>NW_026067897.1:7899574-8131843 GCF_014885135.2 Alexandromys fortis
GCGAGGCTGCGTGTCCCCAACACCCCTGGCCGCTTGGCTAGCTCATGCCCGAAATAACAACACACAAACTGCATTCATTTAAGAACTGCTTGGCCCATGAACTTTAGCCCTTACAGGCTAATTCTCGCACCTGGACTAGCCCATTTCTAATCATCTGTGTAAGCACCCCAAGGTGCGCTTACCGGGAAGATTCTAGCCTCCGTCCATCATGGTGTCTCTGCTCCAGCAGAGCTGTCGGGTCTGTCTGGGAGCAGAGCAGAGTCTGACCTCACTTCCTCTTCTGCCCAGAATTCTATTCTGTTTCCTCCTCCCATCTATCTTTTAACCTATCAGGGCCAAGCAGTTTCTTTATTGCTCAGCCAATGAAATCAACAGATTGATATGACACTCCCACATCAGGCTGAGACAGAAGAGAGCGATTCTAAACCTTTTGCCTGAGAATGGTGTTTATTGTAGTATTTCTTTGGCATGAAAATAACAAATCCATCTCCAATGTTATGTTACATGCCAGGAATTTCTAAGTTTGTCATGGAAAGACTAACAGCAGCATAGGAAAATTAAATGGAACAAAAATTGGTTAATTATTTAATTATGTTCATCTGAGAATTCTGGGTACATCAAGAATGTGGTGTTTTTTAGATCAGGGAGATGAGATGAGGTGAAGACCAGTGCTTGCTGTTTGCCATAGAAGTCACATTAATGGGAAAAAAATGTTTTCTTCTGCCTAGATTTAGAATTTCTGTTTGAGAGTAGGAGGGATGATTCTGAAGTGTCTCCATGTTTGCAAAATATTTGCTCCAAACTTTACAAAGCCACAGAAAGTGAAAAGGCAATTAAGATCGACTAATACAAAGTGGGCTGCTCTGCAGCGAAGAGCGAGACAACTAAGAGAAGACACCCACAAGAAAGGATGAAGTGGATGAAAATGGAGAGCTTTTTGGGTGAATTGTATTACAGAAGCAGTCTCCTAACCTGGCTAACCTTAAAGTCCCATCAACACTTGAGCATGCGTGGAAAAGTCCCGATGAAGAGGGCAGAGATATCGAATTCAACCTTGTCTGTCTTCATCCGTTTTCCCCCTTTGTGTACTCTTTGTTGGCATATTTTCCCCTTCCAGAAGGGTCTCCTGAGCTTCTCAGGGCTGTGCCTGGGACTCCAGATTGTGGCCTTTGTAAATAACATACATAAAGAAAGGCTGTTAAACTCTTGTTGAGTTATTTTTGTTTTGCACTTTGCACCTTTCAGTGAATACGGGAACTACTCCCACACCGTTTCCTGATGAACCAAATCTTGCTGTGAAGGCTGAAAACGTTACTCAGTTGCACCCTATTTTTAGGACTTGTAATGAAGAGAAAATGTAGCGTTCTAACACCCATCCAAAATGCTGGCCCCCCAGTAGACAACTGCAGAGTTTCAAGAGCTAATGTAGACAATTTCTACAGATAGGACTACATTATGACCAGTTCTGCACGTAAACAGACAACAGACCACTGGGAATTGTGACAGAGTCTAGTTGTGGTTTGGAAATGCCAAACTTGGTGCTATTGAAGATGACAGATGGCCAAGAATAGCAACAGCAGTTACCCAGGAACTGGACTTGGAAGGATGCTAACTTTAGGAACTGGACTCGGAAGGATGCTAACTTTAGTGTTATAAAGGAGAGAGGAAATAAGGCCAAAAATCTCTGCTATGAATTAAAAAATTACATTCCTAAATGCCTGCGGCTTTGCACATGATAATGGCTAAGTTTCACCCAGTGGTGATAGTGTCCCATACACCTGTGTTTATACGATCTGTTAACTCAGTCTTTAAAGAGGCCTGAAGAAGGTGGAAGCAGTATTATTGCTATTTTAAAATAATAAAGTTCTAGCGCCCAGTGATTAACATGACCAAGGGATTACACCTCCTAAAGAGCAACAATGGAGAGCAAAGTAGCAAGAGTCCGCAGCCTGAATGTCTTCTGCTATACAAACACATTTATTTACCTGTGGTGGTGTCCAGGATCCATAGCCTGGGTGTTTTCTGCTATACCTGCACATCTGTATATGGAGATAACAAGATTCCATAGCCTGAGTACCTTCTGATATACTTACACATCTACCAATGGAGGTAGCATGAGTCCACAGCCTGAGTATCTTCTGATATACCTACACATCTACATATGGAGATGGCTCTAAGACCTTCCTGTTTTACTTTTCTGGCCTTCGTGCTCCTTCCTTCCTAGAGAAAAGTGGGTGCAGAGAAAAGAGAGAAAAGAGAGAAGAAGGCTAGGAGGACATGTCCTAGCTGAAGAAGGTCAAAGGCCACTGGGGATTGCTCAAATGTTGGCATATGGGGCTTGGGGAACAAGTGTGCTTTCAATGGTATTTATCTTTTGAATCCAAGCCTAGCAATTTCCAATTGGTGACCTTGTGAACTTAGCCTTCAGACATTCTCAGATCTCTTGGTCTGATCAGATTCAGCCCTTTCTTCTATTTCTTCATTTGCTGGAAATCTAAGCTCCAGTTTCTGGTTCTCTATACAGGGATCGTTCTAAGTGATTGTGAGGCATTCTTATAATGGCCTCATGGGATTAGACACTTATTTCTGGTTGGTTATGTCTACTGTTCCTTCCATTTAAACTCTGAGAAATGCATTAGAATTATTCAAGCATCTGGGAAACATTAAGGGGAATCTGAGTTGGGAACATATTTTGTGTGGCTAGAGTGGATTATTGGAAGGCAGTTTGTCCCAGCTTCTTCTTTGTTACTGCTAGGTAGCTTACAACCCCTGCCTTGAATCAATTGGCTTCCTGACTCATGAGATACAGGCTGAATCTCTGCATGATGATGTGTGCTAGCACACAATGCTATAATACAGAGGCAGGCATATTTAGGCCACAGCCGTCCTTCACCGTTTGGATGTCATGATGCTTAATGGAATAGAAAATGGGTTTCAATCATAACTTGTTAATGTTTATTTTGTAGATACTTTGGCAACCAAAGTGTTATATAATATTTTATTCATTTCTTTCTAGAGCTTTCTCACGAAATTCCATGCACTCAAACCTTAGAAAACAGATATGGCCTAATCAGAAGAGACTGATGCATATATCCAGGAAATTAGTGGCCTCCGTAATACTGAGCATAAACCCTGAGTAAAAGTTGACATTGGCATATCTAGAATAGTTTACTTCTTCTGGACAGTAGAGAAATAAATAAGCTGAGAGATACTTAGTACATTAAGGTGTTCGTTATCAGAAGTTTCCTTTGATGTAAAGCAGATCTGAGGATGTGGCTCCAGGACCAGAGCATATAACCTAATGGGGACAATTGATCAAAATGTAAATTTTTAAGCTGTAATGCACAGAAAAAGAAACTGTAGTGAACCTATAAATCTGAGTTTTCACAGTGCCTCGAAGGGATTAGAATGAATGTTAGCCCATAAGAAACAGTGATAAAATGCCTACGAGTTCCCAGTGACAAGGTGGGATCACACTGATAAGTGCTGCTCTCCAGAAGCATTGTGTGGGCTCTGCTAAGCTTGTTGAGCTGGTTTCTGAGGCTTGTGGTGTCAGGGTGCAGCCTCGATGAGGTTCTGATGTTTCAGGACAGGGGGTGTGAGGATTATAAAAATTAGACAGGAAGAACCGAGATAGGAAAGAAATACAGAAACATAGGATAGAACCAGGAGGGCAATTGAGTGAGTACTGAATACACCTGCATTTATTTTCCATATGCTTATATACCCCAAATCAAAATGGAGGGAAGAAGGCAAAAGACTGCTTTAACATGATACAACAAACAGAACAATTACTCGCTTCAATACTTGAAACATAAGCCACTCTGTCCTAAGTTAAGCATTCTAATGTTCAGGCAGAACTTGCAGTGACTACACCTTAGACCAAGCATTGTGAAGGCAGCTATTCCCTGGGTCAAACCTCCTGTCATATCCTTAAAGGGATAGGAATAGTCTTGAATTCTCTGACCTTTGGTAAGGGTGGTATGGATCTACCTCTCTGGACCATCTCAATACCCAAAATAACAAGTTACCACACCCTAGGTCAAGATATCTTATTTGTAGCCATACCTTAAATCAGACCTCTTGTCAAGAACTTTGAAAGAGCAATGGAGGGTAAGCTTCAACTCTCTGACCTTCAGTCAAGGTGGAGCAGACCTGATATGAGATTCCCCTCTGTATGCTATGAATATGTTTTATTAACATTGATTAATAAAGAAGCTGTTTTAGCCAATGGCTCAGCAGAGGAAAGCCAGGCCAGAAATCTAAACAGAGATATAGAGAGTAGGCAGAGTAAAAGAGATGCCATTTAACTGCTGAAAGAGACAGATGCTGGATCCTTACCAGTAAGCCACAAACTCATGCTGATAAATAGATGAATAGAAATGGCTTAATTCAAGATGTAAGAGCTATCAAGAAGTATGCCTGAGTCATTGGCTGGACAATGTTGTAATTAATATGGTTTCTGTGTGATTGTTTATGTCTGTGAACAGTTGGGAAACAAACAAGCAGTCTCTGTCTACAAAATGGCATGCCAACATGGGGTGACCAAATCCACATACAACCTAAGAGGGCTTGGGAAAGAATTCTAGACACAAAAGAACATAGTTAAGCACAGCTTCTTGGTAGCAACATTTTGTCAGGTGGGCTTTGTTTCCTGAATGCAAGCAGAGACAATCTTCTTTAAGAAGGCTTCCTGGTTCGTACTGGCAGCACAAACAACTCTGGCTCTTTCAGGAGGTCCAGCTGTTACAAACACTTAAATGGGGTTTGTGAGCAGAATGCTATAAGTTTCTTAATGGCAACATGGATCTGCTGTGTCACCAAAGCTGTGGCATTGAGCATGACTCGCAGAGGTGGTGAATGTACCTCCGCCGTATTAAAAGATCAAAGGAGGTGGAGTCAGTATTCAGGGCCTCTGCGACCACACTGCTTACTATTTTAAAATGCTGCTTGTAAGAAAGGGATTTCAGATACACAATAGGACAGATCCAGACATAAAAGACCTCTAAATGAGACACAGTGTGTTTAAAAACATGTACATAGGCTACATAATTCAGAAGGAAAATTTATGTGAATTGAAAACATACAGAATACTTACTGCTTACAAATATATAACTGTTGTCTTACAGTTTGTATCATATGCTTCCCCAAACACATCATCTCTATCAAGTTATCTCCTGCTTCTAATGGGGATCTGTGGGGGTGATGAGACTGTATGAAAGTCAAAACAGATACTGTCCAAACAACATGCAAAACTTAGGAAAAAATTAGATCTGAGGAGACAGTGTAGGAAAGACATGCCTGAAGCATGAGCAAGCAAGGGCATGACCAGGAGAATATTGGTCTGATTGTCCTGTTGTCCTGTCCAATAGAGTGGCCTGCCTTCCTTCCTTCCTTCCTTCCTTCCTTCCTTCCTTCCTTCCTTCCTTCCTTCCTTCCTTCCTTTCCTTCCTTCCTTCCTTCCTTTGCTCTTTCTTTCTTTCTTTCTTTCTTTCTTTCTTTCTTTCTTTCTTTCTTTCTTTTTTGATCACACACTAGACTTAAATATATTCTTTATGCCTTGTTTTGAAACATACATTATAGCTGAAACTATATCTGTATTTAAGAGTCCACAACCACAGATTAAACAAATCCATAGGCAGAATGTGAAAAAAATAAATGTTTGTGTACTCAACAGACACGTTTTTGTCAGCATCCCTTAAACAATAAAATTTAATAATTATCTACACTACATTTGCCTGTGTTTGATGTTATAAGCAATCTGGCAATGATTTAAAGGTTTCAGTTAGATGTGTGGCTGTGAGATGAATACACTACATCATTTTATATAAGATATTTGAGTTTCCAGATATTCTGGTGCCCATACAGATCCTAGAACCAAAATAGACACCAAGAGATGACTGCATTCAAATATAAGTACTGTGATAGTCATTCACCTGTCAGTAAAGATGTTTTATATTTCCCTTATATCTATTTGAAATAAAGTAAACTGAGAATCTCAGGGTTTGGATTTTTGAAAGGAATAAAGTAACCTTTTAAGACTAGCACATGCTATAGAGGCCGTAGTGACTCTGGTCCTGATTTCTCCCATAAGAGAGCATTCAAAAATAGGACACCATTTTACATTGGGGGAAGCAAGTGCAAAGATGATAATGAAATTCATAAACCCTCCTACAAGCAATGCTTTGTGAATGTGAGTCAAATGCTAAATGTAGAATGGACTTAGAAGTTTGGACCCGATGAAGCTGTGGAGTAGTTTAACCTCATCTGTGTTCATGGGGGATCTGGTGTTTACCACTTTAATATTCTCATCTACTTTTGGTCTTTCTTGGCTTCTACAAGTCCTGGAAAAATACTATACCTTGTGTTTCACTCTTATGAACAATACTTTTCTTTTTCTAATAACAGAACCTAGGATGGCATGATCCAATTATATTACAGATTAAAAAGGAGTTTTCATTAGCAACTTGAGTAGTAACAGCCAGTTTAAATTATTTATTCATAAAAACATGTTCCCTCTTAATTTTTTATTGTTTCTCATTGTTTATTACAATTGCTAAAATTAAAATATAATGACATCTCTTCTATCCCAGTCCTCTCACCAATTCTTCCAATGTCCCTCTCTTACTCCTTCTTAAATTGATGGTTTCCTTTGAGTTATTATTGTTTTATATCTATATCTATAGATATATATACAACCTGCTAGGACAATTTGGTGTGACTATGTGTTTTATGTATATGTGATTTCAGAGCTGACCACTTTGTATTGAATAACCTATTAGGGCAGAAGAGATTATCCAAGAAAAACTCCACTACTAGGTATGAGAACCCTCCTTTCTTTGGTCGACCAGTGTAGTCTAAGCCACTCTCAAGGCACTGCATGCTACTGCCATTGGCCTTGACTGCCTCTCAGAGGCTGATGGTAGGTCCCTATTGCCGAAGACGGCATATATTTAGGACCAAGGACTTAGAAGGTCTGAGCTGTATCTAACTTGAAAGTCTCCTTCTTGTGGTCTAACTTTTATATTTTTATTGTGGATATAATATCTGTATTTAATCTTTGTCAATTATATGCATAGATATATCTCTATCATATTTATTCACCACACCATCCTTAAATCTTCCCAAATCTGCCTTCCTACATCACCTTCCCAACTTTCTCTCCTCATGTAAAAAACTAAACCAAAGAATCCAACCAATCCTGCCCTTATGCAGGTTATCAAAACTCCTGGTGAACTCATGAGTACCATAGTCCATCCTGCTGAAGAGACATTGTTTTGCTATAGTTATTTCTGGTCTTCAAACATCACAATCTTACTATTTAAAATGTTCCTTGAACCCTAAGAGGAGGGATATAATACAGATGTTTCATTTATGGGAAAGCACTAAATATGCATTTACTCCCTGCACTTTGACCAGTTATTTGTCTCTGTTTTAATTGCTTTCCTCTGAACATAATGCTTCTCTAATTAGGGCAGAGCTACATGAGTCTATGGGTAACACTATGCTTATTTAGGAAGCCTGGAGAGATGGCTCAGTGGTTAAGAGTGCTCGATGCTCTTCCAGAAAACCCTGGTTCGATTCCCAGAACCCATATGACAGCTCATATCTCCCTGTAACTTCAGTTCCAGGGGATCCAGCACCTCTCACATACAGAAAGGAAAACCACCAATGAACATAAAATCAAAACAAATAAATCTTATATTATTTAGAAGGAAGTTTGACTCTATGTCCACTTAGAAAAATAATTGTGGTTCACTCTATGAGTTTCTCAGCCACAAGTTCTTGGCCAGCTTTATAATACTTGACTTGACTTTCTACTTGTGAAGTAGACTTTAAATCCCATAAGATTAGGAATTGACCTAAGTGGATGACCAGAAATGAAGAAATGGCAGGCGCACGTACAGAAAAGTTGGGATCAGCTGGCCCGTGTGCTCTGATAGAGATCTGGAGACACACTTCCAGTAACAACCTGGAAGTTCAATGAATTTATTTTATTTACCTGAATCGAAAAGGCAGGTTACTGTATACAGCTAAATGGAGAGGCAGGGTTATTGTATGTAACTGCATGAGGAGGCAGGTTCACTAAATACAGCTAAACAAGGAAACAAGTTTAGGTATTCTCAGTAAGGGGTCGCTGTAGACAAGCAATCTCAGGCTGTAACATCTGGGAAGAGGAAGCTGCTGGCAACATTTCTGCACACTGTCAGCATCTACACACAGACCACGGGAAGGCATTGCCATTCTCATCGGTTTGAGGCACTGGTGTCTTTTATGTGCCTGTGTTCATGTCAACAATATCAACAATATTCGTTCATTCATGAATTCATCAGCGCCTTACACATTCACCCAGGTTCTCTTTCACTCACCACAAGAGACGTAAGCTTAAAGAAAAAATTATATAATATATATACACAGTATAAAGTATATATATTATATACAACATATAAATTATTATAGTCAGAGCACACACTATAAAACAAAGAATGGCCACCAGGTAAGAATATTGCTGTACATAAAGTTGTTTTGATTACTTTTCTTCTTCACTTGAGAAACTTTCTTCAGAACGCCTGAAGCAGAGCCAGGAAAGTTGCATTTTGTTGTTATTGTTTTTGAAATTATCTCAAGGTTGCATGAAACAGCATACAGGAGAGAAAGACTTGGCTGGGATCCCTGTGAGGGGTGACATGCTTACACAAGTAACTGCCTGGTGCCTGCAAGTTTAAGCTGAATTCTGTTATAGTGAGCAAGAAACTTTTCAGCAATCTAATTTTCATCTGTCAAGCCCTCTTATGCTAAGTGTCTAAAGATATAGGAGGATTAACAAAATCCACACATCTAGGACCTCTCATTTATTAGCTAAAACATTTCATGGGTTCTATACAATAACATCCTCGCGGTGTCTTTAAAATTATAAGAAAATACTGTATTGATTCTAAATGCAAACAAAATATATTATGTGTAATTTGACTGAATTCATTGTGAATGCCGCTGTGAGGAGGAAGAATGGTAGATGTGATACAGGATCTTTTTTTTTTCCTCCAAGATTATGAAAAGTTCTAAAGAGCATGTTTTTCAGCTTCATCTATTAAAATGAGTAGCGCCGAAGGGTGGAGGCCATCCTTCTGCAGTGGAGATAATTCACGTTTGGCAGAACCATGTCTCAATAAAGGATGGAATAAATCTGCATTAACTCCAGGGTGGAATCTTGGTTGCAGTCTTGTAGATAAGGTGGTGGGAAGTAGAAATAAGAGGTTGGAACTTCACCATAGATAGAGACATTTCTAATCTGCCCTGTGACTCAGAAGATTCTCACACGTCAGAAGGGAGAACATGAGGTTCCAAGGTCTGCCTTGCGCGCAGCTTCCTGGAAATCCTGGCTCACATTGCCTTCATGGAGATCATTAAAATTCTCTTGCATGATTAGTTTCTACTAGTGAACCAGTGTGCAGAAGGAAAGGCTGTGGTTTTTTTTTTATTATTAGTGAGAAAATAGTTAACAACTACAAGAAATTACAATTTGTTGACAGAGATTAGTTGCTATTAGAAAATACAAGCTATGCACACATATATTTAGTACTACAGCTTCATTTACTTGATGGATGAATTTTTAAGCTGCCAAGAAAAACACGAGAATGCTACAAATATTTTAATAACTATGATATGCATCAAAACTCACTCGTGTTTCTCATATGCTTCCTATAAAACTGTACCCCTGGATAAATACCAGTCTAAAATAACACTCTCCTGGCTCTGATCTTTATGGGTGTTTGGCATTTCTTTAGTAGCCTGCGCTTGTGCTGGAAGCTTCAAGCTTGGTGTCATTTTTCAGTGAATTCGATGTGATTTTATGAACAAGGAAGTCCCTAGCTTAACTACTGTCTATTTTGAATTTAATGGCTCATTTTATTAATAACTTCCTTGTAAGACATTTCTATTATATTTTTTTAAAAAATGCTTGAATTCTTAATTGGACGGTTAATCCTATTTTTTGCATGGCTAGTCAATTTGGTACAGTAGGAATCAGCAAGTGTTCACCGAGTGCATTAGTCGAGGCATTTGCTTCTTCTGTTTTTCTTCTCTGTGTGCATATCGCCTGGTGGAGCGGTCCCAGGGTGTCCATTGTCAACACAGCATTTAGGTTTGGAAGGACAACTAGTTATTTAGAGATGGCGGCTTGTTCATTTTGTCTAATTTATTTTAATGGTGGGCCATACAGTAATGTCTTTAGATCTCTATCTCTTTCTCTTAGTAGTTTTTTTTTCGTTTTCAAATAGAATATAAAACTTTTCTATAAATTCTGTAAGTCTATAAATGTTATAAGGCATGTAAGTGCCTTAGAGTATAATGGTTAGATTTATGTATAAAATGACTATCAGGTTCCATTTAGAGAAATTAAGGAGAGTTGACAAAACTCCAGGCAAAGTATCATAAAGGACAAATTGGAGCATGGCTGAAACAAGGTTGCTGACTTAAAATTTAACTTTCCTCAGGAGGAAACACCCTCCAGGGAAAGGTATTCTAGAAGTTTTCTCCATTGAAGCCAAGGACCAGGTCACATTCTCAGAGAGTACATGCATGTTCTTTAAGAACTTTGGAATGAGTTGAATCATTTTAATGTTCATCCACCTTCCTTTCCCAGCTGCCTATTAAACAGCACTGTGGAAGTGCGCGGCAGCTCCACCAACGCACGCGCAGACGCACAGCCCACCAGGCATCGCACCTCTCATCCTCACCACGCAGCTTTACCTTCACAGAGGCAGTTCCTATGACAGTGGGTTCAAATGGGCAGCTGGGAATTTAATACCAGCACTGAGTAATAAGGAGCACAAAGAATTATTGGGAATTTAATTTTTCCCCCCATGGGTTGGTTTAAACTAGACAAAAATGCTCAAGGAGTTGATTTCACACTCTAATCAGAAAGTTGGCTTTGCCTCATTTCAAACAGATTTTCTTGATCAAGGCAGGGCAGGTGATAGAGGAAGAGAGTTTATGTGCTTCCGGAAGAGGGGCATCGATGGAACCTTTTAAAATGAGCCAGAAACCCACACTGCTAGGGGCTTAGCACTCAGTGCCTATCACGGCTTTAGTAAAAATACCACAGTCTGGAGGCAAAGAATAAGGGACTACCAGAGGAGCACAGTCTCCATGCAACAAGCGAGATTCAGTCTAACGGTGGATGCGAGGAGTAGTGATTCAAACCCAAGCACAGGCCTTGCTGCTGAAGGACTCTCACGGAGCACAACACAGGTGTGGACCTGGTGTCAGGTCACCACCTGGGCTTGTTTAGGCAATTGCTAGGTTACTAATTGCAATTTATGTTTAATTTAGAAAACTAAGCATATCTGATTTTTTGTCTCCCTTATTCATAAAGATTCTTCATTCCCCCCCCCCTTCAGATAAGTCTAGCCTCCAGCTGGTCTTTTTTTGTCTCCTTTGCCATTACTTAAGAGCAGACATTATTCATCTTTTGGATAATTGCCTGGGGGTCCCCAAATGTTCCTCTACCACAGCACAAGGTCTGACATCTGCGAAATACCTATGAAATACCAACTGATATTATTATAGGACCATAGCTATTTATATATTATAGAAACCATCTTTCATATGCTGGAATCTGCAGTATGGCTAGAAGTAACCTTGTATGTCAAAAACACCTCAGCTTCAATCCACAGCGATCTTAGGAAAATACTCAAATTTGACAGGACAAAGTAACTTTACAGGTAAGACCTGCCTAAACAAACAACCCGAAGACAAAGGGAGAGATGTTCCAGGAATGGGTGCGTGAGAATCTCCACGGGGTTGATGAGGGACCATTCCGCAGGTGAATTATGTAACTGCGCACACAGATTTCAACGGCACCATCTCAGTGGATGGCTGCCTCTGATTCTCGCTGAGAAACTGACAGAAGTGTCTTCCTGTGATCTTAGTTCTTTGTTCCTTTCTGGGGTGGCAGCAGGGATTCTGGACCAATATCTACACAAATGGGCCTTTGTGGGGCTTCTCTCACTCTGTAAAACATTTGCTGTTCTGGGGATCAAAGCGTGATTTCAAAATTGTACAACTATTTCCGCAGAATCAGTAAGCTTACTAAATTGAATATTGAAGAAACATTAATTTCGGTTTATCATTAGGATAATTCCAGGAGAAAGGAAAGCAAGAAGGCGTGAGAAGAGGGAGAAACCTCTTTAAGGATGAGAACGAGAGGCAGACTAAACATCGTTTTAAAGTAGTGTTTTTATGTAGGTGGTAGCGAGCCAAGAACGGTATTCTTGCCTTGCAGATGGCTGAAGCGGCTTCAACTCCGCTGTGCCTGTCAGGAGAATACCAGCATGCCCTGCGGAGTTTCCAGAGGGATGGTCTAATGGTGAACCAGGAGACAGTGAGAGGACCGCGACACTTGAAAGGTCTGACAGTCTGTGGCTGATTGCTGATAGCGTTCGAATAGACTTATTATCAGCTTCTATGCAGCTTATCATCATGAACATGCCTCTTTGAAAATTAAAGTATATGGAAAAGGACATCTTGTATTTCACTTCTTGATAGTTTTCCTTAAAATGCACCTTTGAGAGAGAGAGAGAGAGAGAGAGAGAGAGAGAGAGAGAGAGAGAGAGAGAGGAGAAAATCCTTATCATTTAAAGAACTTTTTCTACTTGATTCAGTTCCCTTTCCCTCTTCATGCAAGGGGGGAATGAAAGCCCACGAAATATCCAGGGGTAGCGTCAAAGGCACATTGTTGGTATTATTGAGCACCAGAGTAGGGGAATCAAACCGAAGGATTCTAGGTTTGAAACAAGGAGTTTCACAAACCAAAGGAAAAGGCAAGCAGCAGGGAGTTTCAAAGCTGTCTTTGTTTGTTCCTTTGTTAATATCTTGCTCTGCTAGGTTTACAAATCCTAAATAAATAGAAATTAGTGCTCCTTCCTTCGCAGTCCATTTGCTTTAGATGTTTGCCTTGAGGGACATTTGTGTATTCTGCTAATGGCTGCAGCAGAGTGCTGTCTCATTTTCATTCTGGCAAAAAAAAAAAAAAAAAGGCCGTCACCATGGTTACAGTTTCATTTGCTAGAGAGAAACTGATGGCTGTTAGTGATCCCATCATAAGCAACTTCTGTCAGATTTCTTATCAAGTAGACATATTTTGACAAAGTGAAAGATAACATGTAATAAGAGAACTGAGTTGCAACTCTATGCGATGAACCATTTAGCATTAAATGAAATGTGAAACCGCATTTTAAAAACTGAAGGTGGGGAGAAAAGTAATATTTATAATTTACACACACACACACACACACACACACATAGAATATTCCTTCGCACAGTAACGACGGCTCCTTTCCTTTTCATGGCTGCGGTAACCCCAGCAGGATAATATCGATTGAGGATCATAGAAACCATCATGAACGAGGCTGCTCACAGCTTCATAGGAGAGTATTAAGCCTTTGCTTTCTCCATTTACCTTCGTAGAGCCCAGGGCTCTGGCAGAAGCCAAGCACCAATGATACCAGGTCCGAATAAGCTGGTCCGAACTTGTAAAGCATTTGATCTGTTAGACATTGTTTGGGTCTGTTGAGGGTGTGTTCGAATTGAATCTCCAAATAGGCCAGTGAGATCAATGGAAACACCCTGTTCGCAGCCACGTGATGTTTCAAAGATAACCACAATGAAGGCTGATGAAACTGTGGAGAGGGGTGGAGCCCTATCATTTCCCATGAAGGCTTTGGCCCAGCACCAAGATTAACCCACAGAGAGGGTCAAGGGTAGAGAGTCAAGCTTAGAAGAATGGGTTAAGAGCCAGTAAGCAAAGCTTCTGTAGCATTATTTACAGGACTACAGACTCCATATTTACTGGTTCCAGCGATGACATTTTATTAAAATTAAAAGTGGAAGCCAATGGGAAAATTGCCCCAAAGAAAAGTCCTGAATGTTTTCTGTGTCTGGCTTTTAACAGTTGGACCCTGTCTTGGCTTACAAAGTAAATCAAAGAGTGATGAACACAGCATATACTTTATGTTGAAGGAAAAAGAAATGGTGACCTTCTTACATGCAAAACAGAGGGGTAGAGCGAGCCAATGATCGCCAGTCCTGAAGGCAAAGAGGAGGGCCACTGCTAAGCACCAGTGACTTACTGAAAAGTCACAGAAACTTAGGGTATGAGAGAAGGAGGCTCGTGCCTTCTTGGGAATGCAATTTTGAAGCCAATTACTCACTGGTTGGATTTCCAGGAGGGTTGCATTAGTATATTGATTTCATTTTATAATTTGTTCTGTCTTACCAATGGAGAAGCTGATTTGATCAATGCCAAGAAGACGACAGTTAATTCTCTTTTTTCCTAAGCATCCAGATTTTCAGTTTCCACGGCCTGGACATATAGCCCAAAATGTGTGCATATAAAATACAAAGAAATAAGATAATAAATATTAATGCGTGTTACTGTGGCAAACAGAATCATGAAATAAGTAGGCAATAATAGAAGTCTACTGTGGCTGAGGCCATCTGCTGATAACCAAGTCTACTCAGAAGCCAATGTGGATTTTTTTTCCTAATAATTGCAAAATCATTGATTACTTGGTCCTTCAATAAAACATGGTAATTCAAGAATTTTTCGAGGTGCATGGTACCAACACTTAAAAAAGATATCCGTTTCTACACCCATACAGCTAACATTGCAATGTGACACAGTATTTAATGAACAAAGTATAACTCCCTACTGTATTGCCAAGGGGACCTTAAAGCTCATGCATATTTTTACTTGCGATATTTCAAAGAATGTTTTGTCTTAATCAGTCAAATATAAAAAGAGATGTCTTATTTTTTACTCCACAGACAATTGGCAAGAGAGGTCCCGGTCTCAAAGTTGGTTATTTTAGATAGCTTTTTACATAGAACACTATACAATTTCACTCAAATTTAGAGAATATAATACCTTCAATTTATAGACACGAGACAGATCAAGTCATTTCATGAACGTGTGTTACTGACAGCTCATCTGTGTGTGCCTAACAAAATAGGAACAGATCCAAAAAAGGAATTTGAAATATAATTCTCCTTCAATTACAAATCAGTTGAACATAAATCTTAATTTTTCTGGTCACATACAATGAAATGGAAATTGCGGGCAAAGAAGAGAATGTTTTTAGTGGAAAAGAAATCTGTAGAAAATAGCAAGATGGTACCTGATCCTTAGCCAGGATTTGCCCTGGGGTCACCTGAACTTGGCATAGTTTTCCTGGTAAAATATAAATTTCTGGAATTAAAAGAAAATGTTCAATTTAATATTTATTTCAAATAAAAATATATCTCTCTGCCAACTGCCAACCCAAGATGGGTGGTATGTGAAAAAACTGACCTGGAAAATAACCATCTTAGTAGGTACTGACCTCCAAAACATAGAGATTCCATGCTCCCACATCCCTAGACATGATCATGCTGAATTCTAAAATAACTTCCTATATATGGATATATATCACTAAATAAGAAAACGGTGCCTACAGAAACAAAGTAAACATTTAAAGGAATTTTTTTTAATAACTTAGAGACTTGAAATGTTTCTTGAAGCACGGTAATATCATCCTAAAAGTTTTCCATCCAGTCCAAAACTAGATTATCAACTCCAATTTTGCAGACTTTTTGTTTTCAGAGACTTTTAGGTGCACAGCAAAGTTGACTGGAAAGTCCAGGGTTTCCCAAGTCCCTTGCTAGCCACACAAGGTCTCCCATCCTTGGCGTCCTCACTAGTGTGGAACATCTGTTCCTGTCACCACAGACCACTGATGTTTTCAGACCATCATCACTGAAGTCTGCATCTGGTCAGAAGGTTCATTCATGATATGGGGCAGTCAGTGGGTGGGACAAACATACAATCCCTGCAGCCACCTACGGCACAGAGTCCTGCTACCCCAGAAGGCCCGGCACTCTGCCATTTTATCCTTTCCCTCTTATTTAACCATGTTCAGTCTCTTTACAGACCCTAAATCTGTGCCTCAGCCACAGCGTCACAACTTAAGAATGCTACAGCATTTAGCTTTGCTCAGATTGGCTTCTTCCACGCTGTAATATTTCCTATGTGTTTTTCCAAAACTCCCTTATTTTTACCAACGAATACCAATCTATTGTCTGAATGTATCCGTTTATCTACTCTCTTGAAGAATGTCCTGTTTGCTTCCAATTTTTTGGCTATTGTAAAAAAAAAAAAGTTGAAGTGAACATTTGTGTGAAGGTTTGTGTGAGGATATGGAAGCAGGCGTTATCTCATTTTAGCAAATATCTAGACCCACCACTGATAGATAGATCATATGGGAAGATTGCTTTAACTTTTAAAGAACCTGCCAAACTGTCATGCAAAATGGCTGTTCAGTTCCTACACTTATGCTTTGAATGAACGCCCTTCTCTTCTGCATCCCTGCCAGCATGTGGTGTCATCAGGGTTCTGGATTTTGCTCTTTCTGACAGGATGTAGCTGGGCCTTGTTCTGATTTGCATTTCTCTGATGGCACGCCACAAAGACCGTTTTCTGTGCTTTGTCCCCCCCCCCCCGTTCGTTTTTGTCTAGTAAATTAAGGAACCCAGCCTTTAGTACAAGAAAAAAAATCTTTTTCTCACATTATAGTCTGTCTTAATTACATTTGCAATAGTATTTAGTATTCATTTTCAGAGTAAATATACAGCATTTTAATTATTAAATATTTCCTAAAGAAACACAGGGTTCTTTTGTTTGTTTTCTTCATTTCAAAGAACTTCCACAAATGGACTTCAAGAATATCTTCTGATACAAAATAGTGTGATTCTGAATTTCAGAAATCTTGTAATCGCTTGTATAGACACTTCTGTGGCGGGGGCTGGAGAAATGGCTGAGAATGCTCTGGGAAAGTACTAGAATTTGGTTCACAGCACCCATGTAAGGTGGCTCACAGTCACCTGTGAGTCCAGCTTCTGGGATCCAATGTCCTTTTTGGTATCTGTTGGCACTTGCCTGTGCATACATACTACACACAAGTGCATGCATGTGCACACACACACACCTACTTCATTTTGGATGTTTTTCAGCAGTATTAATTTTTTCAAGATTATTATTTGCCTAAGGAAGTAAAGACTATACACCGGGCAATTTTAGCACAATTAAAACACATTTACATTTCTTCAGTTGATTTCATTCCGCTTTGATTGAACTGTCCCTGTCATATTTGTTCACATGTGGGCACATATAGCAGCTCCCTTAAGTGCACAATGTTCCCTGAAATGATGCCCTATCACCTTCTTCTGTATTCTGTATTGTCAGCCAATTGGCTCATCTTCCCAAAATGATGCCCTATTACCTTCTTCTGCATTCTGTATTGTTTGTCAATTGGCTCATCTTTCTGGCGTTGGCCAGAAATTATAGCAGATAATTGACTATTCCAGGATATCCATGAGGTTTTATTTGATAGTATCCATCTGAGAAATTCCAAAGAAGAAGTGAATGGATTTTCATTTCATTTTATTTGTGATATTTAATATCTTCACATTTGCTGTAATTTTCTAATGAAACTAAAAAATTTCCTGATGTTGAATTACATGTATTTTATAATTTTGCCATAACTGAAAGGAGCTTGTACTTGATTTAAATGGTGAGTTAAGAAAGATTTCTTCCTTTGTTGATGGGACTCAAGCAATCCTTACCATTTGCTGCTTTTAACAGCAAGGCATTTTCCCGCCTTGCGCATTTTCACAGAGGCTGTTGTCAGTGTCTAGTGTTTAACATCCAGGCTGTGTGTCCTCTAAAGCCCTCTTCAGCCTTCACAGTTGTGTGAAGGTTTCCTCTATGGAGCACTCAAAATAAGCACCACAACGATTATGCCATGAGTTACTGGAAACAGATTGGTATGTTTTGAGATCATGACACTAAGAAACACAAGTGCCTATGTATGGATAAACAACAACAACAAAAATAATTTCTTTGAAATCTCAACATAAAGTATCAGCAGCATTATCCAGAATATCCAAGACGGATGTGAACCGAGCCTGGATGCTTAGAAGAAAGGGGAGAACAGGACTGGAGTCTAGATAGGATTGGGTTACGGTCACAGATTCTTCAATTTTATCATAAAGCTCACAACTGAAATGTCTGTTCAAATTGTGCAGTGAAACACAAGAAGCTGAAGAGCTGCATCTGTACTTTCAAATAGATAAAGCAGGACCTAGTGTCTGGGCATCTGTATATCTGGAGCGATAGACAGTGACAAAGTACGTATGTACGAGGGGAGAATCAATTCTCATCCACTGTTATTCAGTTCAATCGTAAGAGTTCATTTGTGTATCATGATTATGGTGGCTTGTTTGCTAAAGAAAAATATTTTCAAGGTAGCAAAATAAGAAGATTGTTGAAGAAAAGGGAATTTTGGGGATGGCCAATGATTTTTCACTTTCGAACACAAAAAAATAAATACATTCCATTTACCCAAACAGATCTTGAACTGTTACTTCAAAGGGACTAAAATATTGTGCAAATAATTGGGTCCTTCAACAACATCTCTGCATCAAATATGGAGAACAGGAAGCCCGTTCAAATTTTGTTTCTTTAAACTGGTTTTACATCTTGGCTTCTCATCAAGGACAATGAAATTGGATGTTCGAGTCTCATGTTGATAAACCACATCTGGGATTGTCTGCTTTGATCTCTGGATGAAACTGAGATATGACTTAGTGGACCCCAGTCACTCAGCCTAATCTCTCCATCGTGGAAACAGTGGCTCCAGGTTGGTTTCATAGTGAACAACTGCAGAAGGATATTGGGAAATGGCCCTACGCAGCAAAGGTAAGCATGGAGTCCTCAGAAAGGATGCACAAAATGATCTTTAGAAAATAGTGATAAGCAGGGAATACTGCCAAAGAAGTGCAGAGCGTGGGCGGGGCTAAACAGCAAAGCGCAAACATACCCAGAGAGGCAGAACCTGGGCAAAACCCAGAGGAAAGTGGCATGAGACACAGCTATTAGTCATTCTTACAAAATTAATCTTTCTTTAACCAATCTGGAGAATTCTCTGGTTTTGTTTACTAATATTGCTTGTGCGGGTACATTGCTAAACCAGCTACATGGACTACATCTTTGAGTATCTTTCTTTTCCTTAAATTATGTGTGTCAATCACTGGAAAAGTAAGGTTTCCAGATAGTTCTCAATTCTTGAAAACAATTTCCTCTCAACTCACAAAAAAAAAAAAATAGGAAGCTGTAATTTCTAATTTTTTGGTACTATCTCTTAAGACTGTAGAGCAAAATCTAATTTCATAAAGTCTTTTCTTCTTTTCTTTATTCCTTCTCTCTCTCTCTTTTTTCTAAAATTACATTTAAAGTGCATTGACTTTAAATCAGTCTCCATCTTATCCTAGCCGAAAGCCGTCCACTTGGTCCTGGAGTTGTATTTGATACAATCATAATGGAAAATTGTAGAACACCAAAATAGAAACGAAGTGCTATTAACAGATGTGATCTCACCAGGGTTCCATTTGTTAAAGAAAACATTGAATATTAATTAAAAGTTAATTAGAACTAATTGCCAATTAGAAAGAAAATGTAATTTGAAGCTACCCACAGCCCTTCTACTATTATTACCTTTGAGAATACTGTACCCCCGAGGGCTGGCGAGCCAGGTACCTTCCTTCCTGTGGCAACCCTGTGAAGTCCATCCGTTTACAGTCAACTTACTGCATTAAACCACAGAGCAGGGCAGGCTGCACAAAATGGAATCATGTGTGGAATACAGGCTGCAAAAAGGAGGCAGTGTTTTACTGTGTGGGGCTCTCACTGTGGCAGAAAGCAAACTGAGAAAGGTAAATGTAATTGTTTATATGGAAGCTGGGCATACACAGTGACTGCCCTCCATGCATTCCCGTGCTTCTCAGAACAAAAGGATTCTTATTCTGTGATCTAGAGTTCCTACAAGGCTTGGGTTGATGCTCATACTTGCGTGCAGTTCTATCCCCAGAATCCAGAAACGGCGCACACATCCAGGCCTGAACAATCGTTTCCTTCCAGCCCAGCGATACAGTCAGCTTTAGATTGAAAAGGTGGAATAAATTGCAAAACGTTCTTCCTCTTTTGTGAAAGAATTGCCAGTGAAAGAGCTTACTCTTCTGCTGACGTGGAAACTGAGGCTGAGGCTGGCACTCATTTTGTCACCAGACTGAACTGAGACCCACGGCCAGGTGAAAGTAAAAACTTACATCTTAAGGCCTGGAGATCCTGCAGTTGAGACCAGACAATTAATTTCCTTTTTATCCCTATTAAGTCATTTTAGGTTTTATTTCTAGACACTGAAAACTAAAAAGGCCACTGTTGAAGTTATTGACAAAATTGACCCAGAAGAGAGGGTCGTGTGCTCTTTCCATTCAAGCTAAGGAATCTCGCCTCTAATGAGACAAACGCTGCTTCTGAAAGCATCTCTTGCTGGACTGTTGACAATGAAGATAACAAAGAGCCTGGAAGATTCTGTTTCTTAGCCATTAACTGGGCCCAGCCTGAAGCTATGAACTCTCTCTCCTAGACGCTGCTCATATCCACACAAGGCCCAACAGGGTTCCAGTCACTGACCCCACAGAAATGGCAGTTTCAGAAGGAACAGAAAAATTCACTCTGTTTTTTTTTTTTTTGTTTGTTTTTTTTTAAGAAGGTTCTCTGGACTCTGTTCCTTCCTGGGCCTCCCTGTGTGCTCAGCTTTGACTTTGGCCTAAATCTACACAGAAGCAGCTTCTGAAATTAAAACACCACTAGTCATCTAACTGTCTTCCAAATGAAAATCTACGAGACGGCAAGCATGGGCTGGCTTCTCTTTGTTTTACATTTTAATTTTAAAGACATTTACTCATTTCCCATAAAGATTATTCTATTATGTATTCTTTCCAGAGAGAGCCTGCCTTTCTTTACTTTTTATTATGTGTGAGTGTGCACAAGTATGTTGTCTCCACACATATATGTGGCGAGCAAAGGACAACCTGCAGGAGCCACTTCTCTCTTGATACCTTACATCCACCAAGGATGGGATTTGTGTCACCGGGCTTGGAGAGGAGCCCCTTCCCCTGCTGGGCCACACTGCCACTCCTTCTGTGTGTTCAGGTCAGATTCATGATTCTCTAGAGGCAGATGCCTTTACTAAGTCAGTCCCTTTGCTAAATGAAGCCTTGGCTTTTGTGTCTGACAGAACTAGAACACCTGAAAACATTAGTTTTATTTAATGGGACAAATGTGATAATCGATTAGAAATGATATTAGACACAGGAATTCTGACTTGGCTCATTGATCTATGAGCAGTGATTTCCTAATATTCGCATTATTTTCAAAGCCAACTGAACTTCAATAATTTGCGAGAAATTTTGCAGACTTGTCTGTTTTCACATTGCGATTCTACTATGCAGATAGATAAGTATAAACATTAAAGAAAAAGTATGAGATTTTGTTTTCATACTCAGCATGAAGGTTGGACTTGAGTCCTTATCTGTCTCTTATTAGAAACATTACTGATTTCAGCCTTTGGGCAGCTCTAAGAAACTTACACAATAAGATGAAATTCATATTACAAGATCTTGATGTTTCCCTGTGACCCAAAATCTCCATCAGCCAAGTTGAAATGCAGCGAGATGGGTTGCTCAGGTTTCCAATACCTTAGCAGTCTTTTTGCCTGAGAGGCTATGAGAAATACTTAATATTTAGCTTATGATTCACAAAGGCCTGTTTTTTTTCCTGAGTCTCTATATTACTAAGTTAGAAGATTCCATAAGAAATGGGCAGAATTCTATCACCAGATAGAAGACTCTTTCTAGCACAGTTTTCTTTGACTGCGTCTATTTTAATTGTTTCAAAAGGGGAATTAAAAGAATGGCCAATTAAAATTCTGATGGGACATCCCTAGAGTTTACAGAAAACTTTGTCTTTTGAGCTTTTCCTTGTGGTAAAAAAAAAAAGGAAATTTGAAATTTATTATCACATGGAGGTGTTTAAATTAGTCATGGTTACAGATTAAGCACACAAATGATTTAACATTTATAAATTGTTTTCTCCATCACATGGCTGCATTGATGTATTTTACGGAAACAGCTGGAAGTCTGGTCCTGAGACTTAGCTAAAATTTAAAGTGCACTTCTGTTTTCAGAAAGCAAAGAGCTTTGCTCAGTCAAACCCATATCATACAACACCGAAGCCATATTCAACCTGCTTCCCTATCACCCCGCTGGAAGGCAGTTTTGAAATTTCCTCCGGACAGCCCAGTATCCCACTGTTATCATCTCCATAGCGTGGTTTCTCCTCTAAGTTTGTCAGCCGCGGATCAGCCGTGCCCAGGAAAAGGACAATGACGGACAATGTAGAAGAGGCAGATAACACCAACGTCATTTATATTTATGTCTGGAATGCATTCGCTGCTGTCCTTTCCCCCCTCGAACATTCACCTTCCTAATTATGTTTTACTCAGTCTAATCTTTAAATTAATTTGAATTCCCCGAGCTCGCTACTGACAGGGAGAAGAATGGAGAAACGCTCCTGAAGGGAAGAAGAAATTAGATTCCATAATAGTGATCGCCCGTGTTCCTGCGCCTCCTCGCCGCGAACGATGGATTTGGTTTCTCTTCACGAAGTCTGTCCCTACCACTATGAGGCAAACAGAGAACTGTACACATTAGCGAAACAAATGGCATCTGACGGGGTCTGGCTCCTCCACAGGACGGCTGCTCTGCTGCTTGGGGGAAGCCCTTCTGAGCAGAGCCTGAGATATTTTGTTTTGTTCATTGATAAGAGTGCCACGAATGGGGCTGGGCAACCACTGGACACATGGATGTGATAGAGACCCATAATCTAGTTCCTTCTGCAAAGCCACTTCCCAGCCATCTACTTTGTTCCTACGACCCCGATGACATTGGCCAGGACAGGATGGACCAAATCAAAGATCTGTCCCTATACAGCAAGTTCTGAGGCAGCCTAGAAGCTGGTAAAGAGGACACCAGAAAAAGTGATTCCTGGTGATAAACCATTTCCCACAAGAACATAGCCTCCTTTCCCCATTCTATTCCCTTTCTCTTTTGCTTATAGCGTCATCCTTCTGGGGAGGGAGTGGAGAGGAGAGGGCAGGCATGTGATCACTATGGCAGCTGTGTTTGCAATGCCACCCACCCCGACACAGGCATGCTCTCCGTGAAGCTAGCATATAGGGTATTTGTTGGAAGCAACTTAGGATTTTTAAAAAATATGATATCAGTACTGGGATTCTGAAAAAAAAAAAAAAAACCCAGCTTATCCTCCTAGCTACCTAAAGAGTCAACAGACTGCACGGAGTTTTTCATATCATATCTTTGTTAATGATGGATTCCTAATAGTTTCAAGTGATTTGATTATGTCGTATTTAATATCCTTAAGGTCTGTAATTGCCCACTGCTTCTTTTCAGTTAGACAATGGAGCACACATTAGCAGTGACTGGCTGTGTAACCTTGTTAGCTTCGGGCAGATGGGAGAAATGTGTGGCTTCTTTCTTTTCATGTGCTTTTCTCATATTCTGTTTAAAAATTCTACATTTAGCCAAAACTCTATTAGTGGCAATTCTATTTCCAGGCTCTATATTCATTTTCTTTGTGTGATGTTTTGTTTTCTGGTTGGAGTAATTAGTAAGTTTTAAGGCAATTTTGTTATTAAATCCATTAAAGAGCCATCAGTCAGTCCCCATCACACTCAAATGACTGCCATCCTTAAAAGTACACGAGCGCTCAGAGAACACATTCCTGACTGTTGTTGTTTCAGCCCTGTCTCAGGTTGATAGAGTCTAGGCTTACAATAGCAAAGACATCTGTTTTTTTTTTTTTTTTTGGCAGTAATAAATTAAACATATCAGAGTGAGCTTGTACCTGTTTCTCACGGAAAAATACTGACAATGATACCAAACAAGGGCAATTATGAGGGCAGCGATGGATGATAGTGGTTGTCTATGTTTAAGGGGGAGGAGGGATATCATTTCCTCATCGTTCTGAAATCTAGAGGATGTGGCATTTAGCGTGTCTTGGGTTCCAAAGGTAAAGCACACACAGTCAAAAACACTGATGAAATAATTATGCTACTCGCATTCTTGACAAAGCATAAAATAACTTGTCTTCTTCTTTCATGTGTAGCATCGTTATATCAAAAATTAAAAGAAAGGAGGAACTGGTCCACAAAAAATCTGTTCTTAGCAAAACTGAGCACTTAGTTTTCTGTTCCTACTCAAGCAAAATTTGTGCCCTCTGGAGAGAAATAGAGCTCTTAGATAATGGTATAAATTTATAGCACAGTTACTATGTTAATACTGAGATTTTATAATTAGTGTTTGGATTCCTACTGAGACAGATGAATTTGTCATTTTATAGAACAAATTTGTACATTGATTCTGACATTCTGGTGCTATAGAATGTACACATTCAGATATAGGAGAATATGTGACATAATAATACTGATGCTAATGCATGCTTATAAAATATTGCATAAAGCATTGAGCTTGAAGAATAGCTGATCAGCTCATAACCGACTGTTCTATTTGAAAGCACATTCTTTTGTCCTATGATTTTCTTTTTCACATTTTCAAAGAGAATTCTTTCTACCTTAGTTACATTCAGGGAAAAGAAAATGTTCCAAAATCTATTCACCAGAAGATACTGACTTCTGACCCAAAATGGATGCCCGAGAAGGAACGCATCTGATAGAATGATTCTCTGATGCTATCAGAGCAATTGAAATAAAAATCTTCTCTTAGGTATTTGGTTTTAAATACTCAAGTCGCTGCATTTAATAATTGCACTGCACTACAATTAATAGTGCTTATTTATTCTAATGAGTCATTGTTTACCATCTCAAGCTATTAGTTTAGCTTAAGGTCTTGAGACTAAAAGCACTATTTTTCGCAAAACACTTAGAGCAATCGTAAGTCCATGGAAGCCTTCTGTATAACCTATTTTACTGACAAACAATTACATTTTAGATTGAAGAGGTGAAATGATTAAGAATATTTGACTTAGTTGCCATGACAGCATGCATTTTTCATCAGGCACAGTGTAATTACTACAATTTCAATGATGTAAAATCAAGAAAGATGATAACAAACAGCAGAACCGTGGAGATATTGCCATTGCAACCAGGTTGCCATAGCAACAGTGATAATAATCCCTGTGATAGATGTTTTCTCTTGCTCTTTCCATTTTGTACGGTTATAACATTCAGAGCCGGTTTTTACCACAGCTTTTTATAGTTTATTAGACTGTCAAAATAGTTTATGAGATGTTGTTGCAAAGGAAATGACTGAGTTCCGCAGCCTAATAAAAACGCCAAATACTCTGTTTACATACTGCGCCAGCACTTAACAAACATTAAAAAATTGTATGAAAAATGATTTGATATTGTATCTGTATTAATCAATTTGCAAGGCATAAGCTTTGTCACTGAAGGTCAAAAGAATCGTTTCCAAGCCGTCCATTTGCCAAGCTTTCTTAAAGTTCATTCTTGACGTAGCATTTGACAACCTCCTTCACTTGGATATAGTATCCACTACCTGCAGGAAATACTGTGCACGACCAAAGGATAAACAGTTACAGCGAATTAAAACCACACTTGCTTCTAAAATAGTTTGGGGAAATATTTAGAATGTGTGGCCAAAAGTACTCTCTGCATGAACCCTTTTTGAAGGTGCAACCAAAGACGGGGGAATAATACTGAAATGACTTCAGCTAGGAGGAGTGTAAGTGTAAAACATTTGACGAGGAAACCTGCAGTAGCCTAACATACACCACCTGAGGACACACACGCCGTGTAAAATTATCAGTCATCACGATGAGGCAGTGGAACCATCATTATGCACAGGCCTGCATCTCTCATGAGCATCTTCCAGTTGACAAGGAAAGATATGACAGAATATACTTCAGGACAGGTCTACCAGAGGTGTTGTCTAAGCAAAGGTGCCCAAAGACACATGCCTTCACTGGAGCCCTTGGCATATATGGAAGTCCTGAAAAGTTCTCATCAGGAGACTGCAGGAAATGGAGGAAGGCTTTTCCAACCACTGCCGGGGCTTCTCTGCAGCAAACAGAACTCACTGCACAATTTCGGTGAAAGGCAATTCTGAGGTCACCAGCAGTTTCCCCTCAAACTATGCAAAAACTACAAAGACTTTTCAAGGTTAGCCCTCTCCCTCCATCTATCCACCGAAGATGATAGGCCCTCTCTCTTCAGCCTCTGCCAAGGATAAGCCCTCTCTCTTCATCCATCTGTTTGTCCCCTACAATATTTTCCATTTGGAGAGAACTGGAGTTGGTTAGGCTGCTGTAAAAGTTCATATTGCTGAAATATGAGACCATGGCCTACTCATAGTTAGAACATGCTAACAATAGAAGGCAAACAAAAGATTATATGACTCCAGAAGGGGTTCTTTATCTTTTAATTTATTTTTCTCCCAAACAATACACCCAGAGGGCAGTTTTCCCTCCCTCTACTCCCCCCAGGTTCCCTCGCCACCTCCTTCTCCCCAGATCCACTCCTCATCCATTTTCCTTTGGAAAAGAGCAGGCCTCCCAAGGATATCAAAGGTGCATGGACTAACAAGTTAGAGTAAGTCTAGACACAAAGCCTCCAGGCTGGACAATGGGCTACACGTTACAGTGCTGTGCTTTTGTTATCTGTTCTAGATGTTCGTGGACAAGGAAGGCCTTTAGATGTAGAAAGAGAAGATCAGGAAGGTGGACTGCAATGCCACACACTGTGAACTTGTGCCCAAAGTAGAATTAGCAGGAGTTCAAGATGATAACAAAGACACACCTACCAGGAGCTTCCAGGTCCCATTGCTGCTCAGGCCGCAGAGAAGCACCAAGAATTGTGGTGGAGGCAAAGTGATAAAGAAGGCAGAATTTGCACTTGCCCTTCAATCAGAGAGGACCATTTACCAGACTATGAACAAATTGCTTATGCACAAACTCTGTTCAGTGGTTATTTATAAAATTATGATTCTCGCAGTGTAAAAATAAGATTATATGTGCATTACCATAAACCAACTCATTCATCAGAACACTTCACAGTTGGTAGCATCAAATTTCTATCCCAAAGTAGACTGTAGGTCACGAAATGACAGTTTTGTGGGACATGCTCACTCTGGTGAGTTTAATACTAGAAGGGCCACCTTTTCTCATATATATCAGCTGTTTAGAGAAACATAGTATTCTTTGAATTTAGCCTAGGAAATGTCAACCCTCTAGTTCATGAATTTGTTATGTTGATAAATGGTATTTTTTGTAGCACAAAGCCAAAGAATATCATGCTTTAATCTATCCTTCTCATTTATAAATGACAAGCACTCAGAAAACCATTTCCAAAGAACAGTTGAGGAACTTAGAATATATACATGGTTGTTAAAACGGCAATGAAGGGAAGATCTAAGTCCAGACAAGAGAAAGTTGTAGCTCACTTGAGATCCAGGGGACATTCAAAGCCTCTGAAGAACCCTCACCATTGCTCAACATCAAGTTGGCCTTTATTCTTTCCTCCAGAGAGAATTCTTTATCTATAATCGTAAGAAAGTGTCCTGTCCTAGAAAGTAATGTGTTTCTTAGCTTGAATTGCTTTGATATATAGTTATGCCATCGTATGTAACTCACAAAACTGCCCCGCTGGGATGTTCTTTATTTAGTAGCTAAAGAGCAGTAACCCTAATCCTTCACATTGGAGTTCACTGAAAAGAAACGCAAGGAAAAAGGAAAAGATAGCAATTGGATGAAGGCAAACAAAATTTGGTTACAATATATCATCGTTAAAGCAAAGCTGGAGATAGCAGAAAATATTTGCTTCATCTATTCAATTTTCCATAAAACTGGAGAGAAATTAGAGGCAGCAAAACATTATGGAAGTTAAAATATAATTTTTATAAACACGATGTTAAGTAGTCTTAATAATGTTGCAACTATTATATTTTCAGCTGAAAGTTGTTTGTCTAATTTTACAGATGAGAGTATATGGTACAGAGTTCATGATACTAGACCCTCCTGGGCCTATGAAAACCTATGAAACATAATAATAAACGCACCCATCAGAAATGGAACTCAAGTCACCTCCAGTGATAGAAGAATTATTACAATGTTATTGTAAGAAATAAATGGGGCTGAAGAGTGTGAAGAAAAACAGTGTTCTCTTTGTAGTCTGCAGCCAAAATAGTACCAGTGGTAATTGGTAGCTTGAGATACATCCAATTAAGAGTGAGAAGCAGTAATGTTCCAGAAGCTCATTCTCCTGTTGTATGCTGTGGCTTATGTAAAAGGGAACTTGCAAGTCATATGGTGCCTGCCTTGCCTGTTTACTTTCTGACTTTCATATTCTTCTTCTTTTATATGCTCTTCTGAGATTTTTTAAAAACTTGCACATTATAATTACATATACTTTTAGGACAACATGTCTAATAATTAAAGACATTAGTATTTCCCTCTTTCCACATTGTCATATCGTTGGGTTGAAATCCTTAAAAATTATCTCGCCTGGCTCTTCTGCTGCGATATGAAACACTAGAACTTAGCCTAGCCAGGTAAGGAAGGTTGGGATCTGTTGCATCTCATATCTGATTTCCTTTCTTATTTCTCTCTTCTGTTCCTCCTCTCCTCTCTCTTCTCTCTCTCTCTCCAATCTTACAAATTCAACAACTTCACCTCCACAACAAAGAATGTGCTGTGTTTGTCCTTGTGTGTGTGTCCCTTTTTATTACAACGTCCTCTGATTTTATAATGACAGGATTTTGTTCCTTTTTAAATGATGGTCAGCTTCCTACTTTACTAGCCTCAAAATACTTGAGAATTTTCTGAAAAACCATCGTTATCATTTCAGAAGCTTGAGAGCATTTTTGAAAGTCCAACTTTAATTCTAATTACTTATAGTGACAGACATCTTGTATTTCCTTCTGTTTCCATCTGCACCTACCCTTTGTGTTTGGGAGCATCTATTCTTACACATCCCTGGCGAGATTCAGGTCTAATTCGGGATGCTGAAACATCTGTAATTAATACTCTGAGATGGCCAGGTTACTTACAACCTGTTTGCTCAAATATCAGGTGCATTAATCTAAAACACGTGATAGGGTGATGTGAGTCAAGGGAACCGATGTGCAATTATTCTCAATGACAGGGTCCTCTGAGACTTTCAGCGTTTGCAAAGACCAGCCCCAAAGCAAAATCTTGACCTTCTGGAACCACAGCAAACAATTGTCTACTGTTAATGTCACCTTTGCGGTCCATATGACTATTACCAAGAACACTGAGGGAGCCGCCTCCATTTTTAGTGCTTAGCATAGCTCTATTTCATTTTGTGCATGATTCATGGAGGAAAAAGCTAAATAATGCAAATTCATTTGAAGCTGATTTCTCGTGTGGGATAAGAACTCCTTATCTCCAATGCTTAGGACAAAAACATTTGGAATTTGAAATGTGAGAGTTTTGGAACATTTGAATATTCATATTGAGGCATCTTTTTAGGGACCCAAGGCGTAACAAGAAATTCATTAGTGTGTTCGTACACACAGCCTGCGTGTTCTTTATGGTTGGTATGCTTGCTTTCTGACTGGAAGTCATCAGGTATGGAATTTTTCATCTGTGGATTAAATTAGCTTTTAAACTTTTTGGATCATAAAGTGTTCTTTTTTACTTTGGATTTTAGATCAGGGCTCATCAACCTATATTAAAATTTTTTGCAAAATTCTAAAGTTTGCAGGTAAATATATGTTGCATTTAATATATATTTCAGAATGAACAAATCCTGCATGAGTCTCTATCAGGCCCTCTCATGTTATATTATGGCTTCCAATGTAGCAATTTTAAGATATTCCTAAAAGTATAAAGGAGTGGGTCTCTGATTTTTTTTATGCCTTCTCTTGGTCTCTTTGCTTTGTGTTGATTTGTCCTGTCCAACTTTGATGTTATAGCTTTTGGTTTTTATTATATATCTTTTATATTTTTTTAAAAAATGAATAAAAGGAAATCTAGTCACTAGGGTAGAAGGTTAACAACTCAACTATCATTATACCTGCATAATAGGAAAAGTCAGTTTTCTCCATTGCAGTGATACTTGGTATATCAACTACTGCAGGGTAGGCCTTGGGTTCCAGGTTTTTTGGTAGTGGTGATAGGCTTTTGTATGTGTGTGTGTGTGTGTGTATGTGTGTGTGCTTTTATTTAATTACAGTTTGATGTTTTTTGGGAGGGGTGTTGTTTTACTCGATTTCTTACTTTTTGGGGGGTTTTGTTATTGTTGTATTGAGCTTTTGTTTGTTTTTTCAAGAAAGAACTTAAAGTTGATTGGGTTGAGAGGGGAGAGAATCTAGAAGGATGTGGGTGAGGGGATGAGAATGGTCAAAATACATTTAAAAATTATTTTAAATAATAAAAATACAACTAAATTTTTTAACAAAAATCCTGTAACCTCTAAACCTAGCAGAATTGCACAATACTATAAGTCCAGCATTCAAGAGCTGAGGCAGGAGGATAGTTGTGAATTCAAAGCCAGTCTGGGCTACATGGCAATATCCAATCTCAAAGAAATAAATAAAGGAATGGAAGACAACGGACAGTAAAGCAGAACTTTAGGACCTCAGTTCTAAGATGCACATTATAGACACTGATCTCGAAATTTCCAGGACTTAGTGCAGGCATCTTTGAAACAGTTGCAAATATGTCAGAGGAGATATTGTAGAGGTTGTGGAAATTGTCCTTTTTGATTCCCCATAGCCCCCCAAGTTTGCATTTCAAACCTGGAACACGAGGGTGGTTATTATTAATAACATTTTATAGCACTCAGCCATTTATAGTTTAAGAAAAGGAGAAAAATTAAACTCAAGATTTAACAATAACTGCTGAAGTTTCAAGTCACTTCTGGACATGTGGTATTTTACAGTGAGTATTTCTGTCTTGTAGGTTTTATCTTGACGTTTTCCACCAACTGTTATTCCATTTACTCTCGTGAGGTTTCATCCCAGATCACGGTTTGGAGGCTGCGTATCCATATGAGACAGTAAGTATTTCAAGATGTCAGTCGAATCTGCTGCTTTCTGACTGCATAGCTTAAGGAATTTCGGGAATCCCAGGTCAGATTACTTCTTCAGAGTTATGCAAACAACTCTGATTTCCAAGGCGCTCCATAAAATTTTACATACTTTGCTTCATGCCCAAGTTTTCTTTGACGCCTCAGTTTGGGTTGTAATTGGGCTTGTATTTTTTTTTTCTGGCCGGAAAACATAAAGGAAATTGCAATAATGCATGCCATGTAAAAACTCAGTTGTAACCCTGTCTATTCATGTCTTAACACTCTCTGAACTCTGAACAAAGGAGCCTAGATTAGATCATTCTATTAATTTAATGCCAATCTCACGTTTAAAGGCAAAGAAGGCCGTTAGCAATTAAAACAAAGAAAGAAGACCCAATAATACAGAATGGAATTCCAGTGTTTTCTTTGGCTCGCTGAGCATATTTGTCATTTTATTGGACTTATTTCCAAGAAATAAAATAATAAAACAGTCTGAAATTTTGCTAGGAGGGACTGCTAAAAATGAGACATTCCCTTTTCCTAGAATAAGCCCCAAGGCTTCTGGAAGGCAGTGGTGAAACCCTCATCCTTCCTCCTCTGAGTCTGAAAGCTTTCTAATCTCAGGTGCATAGAAGTTCCTTCATGTCACAAATGCCCTCCGCCCAAGAAATCAAACTTTCTAGAATGTGATAACAGTGCCTGCTGAGGAGCATGGAGGAGTCTCAGATAACCATCTGTGCTTCTAGCTGTTCCTTTACAAAAGGATAAAAGTGGGCCAGGATCATGCTTAGACACTTGATTTTGTCACCGTGACTCCCTAGGCGCAGGCATTGGACCTGTCTTCTCCAGGGCTGGTGACAGGAGTTCTGTGTGGTACCCATCCTAGGAAGCTATCGGTTCTGATCCCTTGGATGACAAAGCTTAGTGTGTTATCATTGGCCTGTAGAGTATGTTAAAATTTTCTTAGGGCCGTCCCAGGGCCGCACCACTGTCCTTTTCTATCTGCACTCTGACTGCAGGCTTCCTGCGTCCGCTTCAAAATTCCCTTTTCCATACTCAGTATCAAAACAAAGAAGCTTGCATAAATGACGTCTGTTTTAATTCATTGTTTGGCATCCTTGAGAATTCAATGAGTTTTCTACTTCTGAATCAGAAAAGGTCACAGTGGGACCATCAACTCAGAAAACAACGAGAAAAACAGTAAAAAGTCCGTCGCGTAAATTGGCACCTAGTTTCAGACTGAGTCATAACGTAGTGTTGAGCCCTAAATATGGATTCCGTGACTGGAAGCTACATCCCGAAGATCTAAGAACCACACTTAGCCTTGCCCTAGCTCTTTTAACACCAGATCCCAGATGAGCAGTATAAGGAATGCCTTAGAGTTTTCTGGATTCTCACATCCTGCCCCGCCTCAGTTTCATAGAATTGGCAAGGATCAGATGTGGCCCCAACAGTCTAAGGTTTTACAGGTTCTACGGGTACCTCTGATGCCCACAGAATTTGCCAATCACCATCCTAGAGAAAGGGATTAGTCTGAACCTGCACTTTGGAATTAAGAGGCCCAGCTGTGGAAGGAGACATTGTGCCAAGTCTGCAGAGGAGAAATTTTCTCCTGGAGGTTCTTAACATATGGCACACGGCTCCCGTACATGCTGCATGTTGTAATCACCCAGGAAACTTGAAACAACTAATGCCTGATCCTTACCACAGGCCAATTATATCAGACTTTTTAGGGTGGACTCCTGGCAGGGAGGTACTTCCAAAGTAGCCAGGTGACTGATGCGTGCAACCAAGGCTGCCAATCTGATTTGCCCTAAGGATCCTCCAGAGTCAAGCTTAAGAGACATCTCTGGGTCCCAACTCCTATGATTGTAACTATCACAGCACAAACCCTGCCTTTGCCTCTCTAGTCATACCTGTGGTCACTGTGAGCTCAGTCTGGAGGATTCTTTCACCTAGTTTAGTATATCTGTCTTTTATTAAATTTATTTATTTCTTTATTAATTAATTAAAGATTTCTGTCTCTTCCCCACCGCCGCCTCCCCTTTCCCTCCCCCAATCAAGTCCCCCTCCTTTGTCAGCCCAGAGAGCAATCAGGGTTCCCTGCCCTGTGGGAAGTCCAAGGACCACCCACCTCCATCCAGGTCTAGTAAGGTGAGCATTCAAACTGCCTAGGCTCCCACAAAACCAATAGGTGCAGTAGGATCAAAAACCCATTGCCATTGTTCTTGGGGTCTCAGTAGTCCTCATTGTCCGCTATGTTCAGCGAGACCGGTTTTAACCCAGCAGTATTTTTGAGGGGAAGCTGGGCATTTTCTTATGCCCCATCCAGCCTCTGCATCAGTTTTCATCAAACAGAGGCCCATGCATCAAGTCCCAGGAGATTAGCGTCTCTACAGTCACGCTTTACATTCAAGCTCGGACTGGAAGTATAAATAAGACCTTGTGCTGTGTCCCGTGGCATGACTTGCCTCTCCTTTAGTTCTGTTACACTGCTTCAAGTCTTAAGTCATAAATCACTCCAAACTCATCTCTCATAGTTTGAAATTGCTTTTCGTATTAAAACAACAAAAAAGATTATCCTCCTGTCCTCTTAGCTACCTCGCTGGACTCACGATAAATATTAATTCATCAGAAAGGGAGGTGGCTATTCATGTGGTAATTTATCTCTGTGAATATACCCCCTTTGATACAGGCTATCACTTCCTATAGTTAATGATGAAATTATTCAAGCCATGCAGTGAAAGTGAAGATTTTGCAGGGTGGTTGTGGAGTGAGGCTTGGGGGGAGGGGGTTGTAGCACAATCTATTATATCATTTGGGATTACTTAAGGAAAGCAGAATCCCCTGCACACCTCATGCAGATAGATGTAGAATTTAATCAGAGTCATTATTTTAGGGAAAAAATTCCTAGGTAATCTGGTTGCGTAGTAAAGTTTCAGAGCATTAGTACTGGAAACACTGAAGAAATTGCCTTGAATTTATATTAGAGAAGCAATTTTACTTAGTAACTATAAATCCTTCAAATATTTGACACACTAATTAAAATTACAAATAAATTAGACTTTTCTCCCTCATTTAATGGAAAATGAGCTATAAATGAACATATGTGGAAGAAACTGTGCTCTTAGGGAATCAAAGCTTCCTTGCTACAGAATATAGACCCTGTATTGGAACAGGAACGCGGGGCATTGGAGAACACAAGTAGTAACTCCAGGAGCATGCTGGGCTAAGACAGGGGACCAATGCTAATGATGTGGGAAGTGTGTGTGAATGCTGGAGAAGTCCAGAGTTTGATTTCTTGCTTCAGACACTTGACAAGCATGATGGAACTTTGATGACATGCTCCACACACGGTGAGATGCAAGCAGGGTTTGTCTTCACCGTTCTCCTGGCCAAGACATTAGAGGTATGCAGGCTGTTGTCAAGTGACATTGATTTTAAACGTCACGTGAGGACTCTGGGTAGGAAGAAAGGGAGGCGAACTGTCAATCATGACAGTCCAACATCTCCCCCAGTCTCATCCCCAGCTCTTTAACAGATCACCTGCTGGGGCCTCTCCTCACTCTCTGTCTCCATTCCCAGAGGACTAAGCTGATTTAGGAAGAAGACTGTGCTTTCTTAACTCCTGTGGTCCCTGTCAGTCCTCCTCAAGGCCATCTTTATTCCTTTCAACTCCCAACACACAGAAATGCATAATAGCATGGGGTCACATCTAGCAGAATATCAGAAGAACCCTAACTAGGCAACACACAGCCACCACGTTCTCCTTAGAACCAGAGAAGGCAACAGAAACAAAGAAACAAAACACCCACCCAACAAAGACAAGACAAGGCATCAGCACCTAGAATTACAGTCTTCTTAAACCCAGATGTCTACACACCAGCATAAAAACACAATTGATAACAGTTATAGATGAATTAAAGGAGACTGGAACATGAGGCTCAAACAGGGAGGGGACAGACATGGGACATGATGCAGCCTACAGCCAGAGACAGCTAAAATTAGACATATTTGAGGGGTAGTATGGAAACCTAGTACAGGCTAAGCTTCCTAAAATATATACAAGCATGACGGTGATGTCGCAAATGAAGCTTCCAGGGCTGGATTGAGTTACAGCTAATTGAGTTGCTGGCCCTGGGAAATCCATAGGAACCCCCAAACAACACAAACTTGGAAGCCCCAAGAGTCTGGATAGGGGGAGAGATGGGGTGGGAACTAGGAGGAATAGATGGAGGAGAAGCTGCAATCAGGATATATAATGTGCGAAAAAAATCTATTTGCGATAAAGGAAAAAACAATAGTCAATGAAAAATTAAAAAATAAAGAAAACACAAAAACTGTCTTAAATTGACAATCGCTAAAAAAAAAATGGGAAATTCACTTTCTCCAAAGGAGTCTCACTGGGCACATATAAGAGCAGGTTCCATGCCCAGCAGTAGGTGACCAATACAAAGGACTCCGTGGGGTTTTTCTGGAGTTCCTTGCCTCACAGCGCTTTGTCAGGGACCTTTTTCCCCTCATGGATCTTTTGTTTATATATTATGGTTTCTGATTTTGTTCCTACGAGTTTACTGTGTGTATAAATGTGTATGTCTCAAAATCTGTATGTGTTTCTTGTGTTTTTTCTTTAGCTCTTTTCCCCCATTAATTTGTTTTGTCCTATTCTTGCTTGTTTATGTTTAGTGACATCTTATTTTACTATTGTTATTCTTATTATTTCAGATACATGTTTGCATTCTAATGAGAGGGAGGGAAAGCTACAGTAATATTCCGATGGGTGAGGAAGAAGGAAGGATCTTGGAGATGCTGGGGGAAGGGAACCACAATTAGAATATATCATATAAAAGTCCATTTTAAATTAAAAAGAATGAGATGGACTAAATGACGGCCATAGAGGAGAGCATTCTAAGTCAAATTGCTCTTTTTGGCAGTTGGACATGGAATATTAAAGTAGTTTTAGAGGAGGTGTTGAGGATTTGCCTGCGATCAGAAACCATGACTGGTAGCCCAGCAGCCATGGACCAAGAGTACAGATACAGAATTTTTACAAAGTGACGCCTGTATTAACTGCAGACTCAAGGGCTACAAACAGAAGTCCCATGTGCACAGGTCTAGAAGCGGCTGCGGAGAGGGATGGAATATTTTACTTCTCCATTCCCCAAATTACTAGTTTATTAACAGCATTACCCAAACTAACATCGCCATCTGAAAACCATCAAGAAGACACTTGGATGTTTATCCTCAGAACAGGACAAGCACAGGCCAGCCACCTGCAGCTGAAGGCCATCATGCTAGCTAACCTCACAATCCACAGTCTGTAGGGCTACGAGCATCTTGCTGACAAGGCAAGCTCTGCTCCTCTTGGGGAGCAGCGGTTTCTCTGCTGAGCCCCCTTTCTCTCTGCCCCTGATCTGCAGAGAATCTTTCCAGTTTGCTTAGCTAAATTCTTGCAGTTTGAAGTTCCTTCTGAAAAGTAACTTTGGGTTTGGAAGGCTCATTAAATCTTTTGGGGCCCTAGGGTAGCACTAAAGAAACTACTGCACTAATTCCCTTGGTGGCACCGGGGACTTAAGTTCTCGGGTAAAGAACTTAAAAAAGTTTTCCAAAATCTAAAAGAAATTTACTTCCTACTGGGATATGGCTATGTCCCTTTGTTAATCGTGCCAAGAAGGATTCAAGAAGGGTAAATGAATGCTTTACTAAAGCCTGTTCTGTGATTCCCCAAAATTACAATTTGAATTGTCAGAGGGTTTTTCTGTGATTTTTTTTTTTTTTTTTTTTTACAGCAGTGTGCTATCCTCACTATGAGTCTGCCCACGGGGAGAATATCTACTGAGACGGTGGGAGGGGCCTGGTCTGTCTTTAATTCCAAGTTGGTTGTCCGGGAAATGCACCAGTTGTTTCTTTAAGGCCTAAAGAAGTTTTATAAACACTGCTCGAAGTTGAAATGAAACGAGAACTGTCTTCAAACTCTTAAATAACATAATTTAAACAAACCAAACTAACATTTCTGAAGGAATTTCCATTACAGTAATGGAAGTTGATGTGAGGCCGCATTAAAAGTCATGTGATCTGCCTCTATATTCTCCCTGGGTTTGGATTTGCTAATTTGCCTTTCCCACCATCTTGTACTATTGTTTTGTTTTGCAAAGCAAATATATAGAATCAGATACATGTGGTTTTATGTACCTAAAACTTTCCCCCAGAACATTGTTCTATGAAAAAAGTAGTTAAGAGGTGAAATGGGAGAGTCAGCTCTAAGAAGGAAACATGGCTCTTGAAAACAAAGGGCCCCAGTTCAGACCCTGCTCACTTTCTGGTGTTGTTTATGAAGGGAATTTTGGAATCTAGTCCAATATGAGGAGTCAATAAGACTGCCAGACAAAATTCCAAGTTTGGAGAAGTACTGGCCTGTAAGAAAATTGTTCTACCAAACAGATAGCCTCTTTTGTTCTTACTCAAACTGACACAGATGAAGGCTAAGCTTTGTTGAGTCAATACATAACTGCTAAAAGCAGCCTATGAGATACCATACGATGATCTGTAACTTAAACTTGACTCATAGGGTGCTCGTGACTCTAGGAAAAGTATGGGAATTTACAAAGCCACACATGGAAATGTATTATAATCCCAATGCATAGGTTAGGAAACGAAACTTGCCAAGTCAGCAGGCTATGGTGGAGCTAAGCGGAAATTCCTTCCTTGGTTGATTCAAGAACACGTTAATTCTACATTACTGTGGTGCCTAGGGTGCGGTCCTATGGCATAAAAGTTTTAATTGCTACCAATCCTCTTGGTCTCTTCTTTGAAAGCTGAAATTGTCAAGACTGGATATCCTCCAAGCAGAAACATGTCAGGGAAATGGAGAAAAGCCTACATCAAAGGTGTTAGACCCACAGGACTCCTAAGGGTATTTCCTTAGGGAGCTAAAGAGTCCTGGGAATCACCCAACTATGACTTGGAAGTCTTTAGGATCCTCAGAAGACTTTTCAAAGGGCTTATGGTCCAAGAAATATATTATATTACCCCTTGCCAAGATATCTTGGCATTGTCAGTTTCTTAATGATGAATTTATATCTCCATCCACACCCATTTTATGGTGAGTTCAGGATCAATTCTCAGAACTGAGTCTAAGTACCCCCACCCCTCCACCAGGATAAGAAATGAAAAGCTTCATTTTTCTCCCTGTGTCTTATGAGCATTGAAAGCATTAATGGAGACTTAAAAGGTAAGAGCAGAACACTAGGCCACTTACCAGATCCTTACCTTCTCCTCTGAGAATAGGGAGGTACAGCACTCCCTAAGTAGTCTTGCAGGTCTGGAGTCCACCCAGAGGAAAGCTCCTGTTTCTCTGACGCATGGGCCCTTTGGTTGCCCACTCCTCTTGTTGCTTTCTGTACTAACTCTTCACAGATTGCTATTGCTTGTGAACCTCTTCCCTTTCCTATTTATTTTCTCAAGACAAGGTCCCAGGTATCAGAGGCTGGTACTGAACATTAGACAGGATGGACTTGAACATCTGATCCTTCTGCCAATCTTCCAAGTGTTGGGATAACTGCCAATCTGGGGATATAACTCAGGTGTGCAGTTGTTAAGCAAACGATATACCGGCTTGGCTTTATCCTCAGGATAGCCTTTGCATCCTTTTAATTTTTTAAAGATAAGACTCTCATTATAATTTAGGTGGCTAGAACTCAACATCCTCCTGCTGCCTGCTTGCTGGTGTGAATACAGCCATAGGCACTATAACGTGGGTCTTAGGTTTTCTCTTGCTGTGATTAAATACATTGATGAACAAGCAAGTTGCTTGAAAAAGACTTTATTTTTCTTTGTGTGAAATGTGTGAAAAAGAACACATTGCTGTTCGTTATTGAAGGAAGTCAGGACAGGAACTCAGATGGCAGGGTACTGACTCGGGAGCTGATGCAGAGGACACAGAGGGGAACTGCTCACTGGCTTGCTTCCCCTGGCTTTCTTAGCCTACCCACCTTCTCCTAGGATCCAGGACCAGAAGCCCAGGGGTGGCACCACCCTCCATGGTGTGGGCCCTCCCACATTGATCACTAATAGAGAAAAGGTCTTACAGCTGGATCTCATCATGGAGGCACTTCCTCAACTGAGGCTCCTTCCTCTGATGACTCTACCATGTGTCAAGTTGACCCAAAACCAACCAGGACATTCCATACTCATTTTTGTTAACAATGATGTATTTTGATTGACGCATGATGATTTTTCTTGTACCTGTGGGTATTATTTACAAGTATACAGTTTAATTTTCATATTGTGAAGTTGTCTCATTTATCTTTTTTTAAAAAAGAAGTTTGCAAATATTATTTTAATTTCCAGATAGTTCTGAATATATTTGGAGAAAATTAATTTGTTGTGATTTTATCTGAGGTGAGATCTGTCTTGTGGTCTAAAACATTGTCTACCTAGCTGAACATTGCATGCACACTTGGGATGAATATGTTGCATATTGTCTATGAATATCACTAGGCCAGGTGCTTTTGGATGGGTCTTCACTGGGGTTTTCTGTTTATGTTTTGTTCAAGGACTATAAAGTGTTTGTCTAGGGACTCTGGGTTACATTTAGAACACCAGTGGGTGACCTCAAACATTTAAATCCTTTGATAAACTGTGTACACAAACAGTGACCACACTTGCCTTTGCCTGGGAGGAGGTGGTGGAGTAGCCTAGGCTGTGCTGTGGCTTCTAGGTAACTTTGGCTTTCCTGACTTATCTATCTTCAAATCAAGGATAACAGAAATACCGACCAAGGCTGGAGACAGAGTTTAGCAATTAAGAGGGCTCAATGCTCCTTCAGAGGACTAGAGTTCAGTTCATAGCACCCATGGCAAGCAGCTCACAACCACATGTAGTTCCAGTTCCAGGGAATAAGATGTCCTCTGCTGGCTTACACACACACACACACACACTTACATGCACACACACACACATAAAATACATACCATATAATCATTTTTCAAATATTTATTTTTATTTTTTAATTTAACCACTGAGCAATCTCTATGACCCTACACAGTTATTTTTATCAATTAAATCACAGAGTACATGAGAGGTACTAAACATTGTGTCTATCACTTAATACTTACCTGCGTAAACACTGGCTGCCATGCTGAATGCAGTTCTGTTGTAACTGGATGTGGCAGGTGAGGCTGTGGAAACCACTCCCGGCAGAAGGGAGGCTGCAAGACAAGGAATATTTGCTTAGCCGAAGCAGTAAAGTATAGTAAAGGCTGCGGATTACAAAGTCGTGCCAGATGGAACTGAGTCTGCTTGCGCCTCACCTGTGAGACTTCATTGCTTCTTCTTGATTCAATAATTGAGAAAATAACTCTGGATAAATCCATGCCTATATTCATGAAACTTCCTCAGGATAAATTCTTAGAATTTGGGTTACTCCCTGTAAGAGAAGCTGTATCTAGGCTGATATTATAGACTTGTTCTATACTCTAATTTCCTACTCAGAGAACTATAAAACGTAACTGTTGTTTTTGATAACCACGTGAGTTGGGTGTCTTTTCATAGTCTACTGAATATTTGCATTTCTTTTGAGAATTACCTTTTTTTTATAGCATTTGTCCATGTTTTAAGAAACAGTCATATTGTGTTAAATAGGTTTTCGGTTGCCTTGATAAAACACCTTGAGAAGAAAGGGGGTTATTTTATTAAGCATCCATATTGACATTCCCTCAGCAAAGGGAGTTGGGGGAGTCGGAAGACAGGAACTGAGGCAGAAGCCGAAGAGCAGCCTTTATCAATCTGTGGGTCTCAACCCCTTAGGGGATAGGGGGACCCTTCCATGGGGGTCATCTAAAACCACCAGGAAAACACAGATATTTGCACTGCGATTCAGAATAGTAGCAAAATTACAGTTAGGACGTGGCACCAAAAATAACTGGTTGAGGTTCGCTGCAACACGAGGAACTGTAGTAAAGGGTCACAGCATCGGGAAGGGTGAGGACCACGGCCATAGAGAAAGGCTGCTTACTGGCTTACTCCTCTGGCTTGCTTGGTCTGATGTGTTAGAGCACCAGGACCACCAGCCTAGGAGTGGAGCCACATGCAGTGACCTGAGCACTGTCACATCAATCATCAATTAAAAACACATCACAGACCTGGCCATAGGCCAATCTAGTGAGGACATTTTCCCAACTGAGCTCCCCTCTCTCAAAATGACTCTAGCTTGTGTCAAGTTGACAGAAAACTCTGAGCATACCTGTCGATTATTATTTTACTTTTTATTTTCTGAACACTAAGTATTTGGACTTATGAAGAGAAACCTTAGTAATTTGTTTCTAGCCTTTCAGTTCCTCATGTTATTTTTTATTTGTATATCCTTATATCTTAATTTTATGATATTTTCAAATTATTTAAAGATTACCAAGATTGATCATTTCACTTTAATGGGATACATATAGATTTATCTTTACAATAAATCATTGATTTGAAAAATAGTGCTTACTCTATTCAGGAAATGCAAGGACGTAATAAGAAATGATAGTTTACTAAAAGCCATGTACTACAGTGTGTGTTTGTCTTCCCAACTACTTGGTAGGCTGAGACAGAAAAATGACGTAATAAGAAATGATAGTTTACTAAAAGCCATGTACTACAGTATGTGTTTGTCTTCCCAACTACTTGGTAGGCTGAGACAGAAAAATCATAAGTTCAAGACCAGGCTGGAATTAAAACGATTATTTATATTAATAGACATATATAATATCTTCTCGATTAGTCACAAACTCTACTACATCATGACTTTTTATTATTCATTTTTAACAAGTGGTATGTTCAATTTTCTACTTTAGCTTTTGAACATATTATAGTAAATGAATGTTCCTGTTTTTATCATTTTAATGTGCTCATGGAAATTCTAATATTATAAAGTATAGTCTTCAAATCACCACATTTATGTTGTTGTATCGATACATACAGGAAGAAACTTCAGAGTCAAAACAAAATGATTTCAGTTCAGCATTTTAACAGTTTCCCTAACAGCAATTTTTTTCAGCAGCAGTAACATTTCACTAATTTTTCTCAGCCACAGCTTATTTCTTATTATAATATCAGAATGCATTTTAATATGAGATGGCTTACTTCAGGAAGACTTTCATATTTACCAAGTTATAGTCCTGTGGTTTATCTGAGTTTTAAAATCCTTCTTGGCCATGAAGGATATTGTTCCATGTCTGTATTTTCTGTTTCATGTGTCAACATCATACATTTACCTTCTCAAAATAAATGCCCTAGTACTTCTGTATCAATTATCATAAGGTAATCGTTAAACAATATTTTGTCATTACCATGTAATTTTTATTAAAATGTTTTAATGAATTTTTAATTAAGTACTAAAAACACTCAGGGACTTTTTGTACATGTTTCTATTAAGATTTTAATATGAAGTACCATTAATACTATTACTTTAAATATTCCTCATATATATACAGCTAGAAAATGTTGAAGTCTTTCATTACTAAATTTCAATACAATTGATTTCCTAATAAGTATAGCCTATACTTTTTTTGTTTTGGAGAGTCTCTGATTTTCTGGAATCTATATCAATTTATTATTATTTTTCAAATACTATCAGCAAAATGAAGAGTTCTTCAGTATTCATTGCTACACAATTTATTTATTATATCACTCTGATCCTCTAAAATGATTTAAAGTGTATCATTTTCTCTGTCAAGTTATGAAAAACGCTGTTATTCTGGTTTTTGTCATTACTTCCTTTTAGTTATAGTAATGATTAACTTTTTATATTTTGATACTATGTTGTAAATCTTAGGCAATAGCTATAGAATTTATTTTCTTCTTTAATCAGTGAAATTGTTCTCTTTATCCTGGTAAATGCTTTTGGCTTACAATCCTACTTTGTTTGATGTTAAAATAACCCAAATGACCCTGGACTTCATTAGCCCGTGGGTGCTAAGAATGCTCCATTAATATTAATATCCTAATTTGCTAGCTCATTAACCCCTACCTGCATAACAGTGGGACCTTGACCTATACTTAAGAAGTCCCTAGGCGGTACCACCATGTATTCTAGAATCTGTAATATGCTCTTCTTCGTCTCCATGGGCTGCTCTTTGAAGACACTCTCTTCGTCACTGTTAACTTCTGCTGAGGCTGCTGCTCTATGAAGTTGCCTCCAGGACATGGAGATGCGCAACCTTCATGGTGTAAAAACAGTGAGACCCTTCTGGGAAATCAGGGAACACATCTAGACAGGCCTCTGTGTGAGGCTGTGTATTGGGGCAATCAATGAGATACCCACTGTGAGGAAGCATTCGCCCTTTCCTTCCTTAAATACACATCTGAGGGAATATTGAATGCTGTTCCTCAGCTCCTACTAGACGTCCTTTCTAAGCTCCCAGGCTGACGCACGTGCGGCTTTCTAGGATGTATTTCTCCATCCATACACGGTTCTTCTCTCAAATCTTCACCATACAATTTTGATTCTTGCAAAATACCTTCTTTTAGATGTTGAGCTCTAAGAATATAAAATGAAACTTTCATCTCTACGGTGCCCCTTCTCCATGTCATGTTATAAATGATCTTACATAAATGTCTTGACCAATCAAAGGCAAGGGTGAGCTTACCCTTTTAGTTTATGGATGAACACACGGAAGACAAGATAAGGAACTTGCCCACATGCAAATGGAGACTGCTTTTACTGCTAAACTTCCTGAACGTATTTAATTTATTTCTTTGAAACTCTGGAACTATTTTATCAAGTACATTTTTTCAAGAAGAATGCATTAGAAAGTCTCTTTCTGAGTCTTGGGTAAAGGTATCACACAGTGTGTTCACTATGACTTTTCTCCTGGATGAATGGGTCACATGGGTCTGACATGGGTCACAACCCCTCCTTCTCTCTCTCTCATTCATATATGTATATGTATACAGGATGTATAAGCATACAATATATAGTCTACTATGCATGACATAGTATTTAGAAAGCAAGGCATACTAAGGAGATGACTTAGTTCCTAACTGTTGGTGGCTGTAACTAAAAAGCTACCATAAAATGGTCTCCAGTAGTGTTTGAGATAAAAATATGTTTCAGTTCCTTCTACCTTTAATTCATGGCTTTAGGAAAATAAAGCCATCTCTTAACTCTGTATCACAGTTCATTTCTCTGGAGAATGTAACTACTAATACTTATGTCTTATATCTGCAACAAGATGACCCCTGTCCATATATTGCCTAGTTCTAGAACCAAATAAGTGCTGATGAATTTTGCTGTTTTCATGATAAATGTTATTAGTTATTAGTAATTACCACACCGCTTAGCCATATTGCAAAAGGTAATGATATTACCATACTTGTGTCTTTAATTTTTTCCTGAATCTTTTCTAAATGTACACTGCAAAATTATAAATTTATCCATGAAATTAAAAATTAAAAAAAGAACTCGCTTAGGTATAGACGGACACAGTCATATAAATTATTTTGTTCCCCTCACTATGCTTTCTGGATCACAGCAGCCAGCCCACTGATGCTCCTCATTAGTTAAAAAGGATTGTACCTCTATTTTGTCCTTCAGTATTTGTATCTCCTGAGAACTAAATTAATCTTAAACTCTTTATATTCTGTAAAAGCATTATTTGTGTGCACATCACATTGCTTATTGGCTGTGTCAATTCTACTCTTTCTAATTCTATTTAATTATTTTACATGGCTACTGCCTTCTCCAGTTCTTTCACTGGCTGACAGATCTTCTAAGACATCAATATGTCATCTCACGTTCCTTTCTTTTTTTAACCTTGAAGTAATTGAAATATTCTTGCATTTAAGAATTTTTAAAACAGCAAAAATCTGACAGTTATTTCTCCTTCAGTAAATATGGAAAAAATTCTGGAACAGATGCAGAGATAGGTAACATATTTAAGACTGTAGACTCATGACTAGTGAGATTTTTCTAGGCAGTGGCAGAGATGGAATATTTGAATTTCCTGAGTTTTAGTTATGTGTAGCAAACCCAAATAAAGGTGCTGATAGGGACTTGGTTGTTCAGGTTTAAGTTTAGGTGAGTTCTAGTTAGAGATGCATTCTGCAGGTGTTTTTGAATAATTTGTAACAGAAGCAAAAGAGCTGGACATGAGACACACTGAGAACCACACGATGATAGTCTGAGAGAAGTCAATGGTCAAATCATTTTATCTGAGTAAGGAATTGAGGTTAGGAGAAAATCTTCCAGGGACGTAGGTTTGAGCAGAAGAGTAAATGTAGAATGTTTCACTCTTTTGGCTTTTGGGGGGCAACACCCAGCTTCCCAATAAATCACACACAGAGGCTTATTCTTAGTTATGAATGCCTGGCCTTAGCTTGACTTGTTTCTTGCCAGCTTTTCTTAAATTATCCCTACTACCTTTTGGCTCTGGGTTTATGTCTTTCTCTATTTCTGTATACCCTCTTCTTTCCTTCTTACTCTGTGCCTGCTGTGCAGTGGAGTGACTAGCCTCTAATGTCCCTTCCCTTGTTCTTTCATTTTTTCCTCTTCTTCCTCATTTCTTCTATTTATACTCTCTGCCTGCCAGCCCTGCCTATCCTTATTCCTGCCTTACTGTTGCCTGTTTTCTCTTTATTGGATCATCAGGTGTTTTAGACAGGCAAAGAACCACAGCTTCACAGCGTTAAACAAATGCAGCCTAAACAAAAGCAACACACCTTAATCTAATTCCCCCAACAAGCTAATGGCTGTCAGTCAGTGGCACAAAATGCAGAAGCCAATAGCGAAGAAATGAGGAGAAATCACTGTGTTTGCAAAGTAAATTTGGAAGAGGCACTGTCCGTGTAACATTACTGTGACTTTTGAAATATGGAGGAGAGCATTGGCAATTTTTGTGCACTGTGTTTGCAAAGTAAATTTGGAAGAGGCACTGTCCGTGTAACATTACTGTGACTCTTGAAATATGGAGGAGAGCATTGGCAATTTTTGTCAGGGTTTGTCTTCAGTAAGTTTTTCCACACAGAGCAGAAGAGGTACAAAGAGGAACTAGCTTAAAGGACAGAAACTTCTGCCCATGCCCCCACCTCCATGAATTCTATCCTACCTAGACCAAAACTTCCAAAGTCATAACTCAAAAGAAGTCTTTCTTACTTAAGGTTGCTTCTGTCAGTTAGAACCCTGAGAAAATAGCTACTAGGGGGAGAGACAGCTAATGTCAGCCAACAGTGAGGGAGAGGAGGAGAGCTGCGTCAGCCCTGTAAGGCTTCTATTTGTGGCTATGAAACAAACCTATGCTGTGAGACAGAGAAGTAATTGCCATAAAAGACTACGTGACTACAAGATGTATGATGAAACAACAGGAGAAATAGCCAATTAAGACAAAATAGGAAGACTTAGTTGGTGGATACGAATACTTAGTTGGCACTACAAAGAAAATAAATTTAGGTCAGGTAGTGGTGGCGCATGCCTTTAACCCCGGCAGTCAGGAAGCAGAGGCCTCTGAGTTGGAGGCCAGTGTGGTCTATTGAGTGAGTTCCAAGACAGCCAGGGTTACACAGAGAAATCTTATGCCCGCCCCCACCGCCCCCCAAAAAGAAAGAAAGAAAGAAAGAAAGAAAGAAAGAAAGAAAGAAAGAAAGAAAGAAAGAAAGAAAGAGGAAAGAAAGAAAAGAAAAAGTAAGTATAGAACAAAGATTGAATTGGCTAGAAAAGGGTCACCTGAGTTATCTACCTCGCAGTTGAAAAGATGGCTGCTTCTAAGTTCTTCTAGCAGAGAACTAAATAAAATTATGTTTGTTGTTCCTCATAATGATTTGTAAGATTATGAGAATGAGAAACATATAATAGCATCCATTATACCCACAAATCACATAGCAAGTTTGCTAATAACCACATTAGCAAAAGTATCACAAGACAATGAAATATTGTGTCTTATATATATAAGATTTAAAAGCTAGTACCAAGATTTGAAGTGAGAGATTCACTTAATTTCTAAAAAAATTTAATGGCTTGCAAACATTTTATTGCTTTAAATTATTTAAAATACTTATTTGTTTATGTGTGTGTGGTGTTTGGGCATGTATGTGTTTTGTGGATGTGGGAATAGGCAGGTGTCTTATGGTGTGTGTATGTGTTGTCTCTGTATTGTGTGTATTTGTAGTGAGTGTGGGAAAGCATATGTGTGTTGCAGGGGGTATGTGTGTCGTGTGTGTGTGTGTGTGTGTGTGTTATATGTGGGGTGGATATGTATGTTGTATGTGGGGGTGGCTATGTGTTATATGTAGGGATGGGTATGTGTGCTGTGGGGGGTGGGTCTGTGTGTTATGTGTGGAGTGGGTATGTGTGCTGTGTGTGGAGGGATGGGTATGTGTGCTGTGTGAATGGGTAGCTACATGTGCCATGGTGCTCATGTGGAAGCCAGTGTACAGGTGTTTATGGACTTATTCTCTCGACCTATCTTTTCATGGGTTTTGGATACTGAACTTAAGTCATTGGGCTTTCACGGCAATCTTTTTCTCTGCTGAACCATCTCAAATCCCTGTATTTTTCACTGCGTTAACAAAAGCACTCAAGAACTAGAAACATGTACGTAGACTATTGTTCTGAGTTTTTAATTAAAATCCAATTTTGAGAACAATCCTGCTTTCAAATTGAGCAAAAACTTTAACCAATATGACTTCTCTCTGATGCTTTTAGATGAGCACGAAACCAAGGTCCCTGTGCTTCCTCAGCAAGTGCTCTGTGACTGAGCCACATCACCGGTCTCTGACTCTTTAAATACATCGATAAAATTTGCAGGCTTAAGGCTGGGTAGCTGAAAGAGGCAAATGATTCCCATTGCAAAGTACTTTTGAAAACAATTACAATATTGAGAATATCTACTGCAGCGATAGCTGTTACATTCAGAGTCCTACAAGGTTGTCTACAAGATCTTATTAGGGTCCATGTAAATGTGTGCATGTGAGTGTATGCTATGTATATATGTATATATGCAGATGTATGATAGTGCTTACTATGCAATGCTGCATTACCACAAGCACAAGCACGAGGGTGGGTCCCACAACGCCTGTTTTTGGAGCAATGAAGCTGAGGTCTAGAGTATGATAGGAAGTCTGGGCATCACAGCTACTTCACTGTTGAACCATGGATTTGAAAATAAAAATCCAAATTCTTGCCTCTGTCCTTCTAAACCACTCGTCATGTGTCACTTTAGATAAACTAATAAGATCTTCATTTTCTCTGAATGAGATAGTCATGTTCCTAAAAAATGCCAATATAGTATCTATTTTTTTTCTAGAGATATAATTACATCATTCTAAGTGAAAACTTTTAAAGCTAATTCTTGTTCCAAGCTATCTATTGTGCTTAGTCTAACACCCAGAATTGAAATAGTGGCTGCCCTTTACCATGGGTCAGAGAAATGTTTTTGGTACATGATAAATAATATTAAACAATAGAGTAAATTACCTTAAACATAAAAACATATTTTAAAAGAAGAGTTTAAATTTTGTTAAATATTCGGTGGATTGTATTTTTCATATTTTCCGTTGCTTGGAGCTTTGAAATGTGTTTTGATTTGTATTTAAGACTAAGCCTCGGATGACAACACCATTTGCGTAAGAATTAATGTACTGGTAAAATGAGCATCACGAGAAAAATAATTTTTCAAAGATGAAACCATTTTAAGACTATTAGAACAAAGCTTAGCTTCCCTGGGACAACACAGAGCAGCACTGGCCGCACTCCCCTCGATAAATTATCCTAGAGTTAGGAAAGATTAGATAGAAAATTCTGACATTTCTTACTAAAATTTTATTTATTTATCTCACTGTTTTTATTTGTTTATGTATGTATTTCATATTTTTGTATTGTTTAGGTGTTTTGTTATTGTTATTTCATGTTTATAAATATTTTGCCTCCGTGTGTGTGTGTACGTTATGCACACACCTGGCCAAGTACGCAGGGACCAAAGAAGGTATCAGCTTCTCTAGAACTGGAGTTCGGGAAGTTTTGGAGCTCCATATGGTGTTGGAAACCAGTCCAATTCTTCTGCAAGAACAACAAGTGGTTTTATCCTCTGAGTCATGCCTACATCTCTCTGTAGTAAATATAAAGTAATTATCAAGTAATAAATCAAGTCCTAAATGTTTTTTAGCATGTGTGAACTCATCATGAAGTCTGTGTGTACCTGAAGGCATGTGGTGAAACAGAGAGACCACAGCCGCTGTCTGAGGAACTTACCAGCCTGCACTTGAATGCACCCAAGCAAGCAGAACTTACCTATCAAGACCTCCCATATTATGGATGCCTGCTCTAATTCCTAAAATGTACTTCTTTGATTTAATTTTCTAACATTTGTATGCATCTCTCCCAGTTCTACTGGGGTCCCCCTAACACGTGACAATAATTTTTCAGACAGAATTGCATCTTTCATTTGAGAATTTTAAAATCTCTTTGGATCATCTTGTTCCAGACCCTTCACTGATTCATCTTGATCTTGTCAAAATGGCTGTCTTGATCACATGTCCCTGGTAAAGCTCCCCATCCTCCAGGTCTCCAAAAGATGGAGGAAGGTTACGTGAGTTTCCAGTATTCTAAACTTTTATTCGAAAGATCTTCAGTGAGAATAGATCCAACACCTGTGGCTTTGACTATTTGGGATTAAGCACAATGACTCAGGAAATGTAGTTAAGAGCCAGGTGTGAGGGTGCTGAGTCACCAAAGGAGGACAAGTGTGCATGAACACACTCAACAGTTGACTTCAGACCTCACACACTCCACCTGCTGTCATTTGGATGAACCCTGGAAATATTAGGCCAGGTAAAGGAGGTCAGGACTCAGACCACACATTCTGTAATCCACAATAATTAAAGTTAGAAAAAAACAGAAACATACACAAGGCATAAAGTAGATGGGTGTCTGCAAGAAACCTGGGAGTTATTAAACATGTTGTATGGGGATTATTTTTGAGGGGATGAAAAAGGCTCTGAAATTGACTATAAAAATGATTACATCTTTATGTGGAATGGTTTATTTGTAGAGTATGAAATTTACATCTTACACAAACACACACACACACACACACACACACACACACACACACTGGGAGAGTAATATTAATTACCATGATGCATTGCGGACCTTCAAAAATTGTGAGACTGAAGGAAATCATAAGCGAGAGCTCCGCAGATTCATTGACATGGTGCAGAGAATAGAAGGGTCTGTCTACTTGAGGGGGTTCTCACCGGTCTTCAGAACATCTGGTTAAGTCAGTGAGGATGAACTGCACCTAAGACTCCATCAACTACAGGGACCACGAAGGCCTGACCCAGTTGAGGACCATGTAGCCGTCTCGTTCAATGGAAGTCCTGTCTCTCACCCCCGGCTTCAAGTGCCTATATTTGGTATTTTTTTTGTCTTCTGTATGGAAACTTGCTTTATTCTTTCTTTTCCCTTCAGGAGACTTTGGGATCTTCACTTTATCTTTGGATATCTGAATTTTACGAACTATTTAAAGGATATTTTGTCTTCCATTCAGCCACGGAGTTATCTTTTCAGCTTCAACCTCCATACTCATGTCTTTAACAATTTTTTTCAGTTGTACTTTTTTTCTCAGCTTTACTTCAAAATAGTGAGTCTCCTTTTGAATTTTCAATCTTCATTTCTGTGTTTTAAATCTGCGTGGCAACTCATTCACAGCTCTGATTCACCGATTAGAATGTTAAGTCCCTAAGAGCCATATTTTTTTAATTCCTAAGAACTTTCTGTAAGCCTGTGATATTTTTTCTTTGCTCATGAAAGTCTTTTATTTTATGGTTAAAAAACTGGATCTTTTGATGCATCGGAGAGCATGTCATTTGTCTCATTTTACTTTAGGATCTGAAGGCAGGCAGGGTCCTTCCAAATAAAATAAAATAGCCTTTTCTTTTTAGATTAAATTCAGTAGAACTATTTACATGTATGTATACACAGAAGGGTCCCTCAGTTCCTTTCTTACAAGTTGCAAACCTCAGACTCATAGACATGTTAAGGTTATGGGCCCTCGGTGGGATTAAGACACGATGGCCATTGTAGATTGTGACTCTCTATACCTCACTGGGTTGTATGTATCCAAGCCAGCTCACCCTGTGTGGAGGCTCCTCAGGGAGTACCCAACTACACCATTCCACATACAGCTTTTAAAGCACAGTCTCTGTTACTTCTGCCTCGTGGCTACTTCTGCTTTGTTTCAGCTGTCACTGCACCCATCTGCTTTCTGTCTTCCAGAAATATATTAATAACTTGAGTGCACTGTTGGCCCACAGTGCTGCTTTCTGGATACTGTGGCTTTGTTCCCATTTGTCTCCCTTTGTTCTCACTTCAGTGGTAACTTTTAAGAGCCCAGATACTTAAGACTTTCCCAAGTCACCATCTAGAGGCAAGAGAAGAAGCAAGAAAAAAAAATGTCAAATAGTCTTTTTATTGACCAAATTTGTGAATATTAAAGTTCTAACCCAGAGAAGCAAATTAGTTAAGTGGATGATAACTCTGGAGGAGGCACTTTTTTTTTTTTTAACAAAGATGGCAAGAAGAAGCAGGGCCTGGTCAAAACTACAACCACCAGCACAGAACCAGATGAAGTCATGAGAAATTATCGGGCATAGCAAGCACAGAATCATATAGGAAGAAAGAGAATACACGAGAGAAAGGTTTTTAAGAGGACATGAAGGTTAGAAGTGACATGAAGCTTTCTGTTCTACATTGTAGATAGCACAGATAACAATGACATCCTGCATAACCTTGAAGAGGGGGCTGACGGGAGGAATGTGGTGTTTGGGGAACATTATCATGTCAGAGGTGTAAGCAGTAGACTTGATCAAAGACAGACTGGAGCAACGGAGAGTACACCGCAGCTTGCTGATGTAGTCCAGGAAAGGTGGTCTAAGAAACTGGCAGAGCTGAGTAGTTTTGAGACTAGAACAGAAAGAGCTTGGCAACCACATCTTCCAAGCGCCATGTTGCTTTCTGACTTGACTCTGCGTTTCTTTTGACTTCCAAAATGGAAAAGAGGAGAACAAAGGCAGGATCTGTAGTGAGAAACTGTCCTGTGAAAACAGGCAAGGATAATAAAGGGGCTGTTCTGTTGTTTTTATACTTTTCTATATTTAACAACATGTCATAAAATAAAGCAAAAGAATAAAAATAAGGAATAATGAGTTGGGACAAGAGTCTTGGCTGGAAGATGCTGTACCTCAAAGGGGCAGCAAGACATCACCTCACTGATTCTGACAGCCAATCTCATAATTCATAATTCCTAAAAATAAAACAAAAGTGCAGAACAGAAGAAAACCAGGCTTGCCTGTATGTGGACAAAAGCCTTCCAAAGTATGTGTGTATGTGTGTGTGTGTTCTGGTATATGCAAATGTATGTACAGATGCGCACCTATGCATATGGAGACCAGAGAACTGTGCCCGTGTCTTCCTCTAATACTTTCCAACCTTTGACCTTGAAGCAGGTCCTCTCGCTGTCTGGCTGGCAAGTTTCCAAATCTGCCTGTCTCTCCTGTCAGTGCTAGGGGGATAGGCATGCACAGGTATGGCTGTAGGTGGCGATGGGACAAGCAGTCTTACCCATGGAGCCATCTCCACATCGCAGCCTTGAGAGTTTTTAAGATATGGAATCTCAGAGATAAATGAAATCTGTGTCAATATCTGTAAACTATTACTTAAAAGCAAAGTAGCTTGCCACAATACTTTGCATTAGTAAAAGAAGGACAAAGGATGCTATCTAAAGCAATTCCAATTATAAAATTGCACATAGTATCTTGATTCATATGCCAATTAAACAGAAACAGTCATTTGGCCATGACTAAGTCTTCTTATTAGTTCAACAGTACAATGTAATTATAGGGAACATTATGGTTATATATTATGAACTTCCAAGTGATTTAATCACTTCTGAGTTTTCCTAGAATTATGAAATACATACAGACAGTAGCATATGTTGTCCTCATGGCTGATTCTGCTACAGGATTTTTCTCATACACTGGCTTTGAGGACACATTTCCTTCTGGAATGGAAAAGGAGACAAAACCAGACAACTGACATTGCTTAGTTAGACAGGCTGCTTAGCATAAAGATATGATAAAATCCATTGTGGTCTTCACTACCGTAATTGCGCTCCTGTTTTCTTCCTAGGAAGCACATTAGCAGAATGCATTCCATGCTAGCCATTCTCTACTCACATGAGTGATTATTTAGAACAACCAACGAAGGGGCCCTGATTTGTTTAAGCCCTTGTTTTATGAGTAATGGGTTTGGATTGCTATTATTTGTAAGATAGTTGGGAAAAATGGTAAGTTTGGCAGTTAGAGCAAATGCTATACTTGCGTTTCTACTGTTAGACAAAATAGTGTTCTCTTGGGGATTTACCAAAAATGTTGTATGAGATACCAATGAAGCTTCATAATCAATAAACATCAGGTGTTTTCTTTTTTAATTGAAAACATTATAACTTTCAAAGGCTGACAATTATAATTATAATCATCAAGGAAAATATTATAGTTAATTTAGGGGCAACAGATAATTCTGGATTTAAAACATGTCATGAAATTATTAGTATTGGGTTTGTCATAGGTGCCCATTAGCATTTTTAAATTTCAAATAACAAATCGATGAATGACAAATCTATTTCTCCACAGATGAATAGAATTAAATTTTTAAAAGAAACGTGATGTGAGGGCATTGTAAGAAGAATTCAGGATGTTGTGTTTGCTTTCTTTTTTGTTTTGATTTTGTGTTACTGAAGTTGTACTCAGAGGTTTGTGTGTGGAGTGGTCTACCTAACTGAACTACCTTTTCTGTCCCAAAGTGGGTATTTCTTATTCCAGGAAAGCACACATATTATTTCTTTTTGAGACAGGATGGCCCTAAAATATTTCAGCCTCAAGCTTCCTAAGTGTGCACCATTGGGCCTGCCTCCGTCTCAATGTGAATAGATACAGTCAGTAAGAATCATTCCAACAGAAAGTGGTTTTGAATGTGAGCATTGCATGGTTTGTGTAAGAGAGAAATTTATATTCCTTGGCCGAACCCGCTTGCAGTGTAGAGGCTGCTGTAGGACAGGGCAAGGCTTTGGTGAGTTCCTAAGTCTGCTCTGGGGTCAGACGTGCCTCTGGTGGGGGTGCAAGTTTGCCTGCTTGCATTCTCTTTTGTCAAAAAGCTGAGAAACTCCTTGCTCTAAAATAGTGGAATTCCTGATGCTGTCTTTTCTCAGCAGGCTGCTGCAAACCACTGTACATTGGCTTTGATCTGATGTCTTTTTGTGAAATAACATTTTAATTGTATGTTCCACAATAAAAGCAGGAAATAATTACACTAATGAATCTACATAAGTACCACTAGCCTGGTCCTAGTGTTGAGGGGGGAAGGGTTGTAACTCAATTAACATTAATTACTGAACAATGGTGCATAGTATCAGCAATATGTAGGTTTTCTTCTATACATTTGTAACTTTTTAGAAATGAACATGATTGAACAAAATAACTAATAACTGTTAATGTTGATTTGCTGTTCTTCCATCTGAATCCTGTATACCTGTATTAGACTTGTGCTTGTGGCACACATGTTTTCATACTTAGTGTTCCTCAGCTGTGACTTGAATATATATGCGCACATCCTCTTGGGGCTGTCTACAGCATGGGAATCAATTCCAGGGATCTGACCCTCTAGTAATACAGTTTACACAAACACCATTGTAGTAAGGAGGCTGTTTGTTGGTTTCTGGATGCTAAGCTTCAAAAATAAACACACAGAAATTGTATTAATTAAATCACTGCTTGGCCCATTAGCTCTATCTTCTTATTAGCTAACTCTTACATGTTAATTTAACCCTTTTCAATTAATCTGTGTATTGCCATGTGGCTGTGGCTTACCGGCTAAAGTTCCATCGAGCTCCAGAGGGGCTACATGGCTTCTTTCTGACTCCTCCTCCTTTCTCCCCAAATTCAGCTTCATTTTGTCCACCTAGCTCTGTTCCCCCAAAGCTCTGCTAAGGGCCCAAAACAGTTCCTTTATTAACCAATGGTATTCACAGTATACAGAGGAGTTCTGATACAACATTTGTGAGTATGTGTGTGTGTAAACATACACGTGCATGCTCATGTGTATGAGTGTCATGTGTGCAAGTGTAGGTTTAAGTGAGCATTAGGTGCGTGTAGAAGCGGTAGGACAGTCTTGAGTGTCAGTTTTCATCTTTTGTCTTCTTGGGGGCAGTCTCTCATACACCACTGTTTCTGCTAAAGTAGAATGCAGCTTTGTGTGAGTTTTGGAAGTCTGAACTGGATTCTTGATGGGAGGATGGCAATTTCCATTGAACATTTCCATTGAGCTATCTCTTCAGACTTTTTTATTTAAAGAAACCTTAATAACAATTCCCATAGTAGGTATACCTGCTTATTTTCCTATAAGTGGTGTATAAAGCTTTTACTTCCTACACACCCTTGTTGGTGTTGTTTCTTGTCGTTTGTTCAGTTTTTCTTGCTATTGACTTGTAGGTTGAACTTCATACAATTTGGTAAGAAATTATGATATTTTTATATTCAGTAAGGCTCAATTTGTGGCCAATGTGGTGATATATTTTTCTAAAAAATTTCATAGGTTACCAAGAAGAATGTGTTTTTTGGATGTAATATACAGTTGAATTTTAGTAACTCCACCCAATGTATGTTTTTTTTTTAACTCTGAGATTGCTCCCTTTTAGTTCAGAGATAGCATACTTAGAAATAAAAATGAAGCAATAAAACCATGCACAATTAGTATATCAGAATCTGCCTGACATTTTATATCCATTAACTTGTGTTTTGTGGAACTGTGAGTAGTCGTGACTTCTTGAAGAATTGTTGTTCTTAATACATAGTGGTCACCTTTTTCTCTTCCAAATTGTTATTCTATCAGCTATCGGAGTAGCCATGTCATTTTGGTTTTAGCTTCTGATTACCTAGGAATTTGTTTTCCTTCCCATGAATGTGGCGTCTTTACCACTGTGGTGTGTTACTTGGAAACAACAGAGTTAGATCTGGTTTGCTTTAATCAAGTCAGCCACTCTACATCTCCTTATTGATGAATTGCGATCATTTACATCTAATGTTATTGAGATGTGTTCATAAATTCATGTAATTGTGTTTGTAGCTTTCCTAATTTGTTAGGCTATTGATTTTCTTATATTTCTTTTGTTAGTCATAGGGCTTTGCTGGTTTGATATGTTGGGCATGATGGGTCCTTTTTGCCTCTCCAATTTTTAGTTGTTGTCACATTTGCCATGGCTGTTTCTTATGTCCCTTGACTGGGCTGTTTTTCTTCCTCTTTTATGGAAGACTATTGCTTTTAGCATTTTATGCAGCGCTGACTTGACAGTCATGAGCTGCTTTTGTTTCAATGTCTTGATTCATCCTCTCAGTTTTAACAGGTAGCTTTGCTGGCTATAATAATATTTGTTGCCTGTGACTCAATTTCTGGGCTTGAAATATATAATTACGTATGTTTCTGCCCTTCATGATTTCTGATGAGAGATTAAGAGGTTTCTACCTTTTTATGTGAGTTGGGATTTTTTTTTCTCTTACAAGTTTTACTATTATTTCTTCATATGTTTGGCATCTTGACTATAAAATGTGGTAGAGGGAATCTTCTCTGGTCAAGTCTACTTGCAGTTCTAAATACCCCTAGTGTTTGAATGTCTATTTCTTTAAATTTTGGGAAATCTGTTCTATTATTTCACTGAATAAATTCTTTATTCTTTTATTTTTTATCTCAGATCGTTCTTCTATTTTTGACCATGTCATCACTTCTCTGACCTTACTCAGGCTCTGAATGAGTTCCTTCCTTCCTTCATCTTCCAGTATACTGTGGCCATCAATATTTTTGCAAAGTGAGACTCTGAAATCTTTTCTGGCATGTCCAGCTACTTTATTAAGTTCTTGTATTAAAGGCTTTCAAGCTTGTTGAAATGCTGTTTTATTTTCTATAAGTATTTTATATTTCTTGGTTGTGTTTTGCACAAATTTATGATGGATGTGTCTTTCAGATTTTTCTTTTTCCCCTTTGTCCAATTTAAAAGAAAATTATGCAAATCTTCTTGGTAAATTCTCTCACTTGAGGTTATGTTCCCCACTACCTCCTAGGAGCAAGACCCACTGAAGTAACAAACACCGTGGTGCAGTTGTCTATGTGTTAGTTGGTGCAGAAGACTCACGCTCTTCTCAACTTTACATTTTTCCCATATACGTTTTAGAAACATTAGCACAATAGAAATGATCAGAAGTGTATCTCAGAAGTTTTTTAGAGTTAAGTGTGCTAGCAATCAAGTAGTAAAGCAAGTAGGAAATAAGAATAAGAGGAAGGGATAGTAAAGATTAAATAGGATTATTCCAACAGTAGATGTATGAGAAATGAGAGAAAATATAGAGTCCAGAGGGAAAAGATAGTCAAATAAGACATGACCTAAAACAAACCAATTATTCTAATAAGAAAATAAGATAAATAAGAAATCAAAAGTCATGGATGATATTATAAAGTCAGAAGACGGTGTCTCTCCCTGTTTAGGGAGGATGTGGGTTATTCCTCCCACTGACTGTCTTTTGCGGCAGTTGCTGATTGAGGGGAGAGCTGCTAACCTCAATACTGCAACCAAATGGAGTTAGTGTGGGTTTCCTCTAGCAGTTATTTTCCTGTGGAAATGTACTTTCTGCCAGCATCTCCTGGTATGAGGCATCACCCACTCTTTGCTTGAAGGTTACAACGTTTTGCTTCCCAGTTCTTTCTTCCACACAACTATCTGGGATGGCTCTGATGAGAGTGGAAGCCCTGCTACTTTGTTTGTTGGGTGATTTCTTCCTTGGACAAGATTTCAGCAAGTTTATCAATATATGCATTGATTATTTCTCTGCTTATCTAGATGGGTTGGCAGACAGGATGCATTCCAAGGTTCCTGTGGGAAATCTCGGATTCCTTCTCCCAATCTCCCAGCAGGTGGTACTTCCTGATCTCTCTGCTGACAGTGTATCTTGCCTGTACTTATATTTCTGCAGCCAAGTCTCTCAAGTCTCTATGTTCCTGTGGTTCCTTATCTGAGAGTGGTGAGCATCTTCCTTTCAAGCGACTGCCAACCGTTGCCCACAGGCCACACAGGCCACGATAAAAACAGGCATATCAAACTGGTCAGGCAGTTTAGGGACAGAAACTTTGATTCTTGTTCTCAGCAGTGAATGTCTTTGGTTCTGTGCTGACCAGGAACAGAAATTTTAGAAGAAGGCTCTGGTTTATTTTGTTTTTATACTATCTAAATGAGCCCCATTGTCTGGAAACTATAGTTAAGGATATGATCAAAATGAAAAGGCAACTGGATTTGCAGGGATCCCACTTGACCCAGCCCAGTTTCTGACATAAGTCCTATAAAAGGTCCCGAGAATAGCATCTCAGTGATCTCCTCACTATCTGAGACCCCTATTTTCTGGGACCTTGTCGTGCTCTGTGGGAGTTTTGGCTTCATTCTTTCTCTTGCACCCCAGCTGTAATCCTATAATAAAGTCACATTATGAAGCCACCCCCCTCCAGTCTGAAATTGATCCTTCTCCTTCCTGGGATGAAGGAAATAGAAGCCTCTTGATTAGGGTGACTCTACTGGCCTTTACCAAGCCTCATACCTCTCACAGCTATGCACAGCTGGGGACCCCCACGCTTCCCTTTCCCAGCAGCATACACGGTGTATCTGAGTGCTGTTTGCTGGTTGTTCCTGGTGCTTCTCGATGGGGATTTCTCCTTAGGTTATTTCCTACCCTTCATTACCATAGAAATAAAGTTTTTATTTTTTATTTAATTTTATTTATTATTATTTTTTAAATCCTGGTCATTCCTTTTCATCCAGTAGCACCCAGGTGGCTTCTAATTTGACATGGTACTTGGGAGTTGTGGTTCATTGTGCAGACAAGGAGCATTGGGTGTGGCTTGGTTAGGCTACTGGTCCAAACCACAGAGTGTTAAAATAAGCTTTTGAGTCAGGGTGTATGCAAAGCCTGCTTATCCACTTCGGAAGTCTGCTGAGTTAGGTTGGAAATGGTCTAAAGCTCATATTGACTTTATTTTCTTTGACTTTGGCCACTAGAATACCTTTGAAGATACCTTTGCTTTTTGATATAATAAGTTATTGTTAATACCTTCAAGATACAGTAGACATCATCACTGTTGTTGTTGTTGTCTTTGATAAAATTCGAACTGATAAATCCAAAGCTGAAGATAGCCTGTCAGATAACAAAACTTTTTCCCCACTTAACATTAAATTCATTAATAACAATACCACCAAATTACTTCTGCCTAAACCCTCATAAAAACTGGAACTAATCAAAGCAAACACACTTAACGGCTAATGATGATGTTAATTTAGCTGTAAATGCCTCAAAGGCTAGTAATTAGAGAGCAGCTATGTGCTTTTTGTTTTGCAAAATAAATTAGTGCTGCGCATTTTGCCACAATCTTCTCTACTTACTTTTCTAAAATACTATTCCCTGAGTGAAATTGTAAAGTAGATCTAATGGCTGGATAACTTAAATAACCATATTGCAATCAATTTATTTAAAATAATGTCTCATGAAGATGTTTGGAACAATAAAACTGGCCACAAATGTCCCATAAAACAACACAAAGAGCAGAGGCAGTAAACAGTCCTTGACTGCATGGAGCCAGTCACTTTAGATTTAATGAAAGGTTATTTGTTCGGCCATAGGGATCTGAGTCATATATTCTACCACTATTATGGGGCAGTATTATGGTTGGAAACAACAGGAACTAACAGACAGTTGCACATTTTCCCCGAAAAGACATGATCATCAGTCCTTTCTCTTTATCATTTAGGTCTCCATCTCCAAAATGGTGAAGTAGCAACACAAGTTGTCATCTCGGTTTCCATGGGAGAGGGCCACAGGTCCAACAGGACTGTGCTCGGGAGTCTGTTTTTCTAGAGGAGAGCGCTAAAATTAGAATCACATACTGTGCTGACAACCATCCACAATGACAGAACTCGTTCTCAAATGAGAGACCATGCAAAGAATGAGAGGCAGCTGTAATTTTGAAGTCCAGAATAAGAAAAATAAAGGCAAGCTTACTAGGGCTGAGAGTCCACTGACAGCTGAGAAATGAGAGGGCTAAATTTGGAATATGAATCTATAGTAGCTCATATTTCTTTCCAATTCCCCGCAAAAGTGGTTATACTGATTTTGTCTTCGTTTGTGTTTTGCATGTGATATGACTAATAGTCATACTTAAAAAAGCAAAATTATTGTTGTGGTATGGGTGCACAATGAACCCCTGGGGTTCAAGTGTTTGAGCACTGAGTTCCCAGCTGGGGTGTTGTTATGGAAGATTGGGGGACTTTTCGTGGGGTGCAACCTGGATGGAGGAAATGGTTCTCTGGGATTGGGGGTGGGCCTTAACAGCCTGACACCCCTTCCTTCTAGGTCTCTGCTTCCTGACAAAGGATGAAATCAGATCTGCCTTCTCACATTCCCAATACCAAGCCTTCCCCAGGATGGACAGCCTCCCTTTTAATCCATGAGCAGGAGTAAACTCTTCCTTTCTTCAAGGTGTTTCTTGTCAGGTGTGTGTGTGTGTGTGTGCGTGTGTGTTTATGTGTGTGTATTTGCATGTGTGTATTGCATGTATGTGTGCCTGTATGTGCCAGTTACAATCCTTAGAGAAAAATGGCCCATGTGTGTGCATGCGTGTGCTTGTGTGTCTATGCACAGGAGTGTGTACGTGGCTGTGTAGGTGCCAGTTACGATCCTTCGAGAAAAATGAACAGCATTAATGTTTTATGAGTTTTCATTATGCAAGTGGTTGAAATACATAGATATTACCCAAGAAAGAGGACTGCCTCCACCTCATGGGAGGGGGAATAGAACTCATTTGTAACCAACACCCTCTTCTTATTGTTTTGTTTATGGAAGCTGTTTCCTTCCTCCCTTATTTTATATTCATTATTTCCATCTCCTAGAAACTCCTGACCTGCTCTTCCAGTTTTTAATGAATGTGTTCTTAAAATAATATCAAGGTTAGATTTTAAAGAATAACATATGACATGGTCTTACTTTTATTTATAAACACCTTATTGATCTTCTGTGTTACAGCAATGACACAATTAGTTTGTTGTTCTTTACTGATAGATTCTAAATAGGTCTTGGCCACTATAAGATACCTGAAAAAAAAATCTTAGTGTAGGCTGTCCCAAATTGGTGCTTAATATTTTTTAAAAATGGATTCTAAAGTGGTAGAATCCTGAGTTGATGTCTAATTTCCAGTGGTCTGTCTGTAACCTTGTAGTTGCTGTTGCCTTGTGTACAGACAATGGTTTTCTAATGTCACTTTTTGTGACTGGCTGTGCAGCACACCTGAGCATCATTTCAGATGCTGGTTAATGCTTTGTAAATGGTCATTGTTCTGTTATCTGCCTCCAGCTTGTCAATTTGTAAAGGCATGATCACATATTTAAAGTTAACCCCTTTATCTAAAGCAAATTAACATTTTGCCATATATACGTTTAATTTAATATTGCTCACATGGAAAACTTGCAATTACAATACATGTTACAAAGCATGTTAATACAGAAATTCCTTCTTTGACTTCTGCATTTAATGTCTTACTCAAAAAGGTTTCTGTTCACTAATTGTCTTTATATGATGTTTGGTTTTCTATAAGGAAATGGCTTTTTATAAAATTATTTTGTATAGCTGAATTTTTAATGTATTCAGAATTATTTTGAACATCACATAGTATATAACTAATTTGCAATTCCTTCAAGATAAAATTTTTGGATATTCAGATGTTTCTTATTTCCATACCTTTTTCACATGCATGTCTCTTCCCAGAAACTAAATGTGGCTACTTTAGTTCTCTGATATATTTCTATATTTGATATGGATCATATTTTTACACTGATTTGAGGGGTAAATAATGTAGTCTAGTAATTAAGTCCCCTTTGAATTTTTATCTTCATAACATTATCTTCCCTGGTATTTCTTATTGTTGTGAACTTTGATTATTTCTTTGAACTTCCAAATGAGTCCCTTGAAATGTTCATGGACCTGTTCTGAACTTACATATAGTAATGGAAACATGACTGTTTTAATGTATTTGATTGTTTCCAAACAGAACTTGCCCACACCTTCTTTTATTCAGAATTGCTTATGTTCTTCAAATTTTCAACATGGCTGTAGTATGTAGATTTCAGTTTTATACACCCTGCTCTTGTTATATTAGTGGGTTTTTTGTTGCTATTCCCACTATAAAGTGAATAACTCTTCCACTTCTAGTTTGTAGCTGCAATATAAAATTCTATTCAATTCAGATATTTATTATCTTTCTTACATTATAAAATTCTCATACTCATTCTATTCTTTTTATAGAGATTTTTGAATTTTTAGGTGCATTATTATCAAGAAAAGGAAATTAAATTGTTCCTTTTATCAAAATTTTATGTAATTTATTTTGGTTTTTGATATTTTTTTTTCAAGACAGGGTTTCTCTGTGCAGCTTTGGTGCCTGTCCTGGAAATCACAGAGATCTCCCTGCCTCTGCCTTCTGAGTGATGGGGTTAAAGGCATGTGCTACCACTGTTGGCCAGTCTTCCATTTTATACAGCCTATTACCTCCCACCGGTTCAGGGATGACACCTCCCACAATGGCTGCACATGCTTGTCACTAATTAAGAAAATGCCCTACAGGCTTGCCTACCGCCCAGTCTAACAGAGGGTTTTTCTAAATTGAGGTTCCTTCCTCTCAGATGAGCCTAGGTTGTATCAAGTTGGCATAAAACTAGTCAGTACAGTATGTTATCACTTTAGTTATTGGCTTTTAATCTGGGATAAGTTTTGTTATTAATTTATATAGTTCTCTTTTCTTTTGATGAAAATTTTAATCACAATGACTGAGGACCTAATAAGTGTGCTTATGGCACATTTGAGATGTTATTTTTTCTTTTCATTTTTTGAGGCAACTGATGATATATTCATTCTTCCTGATATCAAACGATGTTTTTTTCTTTAAGATAAATCTTGCTTGTCTGTAGTGTGTTATTTCTGTGATACACTCTAATAGCCATCTGCTGAAACTTAGGATTTCTATTTTATTTCTATTTTATTTATCATTTCTTTATCTACAATTCTATTTTATTCTCATTCTAGTAATCCATAGCATTGATTTGCTGTATCATATTTGATTTTAATTTGCAGGCTTGTTTAATGACAATCTATAAAAAAGATGTTGAATTTTCCATCGGTGAAATTGAATAACTTTGAAATCATTTGTTAGGCAAAAAATGCCATTGAAGTCATTAACCTATAAACCCAGTTTCATATTAATTTAAGTAACCATCAAACTTTCACAATGGTTATTAATTTACTCAAGTTGTCTACTTGTTGCATCATTTTTGATATTTGGACAGCACACTGTTAGAAATACTGCAGTTCTTCAGGCTTTCATATTTCTGCCAGCTAGAGATCTGTGTTCACGTCTCATGGTCTCTCAGTCGATTCTAACTTATACTCTCTTCATTTGTTTTCTATTTTTCATAATCAATATTATAAAGATCTAATCTAATTATTTTTTCTCTAATTTTCATAATTTCAGTCATTTTCAAATCATATTGTTCCCTTATATGCTACTTTTACAATAGTCTTCAGGTCAATTTGTTGTTGTTGTTGTTTTGCTTTTGTTTTGTTTTTGAGACAGGGTTTCTCTGTAGCTTTTGGAGGCTGTCCTGGAACTAAATCTTGTAGACCAGGATGGCCTCAAACTCACAGAGATCGATCTGCCTCGGCCTTCAGAGTGCTGGGATTAAAGGTGTGCTCCACCACCGCCCAGCCTAAACTAGATTATTTTAAATAAAGTTTTAACATCTACTAAGTTACTAAAAAAATAAGAAAAAAGATAGGGAAAGACACTACACATTGTCAAAGAAAAGAATCTACCAAGAGGACATTGCAATTCTTAACTTCTATGCCTTAAGCACAAAGGAAACCATATTTGTAAAAGAAAGACTACTACAGCTGAAATCACATATTGACCCTCCCACATCAATAGCAGGAGACTTCAACACCCAACTCTCACCAATTGGCATCCAGACAAAACTAAACAGAGAAATGCTAGAGCTAACAGATATTATGAACCAAATTGACCTAACAGATATTTACAGACCATTTCACTCAAACATAAAAGAATCTATTTTTCTCTGTATCTCATAGAACATTCTCTAAAATTGTGCAGATAATAAGACACTAAGGAGGTCTCAACAGATAAAAGAAATTTGACAAAACTGTCTGCATCCCATCAGACCACCAGATATTAACACTCAATATCACCAACAGAATTAAAGCTTACAGACTCATGGAAACTGTACAAGTCTCTACTGGATGAAAAAAAGGGTAAAGTCAGAAATAAAGAAATTAAAGATTTTTTTTGGAATAGAATGAAAGTGAATTCACATTTACCCAAACTTAAGGGACAAAGTGAAAATAGTCCCAAGAGGCAAGTTCATAGCACTAAGTGCCTACATAAAACAACTGGCAAGATCCTCTAATAGCAACAAATAACACTTCTGAAAAATCTAGAACACAAAGGAGAAATCAATCATGGTCAAAGCCTTAAATATCAAGAAATTATCAAACTCAAGGCTGAAATCAATAAAACAGAAACAAAAAGAACAAGGCAAAGAAACAATGAAACAAAGAATTGTCTCCCTGTGAAAAACCAATAAGATTGATCAGCACTTACCTAAATTAACTAAAAGACACAGGAGAATAATCAAATTAATGAATTTAGAAATTAAAAGGGGACATAAAAACAAACATTGGGGAAATCCTGAGAAAAATAATGTCACAATTTAAAAATCTATACTCTATTTAGTTTGAAAATTGAAAGAAATGGATAATTTTCTTGATAGGTACCACTTATCAAAATTAAATCAAGATCAGATAAGCAATTAAATCAGACTTCTAATCCTACTGAAAAAGAAGCAATCATTAAAAGTCTTTTAACCAAAGCACCCAGAGTCAGACAATTTTAACACAGAATTATACCCGACTTTCAAAAAAGAGCCAATGCAAATAATCCCCCAAATATTCCACAAAATAAAAACAGAACAAACATTGCCTAATTTATTCTATAGGGTCACAGTTACCTTGATACTCAAACCATACAAAGACTGAAGAAGGTCATTTATTTATATGGACTGAGAAAGAAATTGGTGAAATGACACCCTTCACAGTAGCCACTAAGGACACTTCATACCACCTCAGGAACACTTGTTCAACCATGTTTATTCCTGTTCTATTCATACTAGCTAGAAATTAGAAACAATGTGCATGCCCCTCAACAGAAGAATGGATAAAAATTATGGTACATTTATAAATGTTGTATCATTCAGCTATTAAAAAATTACATCATGAAATTTACAGGAAAATGGTTGGAACATTTTACAATGGTGTATTACTCAGCCCTTAAAAATGGCAACATGAAATTTACAAGAAAATGAATGAAACTAGAAAAGGCCAGACTGAGTGAGGTAACACAGACTCAGAAAGATAAATATTTGTATTTGCTTATGTCTGGATACTAGCCATTAAATAAGTGAGAACCATGTTACAATCTGTAGACCCAGGGGGTTTGGTTCAGGGTAAGGGACAAAGGGCAGGGGGCAAATGGATCTCGCTAGTTGGTCACACTATTAAATATTTACCTTAAACGCTAGAATAGATTAGTTTTGTGTCTAAATATACATGTGTGGTTTTAATGAACTTTTATCATCTCTGCCCCCCAAAACCAAGGAGTACTTCACAAAAAGCCCAATACCAGACATGAGAAGCCCTCTTTTGCGTTACTGATCAAGCTGTCCAAGAGACTTTGGTTGACCAAGTCTTTGGTTGACATCCATAGGTAAAAGGTATGTCCCCATTGTTGGAGATACCATGAACTTCAGAAACACGGTCCAGAGGCCCCAGAGCTGGATCTTACCTTAAAGCCTTCTCCTTAAGGACGACCTTTCATGCTGTCAGAAGATATACAAAATGGAGCAGGGCAGCGAACAGTCCTATGCAGTTATGACACCTTTGGACCACACCAACAACCAATCACCAGCACGGTACGATAACCCTAAGAGCACAGTAGTGACTCACATACCTTCTCAATGCTTCAATGAATCAAAATAAAGAGATTGGGATCACATTCCCAAGAGATACTTCTACAAAGTTTACAAAACCTTCCCTCACCTTAGGTTCAAGGAATACTGTGGAAGAGGGGTGGAAGATTATACAAGGCAGAAGACCAGAAAGACTGTTCTAAGATTTTGTCTTTTAGTAATGTGAGAAGCTGCATCCTTAAGGTCTCACCAACATGACATCATATACATGAGCTGATACGGATGGCAGCAGTGGACATGACAAAGTGAACGTGGAAAAGCCTATGAGGCTTCAGTACTACACAAAGAACTACAAACATCTAAAGAAGGCCGAGGACAGGAGTAATAGTCTTCCTCAAGGAAGACTATGCCCCCCTTCCATTTCCTCCCACCAGACAGTCCCTTGCTATCTTTCAAATTCATGGCCTCTTTTTTCATTGTTATTGCATGCATACAAGTGTGTGTGTGTGTGTATTTTTGTGTATGTATATGTGTATATATACATTTATATATGTATATAGATCTCTAAATATAATATGCTCAGTCTGTATAATGTTACTATGTGTGTCTGTGTGTGCTTGTGTGTGTGTACTTGTGTGTGTGTGTGTGTGTGTGTGTGTGTGTGTTTCAGGGCTGATCTTTCAAAAGGTTGGGGGCTGAGAGAAGATGGAAATCAGCCTCAAGTCTTAGAATTATAATTCTCCTTCTGATTTTAGAATGAGTTCATTCTTTTCATGTTGGAGTCTCTTCATTTTCTCTATTATAACAGCTATGTGCAATATGTGTCATATTTCTGTTACAACATTGTGATCTAACTCAATCTGGTTGAGTCCCAGCACTAACTTGGACTATGGGGAACTTAAAATTATTATCTGAACCCTCACTTTGTCACTGTATCTAAAAAGCCTGAGGGAAAAAAATGAGCCTCGTTTCTAGTTCATAGTTGCTTCTTTGACCACTTGTTGTCACTGTGTCCCCCAGGACAGCACCAATCAGGTGATGCTTAAATATCACAGCGAACAGCAACTGTAAAGGCAACCTAAGCATGATACGTCTGTTCATCCACGAGAGGCACTGTCCTTCTGTCTCTGAGAAGGAACTAGCTTTTGGCATCAGGAAAACTCAAAATACCCAAATTTTAGAAACACTGTTCTCCTTCATCTGTCAACACTTTGTAAAATATGTAACTCCATCCTCTCACTGGCCTCAGTCAACTGCTAAGTACTGGGATGAACAAGGCAGATCTATGCCACTGATGCGCTTTGTGATATGCTGAGCCACACTACATCATTCCTTGACATTAAATTCATCACTAATTCAAAGAAAATCTGGAACCTATGTGTAGCAGGGTTTTCTTTTGTACCACCAACCATCTCCCAAATCATGACATGGAGATTTCCTATTAGTTATGAATGCTCAGCCTTATCTTAGATCTTGTTTTAATCTGTTTCTCTTTATCTACATTTTACCTCAGGGCTTTTTACCTTTCTTTCCTTCTGTATATCTTACTATCCCTGCTTCTTGTGTCTGGCTGGCTGATGGCTGCCTATCTTCTGGCCCTGTGCATGTCTCTCTCTTTCTCTCCTTCTCTTTTTTTCTCTTCTCTCTCTTTTGCCTAAATTTCTCCTCCTATGTATTTTCTCTCCCCCCCAGCTCTGCCTATTCCTCTCCTGCCTAGCTATTGGCTATTCAGCATTTTATTAGACCAATCAGGTGCCTTAAGCAGACAAGGTGAAACAAATGCAACACATCTTTACATAATTAAACAAATGCAGCACAAACAGATGTTGCCGTCTTTCTGCCATTAACAAAGGCAGCAGAAACAAATGTAACACATCTTTACACAGTTAATCTAATACTCTATAGCATAAACAAATGTAACATATCTTTACACAGTTAAACTAATACTCTATAGCATAATCAAATGTAACACATCTTTACATACTTAAAAATAACATTCCACAACAACTGTGTTTACAGCAGCAGAATCAGAGCTGGATTTCGGAGGTTTCCACTCTTGCATGTAGGAGCCCACAGGCTGCACCCTCTTTATTACTGCCTGACAGAGAAGTTTTGTGTCAGTTCCTGAAACAGTCAGTAGATTTGACCCCTGTGGTAAACCACAGTAAGGCTCAGACATGAAACTCCTCACCACTCTTGACAAAATGTCTTGTCCTCTTTGTAATTCCCCTAGAACAAATGAAATATAAATGTGCTTGGTTGACATTAAGAGGTTATTGAACTCTTAATAGAACATTCTGTTTTTGCTGAAGTGATCTGTCTGGTGAACTAGAGCAACGATCCACGTGACATAAAGAAATGGGAAGGTATTGGCGAAGCATTTCGGTGTGATGTTGTTCATGTTTTCTGCAAGGAGCCCTAGATCCTGTGGCTTCTGCTAGCTCAGAGGTCACTGTGCTATGGCGATTCTGATGTCTAATGTCCTTATGGATAAACATACTGCCCTTATTTTGATAAAGGAGTCTCTTTAAAGTAAAATTTCAAAATGGTCTTTTGACATATTTTAAGTGGGTCTTTTAACATATTTTAAGCATGCTTGTCCAAGTATAAAATTTCTCCAAGGTATTAGACATTTCTCTATGGGTTACAGGGTTGAGTAGAAATAATTATGTTGTTCATGATTTACAAGTCGTACACTGGTGGTTTTGAACTTGTCAGAGTGAATCCATTGAAAGAAAAAATACTTTCTTTACTCTCACAATAGTGAAAGTGTAATTTGAATAGCAGTGATAGTCACTGTTAGAATAATGGAATAGATTCAGGAATTTCCAGGCATTTGACAATCATTTATCCCAACAGTAGTCAAACACATTAGATGCTAATTCAAGAGTATGGTTTCCATGTGCCTTTTAGACTCCTGTAATAATTTTGTGACCTCCTCCCACACACCAAGAGTCCAGATATCACATGCTGGTATCCACTGGTCTACACAACACACTGGCATCGGTGTTTCATGTTTCACTAAAAGATGTGTGTCTGAGATTGGACCCTCAGACACTTTGTGCGGCTTGAGAGCCATTCACAAAGGCCAGTTCGTACCTGTCAGCCTGGAGCACATTTGATCAGTTGTTACCGAACCTCCAAAGGCTCCCTACTTGACATACTCCCAATAAGGACACATCATAAGGGGAGTTGCTTTAAGGCAGACTGCCCCAAAGCTCACACTGTAAATCAAAGATATGCACAGCCTAAGATCTCACATGAGGAAAAATTATATGCTTTGAAAAGGTGTGCTGGATAAAAATCTATCTTATCATCTGCTTGACAGATCTACCATTATGATTCATAAGTTCTAAGAGCAGGAAACAAACAAAAATAGAATGTCACTCTCTCTAATAATCTGTAAAAGTCTGCTGTCATATCACAGGGAAGCCATGGCTATGTCCTTACGCCGTGCCTGCCGTACACACTGACGACAGACTGTCTCTAAATGCAAATTTTACCTTCTCTCACTTTTATCTGAGATTTGCTCTCATGATTTTAAAACTAACATTTTTGTTTGATATATACAGGCATACATATATATCCTTATCATATATTAATATCTTCTCAACTTAGTTTGAAATAGTTTGATTCAGAAATTGCATCCTAGGTATATAATATATTTAAAAATGTAGAAAGAATTAAAGTTTTGTTAAAATTGCTGAGAATATCTATCTATTGTAGACAACTGTAAATAAGTACATTTCTTCCAACTTGTATACTATGGTAACTATAGAAACAGCAAAACTTATTTTTTTGTTTCGATCTGATTTTAAAGAGACACAGGGTAGAGCCGCACCACAGGCAGTCTCAGCTCCGGCAACTCTAGGACATCCCACACTCACACGCCTTCTCTCCGGATCCAGCACCGCCTCACTCTCATCCCGCAAACCCCTCTCACGTCTTCTGGCCACAGATCCTCGCCATCCCAGAATGCTATGCTAAAGGCTCTCACCGACTATGGCATAGACCATCAACCCATGTCCTGGCCGCTGTCAGGAGTTCATTTCTCTCACGGCGATGTTGTGTTCTGCCATTTTGATGCGCCAAACTTGAGATATTCGCCCACCAAAGTGAACTTGGGTTCGTGTGGATAAGGCTACGATTATTAGCATGTAAGATTCAAAACGAATGCAAATTTTAACTTCCCTGAGGTAAATACCTGAACGAAACTACTATAGGCTCTTGTAGCTATGTGTTTCATTTTAAAAGAAATTTCGAAGCTCTTTTGCACATAATCTTCCTATCACTTTCTCATTGGCAGTTAGCAGTGACAGCCTCTGCTGCAGTGTATCCTTGCCAAGATCTCAGCTTATCGAGGTTTGTTTTTCTTACCCGTGATTCCAGGGTAGTCATTGTGCGGTGCTCTATCTGTGGTTTTCATTTGCATTTTCCCAAGGAATAATGATGTTGAGTATCTTTTCATATGCTTATCTTCTTTTATGGATAGTTTCTTTCATAAAATGTCTGTTCAGAATTTTCTTGGCGCTTGAAGTAGATCTTTTGCTTTCCTATTGCTGAGATTGGGGAGCTTTTCATAAAATATTTCCTGAATGGAAGTTCTTTGTCGAATATTAGATTTGCTCATAATTTTCCTACTTTGTGGGTGGACTCTATTTTGTGTTCTCTCTCTCTCTCTCTCTCTCTGTATGTGTTCGTGCATGTGTATGTATGTGTGCTTGTGTGTGTTTGTGTATGTGTATGCATGTGTGCTTGTGTGTATGTTTGTGTATGTGTGTGTGTATGTGAGTGCATGTTGTTGTGTGTGTTTGTGTATGCATGTGTATGTGTGTGTATGTGTATATATGTGTGTATGTTTGTGTATGTGCGTGTATATGTATGTGTGCATGTGTGTGCATGTCTGTGTGTGTACACACTCATGCATATACCTGTGGAGCCAAGAGGTCACATTGGGTGTTTTTCTCTACCACTCTAACTTACTTTGAGTCTCACTGAACCTGTGGCTCACGCATCAGCCAGTCTGGATGACTCTGAAGTGGATGGATCTCCTGATGCATTGTTTCCAGGTTTTCAGTGGTAGTAGGACAGGCATCCGTGACCACGCCCAGCTTTGCTATGGGTTCTGTGAATCCAAACTCAAACCCTCAGGCTTGCATAGCAAACTTATTAGTTCCTAGCACTTGGTGTGCATTTGATGAAGTGCGAGTGTGACTTCTGCCTGAGTCTTTGGTACTGAGGCTGGCCTTTGACCTAGTGATCCGCACCGGAGGTGCCTTTGGACCCACACTGTGAGTGAGCACAACACCCCATTCTCTTTCTGCTGGTCCCTCTACTTTTCCTGACCTTTTCTTAAACGTCTTATTTCTAGTTTCAAGTTTTAACACACAATCATAACCTTTTTGTTGCTTCTCTTTCTTGACATATTTGGTTGAATTATTTTTTTAAAAATATTGCATAGCATAATTTTCTTCATTATCAATCCAGCTTTTTAATTTTCTACAATCTTTTTCATTACACTGAGTATTCTTTCACTGAACTGTTTCATACTCATAGTAGACTACTGCTTCTATATTTTTATATTGAGGCAATACTCGGAGGCTTAATTTCCATAATGAAAAACTCTATTTAAAACCATCAAGCCTGATGAGTCATCGCTATTGCAGCCAGGGTATAGAACATTTCTATCAAACTGAAAATTACCTTGTGTTCCCTTGCAGTGATCCCAGCCCCCATGCTCCCAGGTCCTAGTCAACCACTTTTCCAGAGACATGCCCTCAGAGGAGACCTAAGGGCCCCTAAGCTGCCCTTCGCCCATTCTGTGCCCCCTGGTTGATGGAGTAGGCAAGCTTCTTTCACCTCCTATGTGCTCTTTCTCCCTCTCTCTGTGAAATTCCAGAAAAATAAGACTAAACTCACAATCCCTGGACCCTCCAAATTCAAAGATAAAATGAATACTTTTGACTCTTTCACTTTGGTTAAGGAGGCTAACCCAGTGGAATAGCCAGTTATCATATGAACTGATACGTAGAATTCATAACGTTTGTTACTGACTTCTTTCATTTTGCATAATTCTTTGATGCTTAATCCATGTGATCGCAAGTGGCAAAGTCAGCCATTTCTTCTTGAGTAGTGGCTTAATGCATTTTTCTTATTCATTTACAAACTGTGGGACATTTAAACTTTCCCCTAGGTTTTGACTATTTTGAATAAAGATGCAAGAAACATTCGTATACTAGTCATTATGTAGACATGTGTTTTCCTTTATTTTCGCTATTCGTGTTGGACAAGGAAATCTGAACCATGTAGAAAGTGTAGGCCTTAGCTTAAGAAATCCTGCTGTAGTGTTATGCACTCCTACCAATGGTATAAGTGATGTCACTTTGGGAAGTCTTTAGCACCTTTATTAGCAATCTTTAATTTTAGTCCTTGGAGTAGAGGAGTAGTGACAACTGTGTCCTCATAAATGTCCATTATCAAATATGCATTCTATACATGCTCTGGATCCCTGCCCTTCTTCAGAATTATGTTTAAGGCAGGTCAATGAATCATCTTTGGCTTCCTGAACAATATCTACTCATGAAGACAGAAGAAGTAGGTTGAGTTCTATTACAACTTAAACCTTTCTGACATCTCTGACTTCCTGCTTTGTCTTCCTCATCTGGTTTTAAGGTCTCAAATGGTTCCCTGATTTTAAGTTTGTCTAATGAGTCTTCTTAATTATGGCAGCATGGTTCCTTTCTTCCGAAAATGTGAGAAAACACTGTGGGTCTACATAAAGGGGGACCAGTTTCACAGATATTTTATTGCATTTGTAGTTTTTTTTCATATTCCATTACTCAGTGGCTGTTGGCACTAGTCCTATATTTTCTTAATTATTATTTTAATAGTAAGCCTTGATATGAGGAGCTTTACATTATGATCTGTTCTTGTATAAATGTTTTAAAACTATGTTAAGTCTTCTAAATTTTTTATTGTTATTGTTTGGGTTCTGCAGACTTAGGATTGAACTGAAGGCATTATGAATAGCAGGCCAACACTCTGGCAGATATAAGAACCATGATGTATATTCTGATACCAAGTTAGAATGACATAAGCTTCTCCCGAAAGAAAATTTTCTTGCACATATGTTACTATAGTGAACACAAAAGGCTTTGTTCATTTTCATTATTGTTAATTATATTATTTAAGTTATTAATTACCAGGAGGCCATTGCTAATATTTAGAAACAGGATTTTTTGTATGTTAATATTGTACCCTGTGGTCATACAAAGCTCACTTATTAGTTCTAGTAGCTATTAATAGTTTTTTTAAGGAGGTCAACATAAATACCCAGCCATGTGCGACTAAAGGTATGCTTACTCTTCTTCCCAATGCATATGACATTCCTCTCTTTCTGCTCCCCCACAAGTGGCTATAATTTCTTTTCTTTCTTTCCTTTATTCCTTCCTTCTTTTATCTATCTGTCTATCTATCTATCTATCTATCATCTATCTATCTATTTATTTTTATTTTTCAAGACAGGGTTTCTCTGTGTAAGCAGTCTTAGCTGTCTGGAAACTAGCCCTGTAGACCATGCTGACATTGAACTCACAGAGATCTGCCTCTCTCTGCCTCCCATGTACTGGGATTAAAGCATGCTCCACCACCACCGGTCTGGCTACCATTTCTAATACAACATTGGATGCATTCCTGAGATCAAACATCACTGTCATTCCCTATTAATCATAGTGCTGGCTACAGAAATTCTTTTATCAGAATAAGTAATTTCTTTTATATTCTTGGATTTTTTTTTTAGAGTTTGCAATTGGAAATGGAGGTTAGATTTTTTTTTACTAAATATTTGCTCTGTCTTTGTTATTTTTTAAAGTAATGGATTATAGCCAAAACAGGTCTGTTTTGAAAGGCAAGGCTATTTTAACTTTTAAAAAAGAAAGAATCTTCAGTCATTCTAAATCACTAGGTTATTAGTCCACAAGAGAAAAATAATACCATCTCAATGAATTCAGAAAATAGCTTTGAACAAAATTCCACCTTTATTATAGGAAAACACTGCAAATTAAGATATAGAATTGTTCTCAATTTGTGCAAAAGTATGTATGGAAACTTGAATATGTTAACGTTTGTCAGAGCTCTTCTGCTTTGTTCCTGAGGGAACTTAGTCTGTAGTTGTCTTTCTCTCTGAGATTGTCCCCTTTCTGTGTCAGGGTAATGTAGCTTTGAAATAATGAAATTGTCTATTCTCCCTCCTCTTATTTCCTGCATGTATTTATAGAACTGGTATTGTTTCCCCCAAGGATTTGATGGTATTCTTACACAATGCTATCTACATCTAAAGGCGTCTTTACTTTGAGTTCCTTTTTTATGGATATTGGGTAATTTAGATTCTTTTTTGCTTGACTTCCTTCAGTAGTTGGTGCATTTCCAGAAATTTGTTCTTTCCTTTAAGCTGGACCACTTTGGTGTTGGGGCACCATTACCGTGTTTTGCTTCTTACGACAGGACTCTGAGACTGTGGTATCTGTATAATTTGAAGTATTAGCAATTTTAATGCCTGTTCAAAGGACCAACTTGGGCTTTTAAAATTTGCTCTGCTCGTTTTCTGTTTCCCACTTTAATGATATTTCTTTCTTTTATTTCCCTTTTCTTCATTTGGCTCTGCATTGATTCCTCTCGAATAGAACGGAGGAGTTACTGGCCTGAGAACAGCTGACACCTCCAAGGTGCTCAGCACGATCAGGCTACACTGTCCCACACGGCGGTTTGATCACTTTAGCTAGCTCAGTTATCACATCAGGTGTGTATTTTGTTGTGGAGGGGACAATATATTTTGCTTTACAACATGATGCTTCTCTAGACCCTAAAAGCAGTCACGAAGAGTGTTATTTAATATCCACTTGCTTCAGAATTTTCCATGTATACTTTTGTTACTGAGTTAACTACTCTTGGAGGGTTTTCACAGTATATATTTCGAGACAGGGTTTCTCTGTAGCTTTGGTGCCTGTCCTGGAACTAGCTCTTGTAGACCAGGGTGGTCTCGAACTCCCAGAGATCCGCCTGCCTCTGTCTCCCGAGTGCTGGGATTAAAGGCATGCGCCACCACTACCTGGCCCCACAGTATATTTTTGTTAAAGGGAGAAAACGTATTTTATGTCATTTTGATTGGTTTTACACTTTTTTTTTTTTCAATTTAGGCTGACTGTTATCTACAAAGTGGACGTGTGCCACGTGAGCACGGACAGAACTATGTGTCGTGGTCTGTGGTCCATATATTCCAGTAGGCTAGGTGGTTGGTGATGCCCGGTTTTCTGCATGCCTACTTGTTATTATGGTCATTTTCAATAAGTAAATTCAGCTCATGTTTTCACTATGATTAATAAAAATTTAATCTCCAGTAGTTCCCTTATTTGGAAGTGTATTTTACATGAATTACCAAGGCAGCTATGAATTGTTTATGAATACATGCTTAACTTTTTCTGAACATCTAATTTTAGGCAACACCTCTCCTTAGTTTTAGCTTGTGTTTTTCATAGACACAACTGTCCTCTCTTTGACAACCTTCCTCTCTTGTCTAGCTTTTCTGCTCATTTGAATGCAACCTTCATTGTCTTTTTTTTTTAAATCATCCTTGTGGGAGGAACATTATTTCAGGACCACCTTCTGGGGAAAGGTCACTTGCTGACTTCCAGGCTGGAAGCAACTTTCCAGCCTGTGTGAAATTTTTTTTAATATAATTTTTTATTGAAAAAAAATTTCTGTCTCCTCCCCGCCTCCCATTTCCCTCCCCGGCTCCCCCCCCCCCCTTCCTCTCCCCTCCCCCTCCCCCCACTCCTCTCCCCCTCCCTCTCCAGTCTGAAGGGCAGTCAGGGTTCCCTGCCCTGTGGAAAGTCCAAAGTCCTCCCCGCTCCATCTTGGTCTAGGAAGGTGAACATCCAAACTGGCTAGGCTCCCACAAAGCCAGAACATGAAGTAGGATCAAAACCCAGTGGCATTGTCCTTGGCTTCTCAGCAGCCCTCATTGTCCACCATATTCAGAGAGTCCGGTTTTATCCCATGCTTTTTCAGTCGCAGTCCAGCTGGCCTTGGTGAGCTCACAATAGTGAAATTTTTAAATTTGTCCTTCTCCTTCTAACAGAGGTATGAAGCACAGTGCACACAACCATGTCTCCTCCTAATCCCTACACTTACTACAAACATTGACACTTACGGAAAAGTCCTGCACGTCAGGGCCCTGCAGAGCACAGCTCTCCTGAACAGACTAAAGCAGATGTGGAGGGCTTCTACCTAGAGCCAGCAATTTCACTGTAATTCTTCCGTTCTGTGCTAGTAGAGGGTTCTATTGCTGTGAAGAGACACCATGACCACACCAACTCTTATTAACTGGGGCTGCTTTACAGCTTCAGAGGTTTATTCCCTTTGATCATAGCAGGAAGCATGGTGGCATGCAGGCAGACATGGCACTGGAGAAGGAGTTGAGTGTTCTAGATCTGAACCCACAGGCAACAGGAATAGAGAAACTCTGGGTTTAGAATGGGCTTTTTGAAATCTCCAGTGACATACTTCCTCCAAGGCTCCACCCCTAATTCTTTTAAATAGTGCTACTACTTTATGACTACATATTCAAACATATGAGCCAATGGGACCATTCTTGTTTAACCACCACACAGCAAGCAAGAGAGACATTACTGTCCAATATTAGAAGGTTCAGAACCTGTGTTTCCAAATCTTCTACAGTCAGAGGCTAAGTGTAGCATCTTTTCACTTGCCTTCATGGTTTTTAGAAGTCCTCTTGTCTGTTCTAAAGTTCAAGCTTCTGTTCTATTTTATTTTCTCCGGATCTGTGTATTTGTATTATTTTCTCTAATTACTTTGTAATGATATAAATTATGGTGAAGTCTTTGAGAAAGGACGGCTATGTTGATGCAGATTCAGAGACTGGGGTCCTTTATTTTGTATGAGTAGGGCACTAGATCTAGGCCCATAATCCCTTTGTTAAAAGTAAACATTGTGGAATATCTGTGTTATTTATTATGAGGTGCATACACAGGAATGCCCACAAATGTACACACAATGGGTTACTAATACCATAAAAAAACATAAAGCAAAATACCTTTTTTTTTTCATGGCTAAAGCTAAAGAATATTTAGACACACTTTCTCTATGAGATATTTGCCAGATTGCAAACCTACCTGGGGCGGGAGGTCCAAAGCTCATAATATGACATCATAAAGATCTCAGAAAATATGAATGTTCACTGAAATGCAAAGTAATATTGATTGCTAAAAAAATAATACTATTTCTTGGCACTGTAAGGTGATGTGCAGGCTACTGGAGGAAAAGTCATCAATACTTTTACCAGTATTACCAAATGCTGTGAATTGCAATAATGACCAGCAACAATAAGATATGCCCTTTTGTGAAGTAGTGGCGTGAGTGTTAAGAGGGCAGCAAATTGCTTTCTGCTGGGATTTGAGGACTGGTCCTTAAGAGGAAACATTTGGCTGGGAGTATAAATTTGACCAAGAACTCTCAGTTGGGGTGGCTATAGGCCCCTGGTGTGAACATAGGATTATTATGTTGTTAAATGTACACAGTATCGATGAGTCTTCCAAAGCCTCATATCTGTACACTCCAATTAGACTTCTCAGATCTTATCAGTGATATGTCTTTGTGCATTAGGTGGGACCTAATGCGGAAGCTCACACCTGCTCAAATGCAGGGAATAAGTTTCAGAAGAGTGTTTAGCTTCAAGTGGAACACCTGTATTGCATTCCATTACCAAGCCTCGGGGGCTATTACTAAAGAAGGAGTAGAAAGATTGCTAGAGCCAGAAGTTTGGGACGATGAAGAAAAAACAGAGTCTTATGGACATGACAAGGACCACTGCTTTTATCAATTCACGGTAGCTGTGGTTGTTTATACAAGATCAAGACAGCCACATTCTAGCATGGAGTAGGTGGATGTTTATATTCTAACTGAGTATCTAGGGACACTGGCTCTCTTTGGGGGAAGGTGGAGTTACTTTTCGAGTAGATGGGCCCATGTTCATGGGTATATGGAGCACAAATTGGAGCTAATCAGTTATTAAAATGAAATAAAAAAGAAGGAACGGGAGAGATCATTCAGTGGTTAAAAGCACTTGCTACTCTAACAGAAGACCCTGGTTCAATTCCCAGGACTTACATCTAACATTCTCCTCCCAGGGGATCTGGAGCCTTTTTAGGGTCTCCACAGGGACCAGATACATAAGCAGCACACAAATACGTGTGTAGACATATACTCATACACATGAAATAAAAATAAACAAATCTTAAAATAAAATTAAAAATGGACCCAAGGTTGAGGGTGGATTAATAACAAGGTAGGGGTGAATTTGTACATGAATATGATCAAAATACATTTTATGAAATTCTCAAGGAATTGAAATACTCTTTAAAGACAAATAATAATAGGAGTGTCTTGTGAGGTTTATAAATGTAGATATAAAATATGGGACAATGGTAGCATAAAGGGAAATGGAGAATTAACGGGATTAGATCTAAGCAAGTTAATAGTCAAGGTCACTTTGACTGGATTCAGAATCACAGAGGAACTTGAAGTTTGCCTTTGAGTATGCATGTGAGGGCATCTACAGAGCAGAATAACGGGCTGGCAAAGATCTGCCCCTGAGGTAAATGGCACCGTCTCATAGCTTCAGAGTCTGGCAAGACCAAACAGGCAACAGGAAGAGAGGAAGCAGCAAGCCATGGTCCACCATACACCTTCTTACCTTTTTTGCTTTATGGTCTGATATGTTGTGAGCTGCCTCTGCCACTAGTACCAACTGTCATGGATTGAGCTGCTCTGCCACGCCTTTGTTGACATGTCGGACGTAAGTCCTTGGATGCTCTAGCCAAGATTTTTCTCATCTAAGTTTCTTCTGTCAGGTATGTGGTCAGAGGGAGACACTCACAAATGTAGTAACAAGCCACCATAAATACTTTAAGAGTTTTACTAGGTACGATGGCCCATGCCCATAGTCCCAGCTCTCAGCTAGAGGCAGAAGCATCATTGTGAGTGAAGGCAGCCTGTGCTATGGGTGAATTCTTGCACAATTTAAGCTATGCAGAGTGAGAATTGTTCTAAACAAAACATATGTTGTCTGTATAGAGTAATAAAAGTACTAAAGAAAGGTGAATATAAAACATCAAAGAGTGGGTGTTCTTTCTCTTAGCTGATGAAGGGATGCGGTACCATCAGACTTGCCTAGTGACAGGGGCAGCCATAACAATGATTTACATAGGTTTTGCATTGTCTTCGGTATTGAGAGCAGACTAAAGGTAGCTTAGGGTTCATGATAAGATATTTGCAGGTTCTGTCCAAATATAATGAATGCTACTTTATACAGAAAGCCACAGCCTCTTCTGATTTTGATATGCACCATGTCTCTAAAATCAATATTCTACAAACAAAAATGATTATTGTTAGTATATTTTCATGTTAACATAACATACATTTATTACATGAATGTAATATTGTAATTTGTATAAATTGTGAAATATAATGGATCTTAGTATATACAAAGCCTGCAAAATACTATACTATAAAATAATGTATTATGAAGTTTGAGGTTCATTTCTGAAGAATACTTAGTGAAGGCTTCTAAAATTAATCCTAGTACAAAAGTTCATTTAATGTAGAAAAATTTAATTAAATTAAAACAGAAATGCCCACACATACTATATAAGTAGACAGTGTGACTACAGGTTTTCCACAAGATTCGATCCAAACTGCCCATCAAAAATGGTACAATGAGGCAACACTGAACCAAGAATGATCACATACTAAATTTTTAGGGAATTGACTAGTTGGGTATCATGAATAGAGTTTCGGTGTAATTATCTCTAAAACTGTACCCAGTCTTTCTTCTGCCAAACCTAATAATAAATGTTAGAAATAGTACAGAATAAAAAGGCAGATTATTTTTATTCCTTTGATGATTAATCGCATTTGTGAACAAGTTTTTTTTTTTCCTGACCCACTGTTCCAAGCCATAAGGAGGCAAAGAAATTGATATCGTGTGGAACTGTTAAAATGCTATGTGTTCGCCACATACATACTTTCACTTCTTCCATCTCGGTTTAAGAGAAATCTTACAATTATCATTTTCACAAAATAAAATTTGCTTTATTACTAGAGTAAATTAGGGGGTTTACAGTAAATTTTTTTCCATTAACAAAATGATAATGGTAATATCACACTTAAGATGGTGCGAGACAGCTGGAAGGTAGTGGCACATGCCTTTAATCCCAGTACTTAGGAGGTAGAGGTAGGCAGATCTCTGTGAGTTTGAGGCCAGCCTGGTCTGCAGAGTGAGTTCCAGGATAGACTCCAAACATACACAAAGAAACCATGACTCAGAAGACAAAAACAAAAACAAACAAACAAAAAAAAAACACAGAAAACAAATAAAAAAAAATGACGTGAAACTTATAAATAGAGGACAGTTGAATAATCGAGCTGGGGAAATGGCTTGCTGAATAAGAACACTTATGGGGCAAATATGAAGACCTGAGTTTACATCTCACGTAGCTTGTTCCCTACTTCTAAGAGCAGTGGAGACTGGAGCATTACTGAGGCATTTTAGCTGTCAGTTTAGCTCAAGATTGAGTGAGAGACAATGTCTCAAGAAAATAGAGTAGATAAAACCCCTATGCATGTGCACATGCAGATATAAATATATAAGTTTACTTGCAAAACACACATACACATATGAATACACAACAAAGGCATTTCAAGGAAAGTAATATTACATTAAAGAAATTATTAAAACATGGTGTTTATATATTTATTTGAACCTGTCATTTAGTTATCATGGAATAGAAATACAGATGGTACATAGAGTCTCAAAAAAACAATAGAAAAACAAGGACAGTATATGCACTTTCAGAACCTTGATATATGAAGAAGGAACATGGAATGAAAAGAATACAGTCATTCCAGTAAGTGTTTCTGGACAATTTATCAACATTTAGAACAACAGAAAATTGATCTCATATTTTAGAACACATAAAATGATCAATGAAGAATTAATTAAAACATAACTGTGGAAAGAAAAGACCATAAGCTTTATAGGAAAGTCATAGAATTAAATTTATGAGATCATCAAGTAGGAAATAATTTCCTCTACCAGGATATAGAAAGGATAATAGAAAACATTGATTAAGTTGTATATGATCAAATTATCTTTTAATCAGATAGCAGAGCAATTAAACATGCTAGATAAGGAAGAAGACATTTGAGATAAGGCATTCAAATCAATACATAAAACCTCCTCAAATAAAAATAGATGATAATACAATGCAAAAGGAAAACAACCCTTCATGAAAACAAATATGCAAATGGCCAATGAGGATATGAAAAAGCAGTTTAGGGAAAGACAAATTAAAATTCTACTCTAATGTGATGTTAATTATTATTATACTACATATGAAACTAAGGTAGAAACATATATATTTAACATACGTATATGTAATATATATTTAATATTGCCAAATAGATACACATATTTATATTAGGCAATATTAAATATATGTAAATATCTATGTGGCAATATTAAATACTGACTCAAATAGAGTAACCAAGACTTCTCTCACACATTTCTGTTAGCGCTATACATAAGAACATTTTTTAAAGCATTATACTTTCCTTAATAAACTAACAAATACATACACTCAATAAAGTACTTCTGATATACAGCCTATTGAAATGGGAGCATGTGTCCTGGATACAAAAATATAAAAATGTGTGGAGTCCTTCTTAGTTACGTTTGCTATTGCAGTGATGAAACACCATGACCAAAGCAAGTTGGGAAGGAAAGGGTTTCTTGGCATATACTTCCTCATCAGTACTAATCAGTGAAGGAAGTCAGGATAGGAAATCAAATAAAGCAGGAACCTGCAAGCAGGAACCAATGTAAGGCCATAAAGGGGTGCTTTGTTTTCATGACTTGCTCAGGCTGCTTTCTGATAAACTCAGAACCACCAGTTCATGGATGGCATCACTCACCCTTGGCTCGGCCATCCCAAATCAATCACTAATTAAGAATATTAAGAAACCTGATCTTGCCTACAGCCCTACCTAATGGAGATATTTTCTTAATTGAGTTTTCCTCCTCTCAGATGGCTATAACTTATATCAAGTTGACATAAAACTAGCCAGCACAGAGTCATTCATAAGAAGAGGCAGTATCAGTCAAGGTTGTATGGAGAAACACAAAAGTAGAGTATAGTTCCCTACCTCTGTAACTGAAATAGGCATATCCCCTTTTTATGGGTAATTACCTTTACCTAGTCATCTAAATGCAGATATTAGATAAAACTACAATACACCTTCAGAGTAATCTACATTAATATTTGATTAACTCGTTACTGTGACTACATTGGGTCTCAACAATAACAAATAAAAGTAACCACCATGTAGGTAACGGGAAACTTGTCAAATCTGTGATAGACTTGCACATCATGGACAAATCTCAGAAACATAATTTTGATCAAAATATTAGCATCATAAAGCCTTTATTATTTAAATATTTTTATTTAAATATACAATTCAAATGTAGACATTATATTATTTGAGGTTTCTCACTACCTGATAAAATGATTGAATATTACATAAATGGTTATAGGAAACACTATGATCTTGATAATCCCTGAATATGGGATAGTTTTATGATTTTTATCATGTGTTTTTATTTTAGTGGTCACACAGCCATTACATATATTCTGAGGTACAGATGATATTTTAAAACATGTATGCAGCATGTACTGACAAGATCTTGTAATCAACATCCAACTGCACATTTATTTATGTTGTAAACTACTGAAATTCTCCCTTTTAGTTGATTTGAAACATTTAGTGAGTTGTCATCTTATCTCATTGTGCTGAGCCATATTTACACTTCTACCTCACACCTAACTGTATCTGTGTGCCTGCTAACTACCCTCTCTCTACCCTTCTCTCTTCACCTTCTGGGGGATATTTTAGGTATATATGGAATTATTCTAGAAAGAGGGTGTATTGATTACTTTTATGGTATGGTAGTCTGGTGAAATAGAGTGGCCACAAGTCACTTAAGGAAGACTTTCTATTAACTTATGGTGTCAGAGGTCTAAATATATACCTGAAAAGGAGAGGAAGATACAGTGCCTGGAAGAGGAGGCTAAGGGGTTCCCCTAAGGATCCAGAATAGGCTAGAAGTGAACCCTCAATACCTGCCTCTGGAATGCACTTCCTCCAGCAAGCTCCCCCAATATCCTAGAAGTTCCATAACCTGCCCCAAATAACACTACCAACTTGGGAACAATGCTTTGGTTCAAATACACGAATCTCTGGGACCATAAATCCCTGAAACAACCTCTGGAACATGAAGAGTGTTTCTGGAGTCTTTGATATTCCACTTTGGTTCTCAATGCATACATTAAGTCTTCATGCGTGTTTTATATGTACTTTACTGTGTGTTTCATGTTGTAGGGAAATTGGAGAAGAAAATTATTCAAATTCCAGACAAATCGATAACATATTTAAGAACAATATTAAAGATATGGAAGAAATCCATGGATCAAAACAAGATTGTTATTAAATGACATTAAAGAAAACCAGGGCCTGAAGAGATGGCCAAACAGTTAAGAGAATTTTTCTCTTTTACAGACAGCTCGAGTTTTTGGCACCTAAGTCAGGCATATCACAACTATCTGTAACTCCAGTTCCAAGGGATACAACACCCTCTTCTGGCCTTTGTAGACTCTACATTCACATGCACAACATCCTTCTATGCACACATACACACACACACACACACACACATGACACACACAACCAACCAATCAATCAAAAATAAAGCATTTTAAAAATAGAGAAAAATAATGCAATCCAGTGAGTAACTATTCCATGTTAGTGAGCAGTACTGAATGCAAAAAGATTTACTGGTTCTACGCATAATCTTCAAATTCAAAAACCTCTAATGCAAAACATAATGGGGTTTAGAATTATTCAAAGTAATATATATATATATATATATCACAAAAGAATCTCACAAATGAAATTTGAAACTATAAAATAAATTGTTCCTCCAATAAATTGTAAGCGCTCATACTCAGAAAGTATACTCTTGGCTATGTGTCCACAGAGCACACACACATGTGGTCCGAAACTCAGATCCATGGTGGTCAGAGCAACTTTACTCATAAGACTGAGTTAAGACAGTTGGCATCCTCAAGTGAAACAACTAATACATACTATTATTTATTCTTTCTGTCTTTTCATCCATTTGTTTACATATAGAGAAGTTGGAAATTGAGATATTAAGATTTATTTTGACAGAAGAACAGCTGTTTCAAGAACAACACAAGTCATTCAGAAAGGAAAAAAAAATGATTCTGGAAATGTTACTTCAGCAAGGGTCTACTTTAGCTAGCATTTTAAGTGAAGTCAGGGCCTCTAATTTCTTTACAGAATAAGAACTGTGTGTTCTTTCTGAGACCAGTAAAGCCAGGTGAAACTCTAATGCTCTTTGCATCCCATGTTAACTGTGACTGACTTTCACTTGGGAACTTGTTTCTGGGTCTCAACAATCTCTGATCCTTAAACTGGCTTCTACTTTGTCACCAGGCTGAAAGATTTCACCTTGAAGACAATCACTAAGTTTTCAGTTTCCTCCAATTGGAAAAAAAAATGTTCTGTAAGCTATTTCCAGTTTTCACTTCTCTGTCGTTTGCAAAAAAATGCTTTCCACAGCTTTAGGAAGGCTGTGAGGGGGGAAAGTAGAGAGGGTAGAGAGAACATGGCAGGTAGAGAGGACACTTTTGTTTTGAGAGCTGGGTCCTTGGTTTTGCTGATACAGTTAAAAAGCATTAAGACTTCATAATAATTAGCAACCGACTTACAAATTTGTCAAACTCTTGTCAAAAACCTATTGACATAAGAAAATGTTCAAATGGTACAATGGCCCTTCCAGTCTATTTTCCCATCACCATTTTGATTCTTTCTCTTCTCAGTGTTAGGGTCATCACAGTGTTGTCATGGCTTCCCTGCAGTCTCCATGATAGAGCCCAGCTGAGAGGTAGCTGGTATTCTCTCTTCCACATACTTGCACACTCATTTGATGTATCAAAATCCTAGTCACACATAAAACATTGTATCATCTTTATATTATACAGAAATGAACAGTCTAGGCTGCCAGGAGACCAGACTATCACTTGTGTAGAAATCTATTGTCCGCTGTCACCCTTGGTAACTGACAGAACTCTCAAGCCTCTCTCCAGACACTTACATGCTAATTTCCTCCAAACTGTGTTGTTACATTATGTGACAAGGACAGATTAGGCCACAGGTGAAATTAGGCTTGTTGAGCAGGGAAAATTAGGACTACGCTAAATCATCACTTGAGCCTAAATTAATCCCAAATTTTCTTTAAATATGGATGAAGAAGATCAAAAGTCAGTGGGGGCATGACAGAATGTGACCAAGACTCACAGTCATCGCCAAATCTGCAGGTGGATGGAGCTATGGACCAACAAAAGCCAGAGTTCTCTCGACTTTAGACATTTCATAAAGCAAGGAAACAGACACTCTTTTTCCAAAATTTTCTTTTTTATTGAAAATAGATTTCTTCTTTCAGGCAAAAGAGTCATGGATACACCTGCTCCCACTGTTAGGAGTACCACAAGAACACCAAGCTAACAGCCACAAAATATACACAGAGCACTTGGTGCAGACCCGGGGATTTTTATGTGTGGACTGGGGGCAGCTGAGCATGGGAATGGGAAGGGAGGGGTGCTGGGGTTGAAAATGAAGATGCTCTCCATTGTGGAGATTCCAAGAATTTCAGAAACTCTGGGACAAAAACCAGAAACAAAGCCCACACACACACACACACACACACACACGCACACACGCACACACACACGCACACACACACACGCGTGCAGGTACAAGCACACACAAAGGCACTCAATATTTAGGAAATATTTTTATATGTCTGTATTTAGATATATACATATATGTGTGTGTTGGGATATATGTATATATGCATATGTTATATTAGTTATATGTATGCGAACGTGTGTATGTATGTATGCAACTATGTGTGTGCATTTATGTATGTGTGTTTATGTATGGTATGTATGCATGTATCTTAAAACCTTCAGAAAAAGACAGAGTTCCTGGCCTGTTACAGTCACTATACATCCCAGACTGCCTTGAATGCAGTGTCTTTTAGCATCTGCCTCCCGAACACGGTGATTACAGGTGTCAACAACCACACACAGCTGGAAAATTTGTAATTTAACCCAGGAAGCCACAGTTTAGATTCCCGGCTTCGGCTTTTGTAAGCAAATGGGCATGTCCTATTTTAAACATTAATTCTGTGGCAATTGTGTAGAGCAACACTCAGAGATTAACGTGACATTTACAGACAGATGAGCATACTTCTAAGAAGGAAGCAGGGTTTAGGGCATTAGAAGCACAGAACAGCTCTGAGTTCTTTGTTTTGTTTTTTAGTTTCCGTATTTAAAGGAAAGATTTTCCTTTTACAGTCATTTTCCCCTTGTATAGCTGTTTGTATCAGAGCAATGCACAGTGACAGGAGTCTGACGTTTGAAGGGAAATATACTATTTTCAGATCCAATATCAGCTGTCAGCTTGCATAGAGTGTATTTCCACTGACATTTCACAGCCCAGTTCGCAAAAATGTTACATGCTTGCCATTCACTTCTGGTGTGAAATATTTGTTGAAATATGTTGCATATGGAGTTCAGAACATGGGCATGTATAGTCACAGCCTGTGTCAGCTACAGGGGCTGGATGTGAGTGGATAGTTGTTAATAGCAAACAAAATCGAGGACCAGAATTTCAGAGGGAGATGTGGTGAGGATGTTGGAGACAGAAAAAGGGAGAGGTAGGAGCAGACATGATCAGACACATTGTACTTAGGTGTGGAATTTTCAAAGAGTAATGAAAGAAAGAATGAAAAGAAGGAAATATACTCCCTAAAGGAAATGAAATGAGTAAATAGTTTTTATCAATAAGCATGACCAGACAAAATCATAAATGATTATTTGGTATTATTTACTTACAATTAAGCATCCAAGGTGCTCATTTTAGCTGGTTGGTGTGGAATACCTGGCTGCTCAAATCATAAAACTAAATGATATTAAATTATGCCTTATTTTTCTGGTCCAGTTAATCTTAGCTATGCTAAGATTAAACTCTGGGGAGTGCAAGCTACAACAAGACATGTGCTGTTGGGGTTGGGTCTCTCAAGGTTATTACCTGACATTAAGCATCATCTGTTAAAATCCATACCTAAAGCCCTGAAGCACCATTTCCAACAAAAAAAAAATTACCAAAACACAAAGACAGAAACTTGTGGTGAGAGCTTTCTGGATGCTAGAGTTTCCCTTTTACTGTTAAGGGAAGGGAAGATGGAGGACTTAAATCTATAAAGCCAGTTATTGATCTGTCTTTATAAAAGACACGATGTAAAAATGAGAGTGGATGCAGGTGAAGTTTCTAGAACCATGGCGTTCAGAAGTGAATGAAAGAACCTTGTGTAATGTCCCTATCTAAGGCACAAGCAACGGTTTGTCATCTCTTACTTCAGTGGGACGCAAAATTTATTGTTTCTATTGATTTTATTGCTATTAAATTTTGATTCAAGATAAAAATGACATAAATCATTAAATCTGCATGCTTAAAAGAGGAAAACAATCCATCATGGTGAAGCAGTGGGCAGTCTACAAGCTTTTGTCTTCATTACCTTACTTGTGTTTGACAATTGTTATTCCAGATGAGGAACAGTTTTCCTCAAAAGAAATTGTACTAGGTAGCAAATGATGGTGCTACTCATTTTGCTTTTCAAGTTCAAATTCAAGAACTATTATTATGTTGCGTAGAGTGAGCATCCCCAAGGAATGGTTTTTAGGCCTATGTTTACATTAAAATTGCTGTTTGGTCTTTTTCCATAATAAAACAGAATAATGTCAGCTATTATGTAATCAGCAGATTCAAATTAAGTGGAAACCCAACCCAAAGCAAGGTGGTATTAGTCACAATTTCCCATCTCTTTGACAGAGACTTAGCAGGGTCTCTGATTCTGTGCCTGGCATTGTATTCCCTAAGCAGGATCCCCGGTCAAAGTTAAGGGCAGTGGCTGCTCAACAGAGTCTGCCTTCCCAAGAAACACAAACCAGAAAAAAGAGCTCCTTTTAACCCATCATCTATGAGCAGTGCCCTTATTCAAGTCATCAAAGACATAAAGAAATCATGCATGCCCTCAAGTATTGCAACAAACATCTATTGTTCTTAACCTACCTTCAGTCATAGTTACTAGATCCAGCTACTGAATGTACTGGAAACAGCAACCCTACATCACTCTTACCTAAGAAACCATAATTATTATCCTTTGGCTATGAGGATGCTTGCAATACTTTTATAGTTTTTCATTGTTCTTGGCTTAAAGGGCTTCTTTTTAAACAACTTGGCAAAAAGATCACATTTTTCATAATGACCCTGTTATAGAAATGATGCCAGAAGGGACCTAGATGGGCAGATGCTCTCCCAAGCCCTCCAAGTACCCTACAGAGTCTCATAAAATAAAAGGTAGCTCATAATATGAGATTTGGAGGGGGCAAAGTTTTCTTAGGCCCATGTGACTGTGTTAACTACATGGATGGAAGGTCAAAATTTCAAAGAGCCCCCACATAAGGTAGGTATGATAATAAGGGCACCATTCCCAGCACCTGAAAGACAAAGGCAGGGGCATCAGGAACTCTAGGCAATCCTTGCTACATGGTGATCTCAGTGCCAGACAAAACACACAAACAAACAAAACAACAAAACAGATTCTTCCATTTCTTTGGGTCTTCATTTATTTGTAAAAACTTCCTTGACACATGAAATATTAAAAGCTTGAGTTTTATTTTGGCTAATATTCCTTCTGTTGATATATCCGCTTTTATTATAAAAGCTTCAACTATGATACTGAAATGGAATAGAATGGTATCTGTCTTCCCATACAGTTCACAGATGGAAAAGAATGAACCTTCCCAGAAAATGCCAAATAAGTCTGGAAGGTCTTTTACATCACAAAAGAGAAACCCAATTCTATGACAGGGGTCAAAATAAAAATGGCTTCAAAAGTTGATGAAGGGTCTGGAATTAATTGTGTCAGCGTATTTTAAAATATGTACCATATGGGGCTGGGGTATAGCTATCCCAGTGACAAAGTGCTCTCCTAGCATGTACACGGCCCTGGGTTCCATCCCCAACATTACAAAATACAATAAAAAATTGCATGCCATAAATTCCTCAACTTCTGTAGGGGACTTTGAAGTTCCTCAAAGGCTTTACTCAGACAGCATATAAAATTTATTTTTAATAGTTTCAAAATCAGTGACAAAAATAGTACAAACAAAAATCTATGAAGGTTTAGCCTCCCAAGCAAGGTCCATCGATCTACAAAGAAGTTATCTAGCTATAAGGCATAGACTTGACTCTCTGTGTGCAGTCATTTAGATTCTAATGAAAAAGTCATTGGATAGAAAGCTTATAGTGTGATATTAGTGATTATTTTCTAAATAGTCTAATCTAGACTCAAGGAATGGCATAGTAAAATGCTTTCCTTGTAAATATAGGGACCTGGACTGTATACCAAGAACTCAGGTTAAAAAACGTAAAGTATAGTGGCACCTACTTGTAACCCCAGTGCTAGGAAGGCAGAGGAGGATCCTTGAGGCTTACTGGGGAAACAGTCTATCCTATGGGGTGAACCTCAAGTCAGCAAGTGAGCCTATTTTAATGTAGTAGGCAGTGTTCCTGAGAATAACACTCTGGCCATAATATGTACACGGACATATGTACCTGTATATGCATGAATGTGCACACATACCCACATACACATACATACCCATATATACATATATGTATATAAACTATCCCCCATGGACAAACATGAAAAGAAACAATAAAGTGGTGTGTTCTATCCTAAGCTTATTTATTCAACATCAGGAAATTTGCTATGGTGAACTGTGACAGTATTTCATACAAATCTTGTATTTATTAAGTGTTACATGTTCTGAGATAAAATAATTACTTTTCAATAAGATACATATTTCTGTTTGGGAAAAGAACGTGAATGAGCCTTCTTAACGGTTGGAATAATACCTAGAGAAAATGACAAATCAAAGTCTGATAATTCTTCTAGTGTTGGCAATAAGACAATACAAGATAAAATCAGTTTATTCTACTCTGGCCCCAAATCACTTATAGTAAAAAATACTATCATCCTATTTATTTAATCCTTCAGAATTATCTTTCAGTCCAACGCAATAACCCAACTCCACCCTGCTTCATGCAAATGCCTGATGTGAATCCAACTAGAGAAGGAATCATGAGTCTAATCATAAAAGTATTCCATTCTGGACTCTTAAAGATGAGTGATATGCTCATATTTTTTCTCAACCTCCATGCTTTCTATGCAACCATCCTAGCTAAAGCTTGTGAGCTACCAGCAGGCCATCCTGTTCCATGGTCATTTCCAAGTTATCTCTCTGCAACATCACAAGGGAGGCGATGGGAGAAAAAGAATGAAAGGAACATTATTTCATAAATGTGTCCTTGCGGTTCTACTTCCCATGGATAACAGCAGTAATTAAAAAGCCATTTTTCAAAGCATCATTGGGTAATGACACATAATTGGTCTGTCTTATTAAGACAGCATCTTTAAATCTTAAGTCTCTAAATTATCTGTGATTAATGCAGAGACTTACAGAATTTTAATCCATCTGAACATTATTGGCTGTCTTAAATTAAATATGCTAATATTTCAAAGGAAATAAAAGCTAATTATTATAAATTTATATATTCAATAATTATATGAAATTATAGTTTATCTGTAATCAGTACATTCAAACATAAAATTATTTGAAAACATTTTCTTAACAGTAATCTTCTTTAAGAAATTCAAGATGCTTTAAAAATAATTTTGCTAAAAATTGTTAAAATTACAAAATTGTTTTATAATTACACAAGGTCTGAAAATAATAAACATGCATTATCAAAGCCATATTCTTATTGATGGAGATGGAGTTTAAGTGAAAAATAATAGAATGATTTCTATGGTTCTTCATTGGAATAAAGATATCAGTATAAATTCCCATTCTGCATATTACCAATACAATTTTATGAGAAAATATGTGTTGTATATCTGACCTGCAAACATTACGTGTTCAGTTATGATGTAGGAGCAGTTACTTGTTATTGTAAATCAGTACAGCCATAGTCAAGAGCTTGTTTTAAAAAATCTTTACTTATTGTTGGTGTTGTTATTTTATTGTTATTGTTGTTGTTGTTTTGTGTGTATGAGTGTGTCCATCTGTGATGTGGGAAGGGATGCATATGTGCCGCCAGAAGACAGAGGATAACTTCATAGGGCTAATTTTCTCCTACTACTTCACATGGATTTCAGGGACTGAACTCAAGTCTTCAGACTTGCTCAACATGAGCCTTTACTTGCTAAGCAATCTCACTGGCCCTTCAAGTTTAGTTTCAAATACGATTTTCCAATTAAGAAAGTCAGGAGTCTTGGAAAAACAGTCTTCTAGGATTAGAGCCACAATGAAACCACATGAGCCTGAAGCACCCTGATAGAGAATCATGAAACTTTCAACAAACTCAGGAAGAACAGAGTATGCCCTGGGAACTCAGGGGTCAGAATAGAAGTACTGTCTGTAGTAAAACTGCAGTATTCAAGCAGCCTACCAACTGTCAGCTGCAGTTTCACCACAGAGATGAGGATGCAGGCGTCCTTCACCAGGGAGCTGAACTGCAAAACTAAGAAAGAAAAACCTGACAAACTTCTTGAGAGAGGGAGAAAGAGGCCTAATGAAGGGAAATAGTTACACTGCCCCCAACTCTCTACCAATAAAGCTGAAAATTAGAAACAGAACACGAGAGAAGGGAACAAGTCCTTAGAAGTTTGAGTCAAGTCAAACATTTATAAACATGGTCACATCCCAGTGTTTCAAGGCTGGGGCTGTATCCAAGGGCAGAGTTCGGTGGATGGGCTGAGGAACAGAACAAACAAATGTCAAATGACAAGCATTGAAAATTAATAATAAAGTGCAGGAAATCAAGAATGTGGACAGGGGTCTTGTGACATCAGAACACATTTCCACAATGTACTTTTGAAACTTAGATAAAGAGTTCATCTGCTAAAAGCAGAGTTTGAATTTATTCAAGGAGTTTAGCTGGAAATTGCCACCAGAATGTAGATGAAACCTGACCAGGTGAGAACTAAGCAAAATTTAGCATTATTTATTTCAAGTTTCCAGATCAGGTAAATGATTTAAAACAGAAATTATAAACTAGATTGTCAAAATCATCTGCTATGACTTGTCTATACGAACCAATAATTTGTGTTCTCTGCAGCCAAAGGTCTGAAACGACTGTGTAGTCTTCCCGATCACTCATAACAGTCAGCTGAAAGCTATTGGAGAATGCATGAAAGAGCATTATTTGGAGAAGAGGCCAAGGCTCCTGTTTTCTCATGTTATAGTATGTGCTGCTACCAAGCTGATTTTATAAAATTAGTCCCCACTGTCATGTTTCAAAAAAATTCACTTCAAGTACAGATTGTCTCAAAGCATTAGTTACTAAAAGTGAGGTTATGGCTGTTGACGAGTGACTTTGATTTTTAAAGTCGCATTAAGAGAGGCATGGTTTAGAGATATTCTAGCAGCCGTGTGATGAAGACAGGAAAAGTATAAGTCAACACAAGGCATGTCACGTCCTGTTAATGTATTTGATGACCGGAATGGGAAGACAGTGAAATGGTACTGCCAAACCTCATCAGAAATATGCCTTTTGCCTTTAAGATTATTTTGAGCTGGTAGTTTTGAGAAAGTGCAGACATTGAGAAGCTCTGAAAACAAGAATATGCTGCTCCCTTGTATGAGAAATTTGAACCTGAAAAGGGAGAAGTCATTGCCTTTGTGAGCGTCTCTATTCCCAAGTACAGAACAGAAGGACGCTTTCCAAGTACTAGAGACCCTAGTGAGCACAAGCAGAAAGAACTTACCTCAATCTTCCTTGCATTTCCTTGTATCTGGGCTGAAACTTTTGGTGAACAATGGTGGTGACACTGAATTCTAGGCTGCTTCTTCCTTTTTCTGTGTACCTTGCCATACACACACACACACACACACACACACACACACTGAAAACATACAAAGGTGCATACACCATTGTTTTCCTTATGATTGTCCCTTCCAACTAACTAGGAAGGATAGAAAAAAAAATTCCTTTGTTCTTCTCTGTGGATCTAGAGTTGCCATCACTGTGCCCATGAGTGTGCCTATGGGACAAGTCCACTATACACACTGTCAACTTTCTCCCATGCTATAACCAGCCAGTACACCAGAAGACTGTGCCCCGATCCAACCTCTGGGGAGTCCTGGGGTGGTAGCCTGCTTCAGCTTCCACGCTTTCTATGTTACAGCATGGAATTGCTTGCCAATATTTTTAAAATTCTGTGTCTGACATTTAAGAAAAAGAGTTTGTATTTCTTTCAGAGAAAAAGGTATTCTGTTGGGAGCTACAATAGCGCTTAATAAAAGAAAGTCATGGATAATTACAAAATATTTGTGGATAGAAAAAAAAGAAGCCTAAAGAAAGGTAACTATGACTCTCCAAATTCCATGGTATTTGATTCTTCAAAACAAAACCACCTGAGAACTACTGACTAATGAGCATATTCCCCTGGTGTATATTGTTCTTTTTGCTAATTGTTTGGAGTCTGAATCAAATGTGTTACAAAGCCCAGTGTTGAGGAGAGTTTGGTAGAATTGCTTGCCTTCAGGCCCCCCCACCCCCCAGCAGTTTTTTCTTCTTTGCAAACTGTAGCATCAGAAGACAGAGCTAGATTGAAACGTTATCTTCATTTTTTTTTTTTTTTTGAAGATAGTAAAAGTGAAAACAGATGCACACATTTGAATGCAGGAAGCCTTTAAGGCCTTTCTCTCCTCCGTCACCCTGCCCCCACTCCTTTTTCCTGTGAAGCATCAAAATAAACGTTCCAGCCTCTTTGAACTAAATCGCCCACTGTGCATAACTGAAATCATAGGCCCAGAAACACATACCTCCTAACCAGAGCCCCCAGCCCTTATCAGGACCTTGTCATCTGAAACGACAGCGTTGGAAGCCAGGCTGATTTCATGTGATCCTATCAATCAGTGGTGAACCAAATGGGAGCCTGGGGGAGGGAGGGGAGGGAATCTTCACATTTGTTCAGGCTTCTCTTAGCTCTAATGTCATGTGTGTCTTACCTGCTGGTGAGCAGTGCACCTGAGCATTGTATGTCTCTGTGATGCTGATATTTCCTCTTCACCATTTGAAATTAAACCCTTTATTAGTCTAGGAAAAGCTGAGGCAGGAAACAATAGCAGGTCAGGGAGAGTAATTACTTCTGTTCTGTTGTGTAGGATGTTGGAGCGTCTGATTAGCTGCAGTTTACAGTACTTAACAGCTAGCCAGTCTTACCACAATTACCAGCACATGAGAAATACTTTATCCTAGCAGCATGCCTCACACCCCTGTAACGTGGTTCTTGGTGACTTAAATCTTGTTATTAAAAAATACCTCTCATTTTCTGGGGTGTGTTGGGAAAGGATCATGTTATCAACAGTGTGGAGTAGAAAGCAGCGGGCGAGGCCAGAGGGATCGCTATGAAATGGATACAAAAAGCGGTGGGTTGTACCCCATTAAGTGTTCCCAGCGTGCTTCTAATGAGCTGATGATGGCCTCACCAAATTACTGTTTCTCTTCCAGCCCACTAAATTATAGTTCACCCAAATTAAATCAGTGGGACTCAAAGCAAAATGGTCTTCATCAAGATCTACATGTGTAAGGATTGAAAAGACACACCAAAACATGCTCAATCACGTTTAATCACATGTATTGACTCATGATTATTAGGCCTGCCTTCTTCCCCCAAACACTTAGATGATATGGGGTGTGTGTGTGTTTGATTTGTATGTCTGTGTACACTTATGTGTGTGTTTATGTAGATGTGTATACGTATGTATGTTTGTGTGTATATGTGTGTGTGCATGTGTGTGTCTGTATGTTTCTGTCTGTGTGTATACTGTGTTGTGCATATGTATGGTGTGTGTTTGTATATGTTCATGTGCACATGTTATCTATTTGGGTATGTTGTGTATACATTTATGTGTGTTTATATCTGCCTATACATGTGTATGTTCTCATGAGTTTTGTGCATGTATGTCTCTGTGGTGTATTTGTATGTGTTTATGTATGTGTGTATGCACGTGCAATTGTATTTTATGTATGTATGTTTGTATTTATAAATATATATGTGTTTGTGTATAGATATATGTATGTGTGTTTTTGTGGGTGTGCATGTGTGGTCTGTGTGTGTATATATGCATATGTTCAAGTATGTGATGTGTTTGTGTGTGTGCTAACACTAGACTCAAGGAGCAATTTTATCTCATTTCCTGTTTGACCCAACACCCCTTCTTATCCCACTTTTGATAATTACATCCCACTTGCAGCATGAATGTAGAACATCAATTCTAGTTCAATAATCATTTTTAGGGAGTGGGATTACCATTATCATCCCTGTATACCTACATTTGTCACTGAATATATGTAGCTTTCACTTTGATTTTAAAGTGTCTCAAAAACTGGAATTTGGTAAATTACATACTATTAGCTAGGAATAATTTATGTGAGATGTTCTTTAAAAACCTCGAGGAACAACTGTGAAATATGTCCTCTGTTGTTTGAGAGAATGGCCACGCAGTGCAGATAAAATAAGCCATTTCGCATAGATCGACTTTCAAGACAAGGAAATCAAATGCTGCTAAATTTTATACTGGGAGAGATAAAGTTTAGAGAATATGGGATAATCACTCCGTTTTATTGCTTCACATACTATTATGTCAGGCAATTAATACTTGTGGCACTTATTGCCTGAAAGTTGAAGCATTATGATCATCAACCAGCTTTGAGTCCCAGTCTTTGAGTAATCCTTACTGTTACAAAAACAATTTGGGCTACACAGGGAAAAAATGCCCAGAATATATATAAATATATATTCTGAATGAATTCAGTTCTACTTTCCATTTTCTGAAAGCAAACTGCAATACCCAGGCATTAATATATTAATTGGCTTCATGTTACTGGGGAGAGCCATATTAGGCCTTTTAATTTATAGCAGGAAATAATCTTGTTGCCCACAGAAGCCAGTCATCTTCCTGCCCCGTTCTCCCCGCCAGGCTCAACCATCTTCACCAGAGAGCAGCTCAACAACAGGTCTTTATGCCATTTAAATAAATAACCCAAGTTCTCGTTCCTAAAACGGAAGGCAGCACAGGGTAAAGCTGGAGGTTGGCATCAGTGGCGCAGGGCACATGACTCGTTGGAGCTGACTATCAGGGACAGAAGACAGGAGAAACACAAAGCACTTCGGAAACCTTGGTGGAAGTCACTCCCAGGATGCAGATTTATTGATGCTGACAGCATTGTTTCCTGGTTTTTGTTTTTTTCTCCAATTTCTAATGCAGAAAAGTATCTTGGGAATGGAAAAATACTGAGATCAATTGAGTAATGAGAAAACAAAAGGTTCACAGAACTGAAGGGTCTCAGCTGCTGAAAATTTGAAACTGAATGAGCAGTCGCGGGAGGGGGGGCACCAGGAGAGAGGACGGAGCAAAAGTGGGGAGGGCTGTCTTCAACTTGTTTTCAGCCAAGAATTTTGAGATAAGTACCCATCTAATTTTTAAATGTGTGCAAACGCCAGGAATTGGTTCATGTGTTTCTTTTGAAGGGAAGTCTGTGGCGCACACGGTGACCAGAAACCTAGCACTATTGGGGTAACTCCGGGTGGCAAAGGTCATTCTCAGCCGCTTTTAACCAACAGCAGAAAATGAAGCAAAAGCGAATGCTCTCCAAAACATAAAGAAGAGGAGGAAAAAAGACGGAGTAGCCTGCTCAGGCCTCTGGATACCTCTGTTTAGAAATGAAGAGCCTTTACTAAGCTTTCCAAGATTTGGCTGTGGTTGATTCAAAGGAAAAGACTGAGTTACTGAATGGCTGAGTTTTGAGAAAATCCCTGTCCTGTGATTAAGTATCACCATTATCATCAGGTACTGTATTTACTGATACAAGGGACATAGTTAGAAATGACACTCGGCATGAGAACTTCAGAGGCCTCTGATGTTTAACCCAAGCCTGGGCTCCCCCATCCATTCCAGAGCTGGGGTCCTAGGAGGACAGTCACCTTTGGGTGTAAAGAAGCCACGTGCCTCAGCAAGTTGGAAAATCCCCGACGGGCCTCTCCAGTTCCCATCTCCTCAAATTGGCCTTTTGTTGCAAAGACAAGATACCCCTCGTCTTGCAAGGGATCTTCTATCACTGTATCGGAAGAAAAAGACCTTCAGCTACCCCCTAAAACAGGGTGCCATTCCCACCTAAGTCTGTCCTCCCCATCCAGTTTCCTTCAGAGAGCTCAGACCTGGCATGATGGAGTATGTGGAGCCATGTCTGGGAGGTATGAGGGCACTTAAGGGCTGAGGAAAGGATAGGCAGATGACTTCACTAGTGGGAGGCTTTAATGACCGAGTGGCTCAGCACTCTCCTTGGGGACATGAAGGTAAAAATCCAGATATCCAAAACAGAACAGACCTAGGGTGAGGCAAAGGAGAGGTGACTTTGATAGAAGGGACTCCGGTGGCAAAGCCAGCAGGTGGGAAACAGCGATGGTCCCAAATATTTTGAGGTGCCTTTCTGAGAGCCTGTTATGGCAGGAGGGGAAGCCCAGTCAACAACCTCACTGGGAACATCTTCTGATAGTTCTTTGGCTTCCTAAGCTGACAGGCTCCTGATGGATCATTATTTATCACCTCATTTGTGTGAACACAACCAAACAGGACCCACCCCTGGTCTGTAGCAGACCACGCACGATGAGGGAAGACAGCTTTTGCCTTCAAGTTCCTGCGGAGCTGTAGGCATTCTCGCATTGGCATTAGATACCTGTTGCTTCTGTTGGACCTACTCTGCAGACTTGCTTCTCAGAGGACAACACCTATCTGACATCCAGATGCCTGCTAAATGCTGTCGCTGAGAGTTCTCTGACCTTATTTCCTGTTTGGGTTGTCATCCTGTCTGGTGACCTATTTTCTGGTTCGATGTGTTACTCCTCTGTGGATAAAGTCCTCTGTCCTCCTCGTTTACTTACTCATGATTGTATCCATCTCTTTGTTCATGAATAAGGAACCCAACAGGAGACAGGTGAATCAACTGTCTTAGTTCCTTCCTTATTCATCATGGAAAGTCATAACTATCACTAAATAGATGATCCCCAGTTTTCCAGGGCTCTGAGGGTCACCCATGGCTTTATTCTTGTGAAATAAAATGTTTCATTGGCTTCGTTCTCTTAGGTCAAACAGAAAACATTCACAGACACTCTGGGGACTTAAATTCAGTGAACAAAGAGACAAGGTACTTCCTGAGAAAAGTGGATGACGGAATGATGCCAGATGGCTAGGACCAGACATTTAAAAAGCTAGAGACAACGTCAGGTCTGCCTCACCCTCCAAACTCTCACATTTCCAAAACATGTTGAGCTCGAAAATCCCAGGGAGCCCTCGAGAAAATTACTGTATTCCTTGTTCTATGAAACCTATGAAAATACTCCACTCATAGATAGTTAAGTAATTTAATGAGATAATGGTGCACAAATATCCTATTGCCACGCAAAATCAGAATAATGGCCAATAATGTAATTTGCTTGCCTGCCAATCTCAAGTAGAGCCCTTATTTTTAAGAAGAAAGAAAGCAGAGGAAAAAAAAAATCTTACTTCTGATTCAGAGCAAGGCTTTGGCACCTCTTCAGAAAATGCATTTGGAAAGTGTGATTTTTTTTTCTTTTTAACTTACTGGGTTAAAAGATAAGAAAGATAAGAAACGCTCAGTGCCACTGGGGGCAATTTAATACTCAATTTCAAAGACAACGTGAGTTTGAAATTTTGAAGCAAAGAAACTGGTGATACATAATTTAATCTAGCTCTCCAATGCTTACATTTTAATTTGGACTGTTTAAACGCCACTCAGGAGACAACAAGGACATGAAACACATCACAAATCACGGAATGGATTTGTTTTTCAGGCAGCTTCATTAAACCCAGAGAGCTGAATGACAAGAAAGGAGGCTGTCCATGGAAACCATGTTTTTCATGATTGAGAGGTATGGCAGTTTTGTGCTTTGTTGTTGCAACTGAAGTGGAAGGTTGTATTTTCCAGAAAGAGTGACATCATTCCTTAGATTCGCTCTTCAGATGAGAATTTAGTTGCCGGTTCTGATACATTGGAATCAGTCCTTCTGTGTATTTCAGTGTTTGAAACAAATATTTGGAGATATCATAAGAAATGCCTTAGATAATTGCTTATTAATATCCCGGAGGAGGTTACATAGGCAAATACATTGCCTTAGTACATTTTTCTATTCATTACGGACAACCCAGGCTGTGGAATTTTTAAGAGAGACACCAGTTCTGAAGGTTGGGTAGTCTAAAGCCAAGAGCCACATCTAGTGATGACTCTGTGCAGACTGGGACTCTCTGTGGAGTCCTAAAATGAGCTTCATCTCTATGGAGGTCCTAGAAATGGACTTCTCGTGAGAAAAACAATGTGAGGTGTGTGCCCCCTAAGCAGGTCACCCCTGAGTTACAGTTACAGCTGACTTTGACTTTGGTGAAGATGATTATCAAGAGAGTTCCATTTTAAGACATCTTCTGTTGGCTTCTGACAGAGTTTGTTTTTCTAATCAGAAAGGAAGTTAGAACAACACAGAAAATATACTGAGAGTTTCATAAAAGTCTTCGGCTTTTTCTTTTATGAGTTGATCCTTATTTTCAGAATATATGCTTTCTTCTTCAGGGAGGTTATTAAAGTTGTGTTTTCTGTGTTTTTTTTTTTATAAGAATTGTGGTATGAATTTTTCTTCTAATACTCCAAATCATTCCACAATATGATGAATTTAAAATCAATAGATCTAAAGATTTTTTTAGATAAATACAGTGGACTTTTTCTGTTAAATTCAGTGAACAACACAGTTTTACACTGAGACACTCGTATACACACAAATGGATTTAGAAACAATAAGTAAATGGCAGACTATTAAAGAATACACTTATAGTAATCAACAGCACTGATTATAACTGTAAGTAACAGGACAACTATAAACAAAATAATGTGTGGTTTTAAGGAACGCTAAGTATTTGCTTGCAATGTTTCCAGACACTCATAGACAGGCTAACATTGGATTAACTTTTTTACTTAAAGTTAATCTTCTAACACAGGATTTTCTTTTTAAATTTTTTTGAAAATTTCAGACACGTTAGAATGTGTCTCCATCCTCCCCAACCCATACTATCATCTTCCCCTTTCCTTAAGATTCCCCACCCCATCTCCCTCACAGTTTAGTTCCTTTTATCATTTTTCTTCACTTTTTCATTTATATTTTAACCAACTGAGTCCAGTAAGCGCAACTAAGAGAGGCATATGGGCATATGGCCATCTGTAGGTGAATGAGGAACCTGCCAGGGGCCATAACCGTAGAGAAAACCAAATCTCTCATAAGCATCCAACCCAGAATGTTTCATATCCCAAGATGTAAGCCAGTTTTCATGCTACTTACTTCGTAGATCTAGAAAAAATAAAAAATAAAACAACAATAACAAAAACACTTTTTTCTTTAGGTTTCAAGACAGGATTTCTTCTTCTTCTTCTTCTTCTTTTTTTTTTTTTTTTCTGTGTAGCTTTGGAGCTTGTCCTGAAACTGCTTTGTAGACCAGGCTGGCCTCAAACTCATAGAGATCTGCCTGCCTCTCCCTCCTCAGTGCTGGGATTAAAGGCCTGTGTCACCACCACCTGATGCAAAATATATTTTTAAAATTTGTATTTAAACATATTTGACCATAAAAATAAGTACCATATTTGTATATTTTTCTTTATTTTGATAAAGGATCTTCTATAATCCAGATGACTTTCAACTGGAAGCTGATCTTGTACTTTTCCTATATTGCTATTCCCACCAATGCCTAATTATAAGACTACTTCACAGTGCTCAGCCAGTATATGTGCATATTTTAAAAACAATACTCATGTCTTTAGAACTAGGCATTAATTGTCCATTTTCCTAACTGGTAGTTTTGTGGCTCCCCAGCAAATGAAGGTTCTGAATGGTTTAATTTCACCTACTCTCTCACATGCTGTTGTTATTTTCACATTCTTTATCTCCCCTTTATGCCTTAGGCTGGCTCTTCTGAGACAGCGATTTTAGGTCAGAGTTTATTTGGAAAGTGACCTCAGAGAGAAAATGCTAAAATCAAGGAAATAGACAAGCCAAAGGCAGTGTCTTGTTGAACAGGTCACAAGCTACCAATGGATAGTGGCCCAGAAGAAGGTATGTTCTTACTCGTACCCCAGAACCCTTAAATAAGACCTTAGTTAGAAAACCAAGCTTTGGCGTTCTGGTGAGTTTAAGGACCCAGGTGAGGGTAATTCTGGGTAAGTGACCCCTCAATCTAGATGTCGGTCAAACGGGGACAAGAAAAGATGGACACCAGGAAGGAGAAGACGGCTTTTAGTGGAAGCCAGAGCTTTGAGTGAGGCACCCACAAGCTGAGGAACACCCGGCATCAGAAGCTGGTGACAAAGAGGCAGGGAGAGTTCCTTGAGAGCGTTTTCCTTGCTGGCTCTTGGATTTCAATCTTCTGCTTTCAGAACAATTTAAATGGACAGCAATTAGTTACAGCTAACCTAGAAAATTAAGATAGGTTAACTGGAGTTTGTCTCCTGGCTTCTGTGTGATGCATGATTAGCATGGCCTGGCGTTGACGACTTCTCTGAACTTGTGAGGAGACTGTACAGTGAGGCCCCTGTGCTTCACAGATGCCAGAGCAGGCAAAGGCCAGGACACTGGGGGAGGAAGGGAAGATAGTGAGAGAAGGAACTGCAGTCCTGCACAGAGAGACAGTGACAAACCCATGAAACACACAGAGTGAGTACCACTGTTCACACTATGAAACATGCTTAACATGAGCACCATTGTTCACCCCATGAAACACACACAGTGTGAACACCATTGTTCACCCTATGAGACACACTTAGTGTGAGTACCACTGTTCACCCTATGAAACACACTTAGTGTGAACATACACCAATAAGTATACAGGCAACACAAATTGGACTTGTCCTTTTTTCTTTTGTTCTACTTTTACTATGCCATGTTATGTTATTTTTTGCTGGCAGAGGGTAGTCACAAGGGTTGGTGTGTGGACCTGGGAGCATAGGGAAGTGAGCGTGATAGAGGTACATTATGTGAAATTCCCAAATAATCCATAAAAAAATAGGTTGGGAAAAAAGAAAGCAAGTCCATTTCACCTTTGAGAGTGTTTTATTCATGTGCATCTCTAGGTTGGTTATTGTTTTCTTTCACCATTTCCCAGATGTTTCATTTTCCTCTCCTGGCATCCTTTGTGTAAAATAGGAGTTGGTGTATATGCTTAAGATTTTCAGGGGAATAATTTCACGATGCATGCTTCTATCATTGATTCTCTGCGTTCCTTTCTTGGCATTTTATAAATGCCTGAGTATATTGTTTCAAGCACTAGAATTTCGCAAATCCATACCTTTCTTTATTCTTGGGAAGTCTCATCATTATTTATCACTCTTGGCTCTGGCTTAATTTCATTTTTATTTTCAAGTATTGATTTTTCAGTGTGCAAACATGTTCATGAGTTTAACTACAGCATTCTGATAATACTAAGATGACAAGACACAGCATTTAATCAGCAAATTGTGATCAGGTGATGCCCAATTCTGACCCTGCAGTTTGCAGTACATGGGTCATATGTGAGTATGCTTTTCTGTTTAGTTTTTTCTCTTGTTTGCAGATGCTGGATACTTATGCTGCAGGAAGGTCAGGTGATTTCATTTTCCTTCAGAGTGCAATTAATCATCTTTTGATAAATACTAATATTAAACTCCAGAGTTTGGCATTGTGCCATACAGTCGTAATCCCAACATTTGAGGAACAGGAGGATTCAGAGTTCAAGGCTAGTCTCTGCTGGATAACAAGATTCCGATTCAACCACACATACATACACATTGCTCTGATCAGGAATACCTCTTTTAGGTGGCTGAGGCAGCTTCTGCAGTTTTATTGACTTCTTAAGGGATGGAAGCCTTTGAGAGAAGCATCAAGAGTCTTGGGTTTGCCTTCTTGATGAGACTTAATGGTCCATCTCTCTTTACTGAACACTGCTGACAGTCCACACCTATAGTTGTCCATTCCTTCAACTTCTCACATGCAGTTAGGGTGCTTGAAGTTGTCTCCAGGGTAAAGGGCCAGAGACCTTGGGTGGTCCTCTAAGTCACTTTTGTTTTGGGGAAATCTGGGCTCCATGATCTTGTGCACAAAATTGTTCAACTCACAGATGGGCAATTGGCTTACTTGTTTTTTTTTTTTTCTATTTTTGCTTATTTGACCTAAATCTTACCACCAAAAGCAGAATCAACTGTTTTAAGGTAGAAATTCCAAGAGCTTGTGTATTCGTAGTGATTGAGATCAGCAGGAGACAAGAGAATGTTTATCTCCGAGTGTCTCTGCAGTTTCGTTTCCTCATAATCATTGATGCTAAGACTATAACTGGAGTAGGTCTAATGAAGGTGGGAGAATACAAAGACCAGATACTTCAACTAACAGCTCCTGTATTGTTTAGGCTGCTCTGCCTTAGACCTCCACAACGCTACCCAAAAGCATGGTGGCTAATTATTTCTTTGAATTGATTAGTATTTAATTCAAATAAGCTAAATTTGTAAACAAATATTAACTTCTTATCACTGTGTACCTGTAACTATCTTATGTTCAAAGATTAGATGGATGGAGAAGATGGCAATAAGAATATATAGACAGACAGAGGGTAGAAGACAAGTTAGATACAGATGGATAGATTTGTTCCTCTTCCTACTAAATCTGTAAACAAGTTGTTTTTTTTTTAAAAAAGTAGTAACTATGAGAAATCAGTCAAGAAATAAATGTACATTCTATCAGATGGTTATAAGTTTTAAGGGTAGTATAATTACATAATAAAGATCCACAGTGCTAAGAGACACTGTCTAAATGAGGTGTTACATCTGTTATTATGACAGAGTTATTTGCCACCAAAATTTCTTCTAAGATTAGTTTAGTCTGATGTTTTTTGGATCTCCTCAGGGGAAAGAATTCATCTATTCAATATGTTTCTTCCTCCAACGTATCGTAATCACCATTAAAAGCCCCACTACATACACTATGCACTTGTCCATACACAGAATATTCCAGGCAATGAGTAAGCTCCGAGAACAATTTCTCCTTTTATGACGGAACCATTCTCAAACAAATAACAGATTAGAGACACTTGCTATCACAAATATTTGTATTTCTATGTAAACATGAACCATAATGGGCTTCCCTCACGGTAATTTCCGAGAAGAAACTAGGACATGCTTTGTTGTGGTGTTCCAGTTCCGTTGTTTCAGTCAAAGGTATTAGAGGATTCAATTATCCTAAGTCATTTTTAAGATTACATGCTTTCCAGTTGCACATCTATTTATGATCTTACTCTGAAACAAGCCAGCAAGGATAATGCCGCACTGAAATGCTCTTTTTACAAACAACAGTATGATCATGGGTTTTAAACACTAGATGATTTATGAAAAAAGATGCTTCTTGGTAAAGCCATTATTTCAAATGTGCAACATCAGTTTATTCTGGAACATAATTAGATAAGAAAACATTATAAATATAATTTTAATGACTGCATTAACACGATGCTATGCTACGTTCTGTAGCAAGAATGTAAGTTTAAATCTATGGATATATATAAATACATAAATATTTCAGAAAATAGCATCGCGTTAAGTGCCTAATAAAATAGACTAAATACAGCTTAAAGTCCACTTGATGGAATAACAATCAGTCATAAAATATAATTGGAGGGTGGAAATATTACAATATCAACAAAATAGCAATGGAAACTTAATAATAGATGCATCCATGTGGAAGGAGAGCATCCTAAAGATCTGGAAGACACAATGAAAAAAACCCTCTAGGTTCTGATGTGTTGTTTTCTGATTCTGCTGGAGAGAAAGTAAAGGCCTCACACGTGCTATGCCTGCTCTGCCCCATGAGCCACATGCCCTGCTTAGTTCTACTACATGGCTGGCCATCAAAACCAGTATGAGTGTGATTATCAAAATACTCATAACAATTTCAGCATAATAGAAAGAACAGTGCAACCTTTGTTAAAATTCATCACAGTATAAAGTTAAGAGTCTAAAAAGAGAATGGCATGTGTTTCCAACTAAAGGAAATGACACATTAAATCTCACCGTGAATGTCTAAATCTATATTTATTTAATGTATAGATTTATACAATTTTCCTACTTGATAAAGGATTTCAATTTAAATGAGAAAACTTGACATAATCAATAAATTAAACAAGGTAATAGATGTCATTTGGAAAAAATTACTTTGAATTCCCATTTCACATGCAATAAATTTCAGATGGACCAGAGAATTATAGTTGATAAAAGAACCATAAAATGTTAGGCAAAAACAAAGTGTAACAACAAACCACGCAGCATTGTTTTATCACTTCAGAATGATGATGGCATCTCAAGATGGTACAAGATCCTGAAAGACTTATGATAACATATTAATAAATTTAAGTTTGCTAGATCACAATATTTTCTCTGGAAGAAAAGACATAAATCCAAACGCAAGGAAGAAACTGGAAATGTTTGTTACTCATGTCACCAAATGTTCATTTCCTTGATGTGTAAACTTTTCCACTGGCCATGGAGGAAGCAGAGTTACAAAAAGTGTGAGTCTATGGAAAGGCAGCTCATGGAACACTAAATGCAAAGACTCATCTCTCTTCCACAAAGGGAAGAAATGATAAGGTAAACACTATTTGTAATAAAGAAAATGCAAATTTAATATTTATGTTGATGGTTTTCCCTTACACTTACTGGCAAATAGCAAAATGGTTTGTTAACACAGACCATTAAACTCATTGCAGAGAGTTTAAGTTGGTACAACTTCGTGGGAAACAACTTGATACTATTCATAAAACATTTATTTAAAAACACTGTTATTTCTTATTCCTATTCACACTTCACTATTGATAATATAAACTACATAAATACACACACATCTGTCAATAGCCATGCTTAATTGTCTTCACTTACTTATCTTTTCTATTGCAAACACTTGAAGGAAATCTGTTTACATCACTGAGGGATGGATAATAACACTAAGTCATGGCCAGGCATGGCAGTACACACCTTTAATCCAAGTACTCAGGAGGCAATGACAGGGGTATCTCTTTGATTTTGAAAGCATTGTTTTCTACATAGAGAAGCACACTCCAGCCAGGACTTCAGTGAGACCCTCTCATAAACAATTTCTAAGGTATTTTGTGAGAATATAGATGGTTAAAATATATATTTTAGTAAACTTTTCATAAAGGATTGCATCTTGACTGAAATTTAGAAGTTGCATCCCCTGGCCCAAGTACTTTCAGGGAGTAATGATGTTTAGAGAGAGGAGCTTTAAACGGGTAATTAATTCTATTGATCGTGATGAGCAGATAGTATAAAGTTAGCAAACAAGAAGGAAAGGAAACGGGAATCTCCTATTTGATTTCTGTCTTCCCTGTTGAAAAGAATGCTCTTCAGACTGGAAAGCTTGCAGAACGTGTTTTGTGTGTGTGTGTGTGTGTGTGTGTGTGTGTGTGTGTGTGTGTGTGGGGGGAGGGGGGCTGGAGGGACTGAAACCAAAAGGTGAGTGGAGAGATTGCAAGAGAGCACCAGCTACTGGAAATGAAGGCAATTTTCTAGACCCGATGGATTCTAAGGTGGTGTGGGAACCGGTACCTTAGAACCCTTTGCTATCATCCGTCATCATTAGGGGATGTTAGGGGAGAATAAACATTGTCCTGGCTTCAGAAAGTTTCTGAAGGTTCCCTCTGTGAAACATAGGCGTGTGTTCTTTGTCCTTTCATCCTTTTGTTTCTCAGATTGGTTATCTCCTTTTCATTCATTCAATTTTATATTAGTATATATTTACTCCTATAAAACTTATCTTTACCCCAGATTTGTTTGAAATTACATATATTATAGACATACTGAGAAAACTTACAGCTAATACTGACTAAGCATTGTGCTAGACTTTTCTTAGGAATGACAGCTAAGGGGAGCTCAGTCTTTACTACTGCAGTATTTTCAGCTAGGCTGAGGCAACAGATACATATATTTGCAACAATCAGTGGCTACCCAACCTTTCCCTTTGGAGAAGTTTGGCATCAGTGAGCTCATTGAAGGGCTGCCTGCGAGACTTTTTGAGCTGTTTCTCCACCCAGAGGAACATGACGGATTTAAAATGACTGTAATTATCTGTAAGAGGTGTAAGAGGTGCTCTGTAAGATTCCGCAATGTGAACCGATAAAAAGATTTGCGACAGAGTGCTATCGCAGAAAGCATGGAGAAACCAGGGCTTATACAACCGAGACGCTAACCTAATCTACATTGCCAGGCACATGAATTGATTTAGTGGAAGTGACAGCATCCTGCTTAAGCTGTGAAGATGAGTAAAGGGACGGGTGGGTGTTGAAATAGGAGCGGCAGGGCTGCGTCCCCAACACCCCGGCCGCTTGGCTAGCTCATGCCCGAAATAACAACACACAAACTGTATTCATTTAAGAACTGCTTGGCCCATGAACTCTAGCCCTTGCAGGCTAATTCTCGCACCTGGACTAGCCCATTTCTAATGATGTGTGTAAGCACCCCAAGGTGCGCTTACCGGGAAGATTCTAGCCTCCGTCCATCCTGGTGTCTCTGCTCCAGAGAGCAGAGCTGTCGGGTCTGTCCGGGAGCAGAGCAGAGTCTGACCTCACTTCCTCTTCCGCCCAGAATTCTATTCTGTTTCCTCCTCCCATCTATCTTTTAACCTATCAGGGCCAGCAGTTCCTTTATTACTCAGCCAATGAAATCAACAGATTGATATATGACACTCCCACATCAGGTGGGAAAACAAATTAAAAAAAAATTGAAGATAAAAAGAACAAGTGCCTACCAAGTCCTAGAGGTAAGATTTGGGTTCCAGGAATGAACGCTTCCTGGAGCACAGATTGAGCATAGAGGGCTATAACACGTTGGGTCTCCAGGGAAAGGTGCAAAGAGCCATGTAATTCCTAAGGCACAGTCTGGACTTTATTCTTTGAATTATGAAAGCAAATATAGATTACTAGTGATAGAGTGTAACATAATCAGTTTTTTTTTTTTTTGTGAGACTTCTTAGGCTGGAGAAAAGATGGGAGGAACTCTATCTGGAGACAGGAAGCCTGATGAGAAAGTTGTTGCCATGGTAAGAAATGTTGGTGTATTTGTTGCACAGAGATGAAAAGGGACAGTCTTGGTAATTCTAGGCTCCCAGCCCTCAGTCCTGTGTGGCATCTACACCACTTACTGAGCACAATCACTCACCTTAGCATGCCTGGATTATTGAGAGTCCATGAGGAGCACACTGTTGTGTTCTGGAGAGATCAAGCAACATTGTGTAAATGAGTCTTTTTTTTATGTTGTCCTTTAAGGGCCATCTGGATACTATAATCCAAAAGAGACAAACTCATGGCAACTCTCACTGCTGTGCTTTGAGTGGTGTCCTTCATGGGCTCCTATTTGAACATGTTGTCCCAGCTCATGGTGCTATTTGGAAGTTTCTAGAATCTATGGGAGATAGAGACTTCAGGGCCCAGTCCCTGCTCTCTGGGCTTTCTGACTGCAGGACCACATGAGGAGATGGCTTCATGCCGCCACACCATGCTCTTCCCCCCCACAACAGAACTGCAAACCAAAGCAAACACTTTTTTCTTGTAGTTGCTTTGGTCACAACAGAAAAGAAATGAACACATTCAGAAACCTTTTCTACCCGCTCCAGCTGACCTCACAAATTCTAAATTAATAAATGTTAAAGTGGAATGAATAGAATCAGAGAGAGAGAACATGTAGATTAGTGAGGGATCCCAGGGAATAATAGCAATAGATAGAGAAGAGTAATCCTGCATGATGACCAAAGGGGTCAAAGCCAATTCAGAGCTGCTACAGAAATAGAGTGAAAAGGTCTTTGAAGTATAAAGAACTTGTTCATACTGAGAGATACAGGAGTGATGACCAACATACTAAATACACACATGATAATGTACAAATGTTTCAAGCTGCTAAATTAAAACACCACTCCCAGAATAAAATATTAAATATTACTAAATGCAAAATCCTATACTTAGGTTCAAATAGTCAACTAAAAATTGGTAGCATGGAATTTAGGATGTGTGTGTGTGTGTTGCTGATGATAGACCCAGACCTTTGTACGAGCTCAGCCTTGCACATACCAGATACATACTCTGCCATTGAGAAATATTGCTAGTCCATATGGAATTTTTTTTAGTTAATCAAAATACACAGAAGACTACAGAGTCAATGTGACCCACAGTGCAATGTTTGTTGATGGTAACAGGCATCAAATGAGAAAACTCCAGTCTCTTTACTGGACCTGGGCAGCTGCAGAGTTTAAGAGCTCTCATAGTAAAATGGAAAGGCTAGAAAATATTAAGGCTAAACAAAATCTAAGCTGAAGCAAATTTTATTCAGTAATTAAATAATATTAATGGTACCTCAGTGAATCAGAGAAGAATTTCCAAAGAAACTACCCCTGCATCAAGGACTGCTCTTTGTATTGGTATTTTTATCAGAAATATCAAAAGAGTTCTGGTGAGAATAGATTGGAGAATTATGACTACTAAAAGACTAGTGAATAGGGATTAGAGCCCAGCGATCTTAAAGTTTCATACTAATTTTGCCATTTAGGGTTTGAATTTACCTAGTAAATGAAAAACATAAGCACCAGTTTGTCCTGAGAATGGGATGCATTCCTCTAGTTATTTTGTGATTCTGAAATCGTATAAAGCATGCTTGGTTTTTCCTATGTTCTAGTCTTTTTATTTTACAATCCTGTTTTCTTTAGCAAAAACTCACATTACTGTCATTCAAGTTGAAAGCGATGGTAGATGTGAGGTGTGCATAGAGATGATAGATAGACAGACAGACAGACAGATGCATAAATAAATGATACATACATAAATAATACACATATAGATGATATATAATGTGTAAGAAGCTAGATAGGTGATAGATAAATAAGTAGATAGATACATAGCTGAATAATATATAAGTAACTAGCTAGATGATAGATAAATAAGTAGGTAGGTAGATAGATAGATAGATAGATAGATAGATAGATAGATAGATAATTTATAGAAAGATGGGTAGATGAGTGATAGAATAGTGACAGAAAGATACATATACACACAAGGAGAAAGGGGTAGAGAGAATAAGAATCAATAATTATAGGTCAACAGAGATATATAGTTGTATTGAGAAATACATTTAGACACATAGTCATGTTTGAACTATTAAATCTTAACTCTTAGACGTTAGAAAACAAAATATAATGAAACTACTAAAACTACTGGTGGTGGTACCAAAAAGAAAATTATTAGTGTATTAATGTTATATTATCAATAAAATATATAGCATATATATCATACATATATATAATATATGTTACAGTATTATTTAAAATTAAAACTTCGGTGTCCTCCACAAAGGCTTAACTTTACAAACAACTTTAGGCAACTGAAGAAACCTGGGAGCAGAGAGTGTGGTCTTAGCACATCAATTGGCTGTCCAGTGCCAGATGGTCAGCACTGAAAAATAAATACAAGTAACAGTATATAGAGTAAACCAGTTATATTTAGAAATACATATGTATATACATATACACAAAACATACAATAACAATTAATGAAAGAAGAGATCATGAATTTGAAGGGGACTGGGGTGGAGATTTGGAATGGTTTGAAAGAAGGAAGAACAAGGGCTAGAGGTCATTAAATTACAATCTCAAAATTAAAAGTGAATAAACATTTAAATTAAAAAAAATAAAACATTTTCTTAGATTCAGAATCATTTCAACAATACTTTATCCTGATTAAAATCTCAGTATTTTATCAAATTATTATTTCGAAAATCTTAAGGAAAATGGAGATGCAATTCTTTTAGCTCTTAAGAAAGTCTGTGTTAAAGCTAGAAAAATATCTAAATAATAAAAAAATCAGTCTTTTTCAATATTCCAGACAATTTTATAAACCACTGAGAAATAATAGCTTAAAGATGAAAAGAAAGTTTTAACCAATTGACAGAGTTTGTACAAAGCAATCTGTTTCTTGTACGTGATGCCAGTAATATCTTACAGTAATGAGATATTCTAGGCTTGTTTCTCCTCTCAGCTGCCAGAGAAAGAGAGGCTGTACCTATACTGGAACTTGCTTCAGAACATCAACCCACAACATTTTATTCTAGCCAAACTCCTAGTACCTTATGATTCTGCCAGGAAATGAAGGAAAAATGTCTAAGTTGAGAGTTTCAGTGCAGTTAACAGGCCTTTGTGTTTTCTATGGCTCTTTGTCATTCAGGTCCAAAATAACTCGCTACTCTTAAGCAAGGATAAGTTTTAAAAATTAGCCTATGTTCCCCTACTTCAGGCTTTAGTGTCCCCATCAGCCAAACCAAGCAAAGAGCTCTGGCTGAAAGAAACCCCACAGCAGAGAACAGATCTCAACCACAAATGGTCCATTTGTGAAGGAATAGTCACCAAAGTAGCCTGTAGTTTCAAACCTTAAGACTGAGGACAAAATTCACTGGAGTCAGCATCTTTCTTAACTCACTTTTTGGAAAAAAGTATAGGTAAAACATCTTCCAGTAATTTTTTTTTTTTTTTGTTTTTTCGAGACAGGGTTTCTCTTGTGGCTTTGGAGCCTGTCCTGGAACTAGCTTGTAGACCAGGCTGGTCTCGAACTCACAGAGATCGGCCTGCCTCTGCCTCCCGAGTGCTGGGATTAAAGGCGTGTGCCACCATTGCCCGGCTCCAGTAATGTTTTCTATATGTAAGAAATGGCTAAACATAAAATAATAATCATAATAAAGAGGAGAATCACATGGTAACTGTCTTCACACACACACACACACACACACACACACACACACACACACACTTTGCCTGTGCCTGGCCCACAAGTCATGATTTCTAAGCTCATCCCTACTGAAAGGATCCACAAACCAGGAGGTTATAAGACATAGAGCATCATTTAGTGTCAGGAAATAAATGTGTTTTAAAAATGATATTGGAGGAGTGTCACAAAATATTGTCTTACATGGATGACATAACTGTTGTGGTTATATATATGTATACATGTGACAATAATAGTTGTGGAGATAGTTATTTGCAAGAGAAGACATAAAGAGTTGGAGGGGGTAGAGAGAAGGGAGAAAGTGATGGAGACGTAGTGTTCCTGTTTGACATCCTCAAAAATTAATTACATAAAAATCATGGAGGAAAAGAATAGTTTATTAGATATCACCAATAATAGATAATCATGAATATAAGTTTAGATAGGTGCTAGATATAAGATATAAAGATAGATAGATGATAGATAGATAGATGATAGATAGATAAATAGATAGATAGACAATAGACATATTCATATACAAATAATTGGTTGTTCAAATGTTAAATATATAGAGACTGGTGTAGTTGGAAAATAAAAATTTTAAATTATCATAGTGAAAACTGCATCAAGTAAGAACTATTGATAAGTGACTAATTTACAAAGTGGGATTTTTATCTTTATTTTGATTTTCTAGGAGGTATTTCACATGAGAAGGGCATAAAGGGACATAAAAATTCTACAAGCAGGTTACTAGTTAGCAAGTAAACATTAAGAAATCAGATAGCATAGTGTCTGTCACCACAATGAGCATCAGCAGTGAGGGGCAAGGGGGTGACACATGTCTCCAGTTAGGCCAACCCCAGGAAAGCATGCTGCCTCTCTGTCATCTCAGGCACTGGCAGAATCAAAGGTAAAAATGGTGTATTTGTGAAGACAAAGGCCTAACCATGTTTGTGTGAATCAACTGTGGTGACTGTCACCTGCAATCCCAGTACTCCGGAAGTTGAAGCAGGAGTACCAATGCACGTGTGAAGAGGACAGCCTGAGCTAAATCGTGACGTCTAGGCCATTCTGGACTGTAGTGAGAGGTCCTGTCTCAGAACAACATAATCCGTGTCAAAAAAGATAGTGTAAATCTTTAAAATTAAAGAGAACTTGGAGGTTCGGCAAATAAATACAACAATTAATTCTACACTGGATACTATGGGGGAGACACACAATTATCGCAGGTGAAGCAGGAATAAAAACCAGCATGCCATTTGGATGTGGTCCATGAAGAGCGCTGACTTTAGGAATTCTGGAACAATATTCTTATTCTTAAGAAAAATGCCCTGACGTCCTTAAGAGGAAAGATAACTCAGAAAATTATTCTCTCTGTCTCTCTATCGCTATCTCTCTCTATCTCTTATACACACAGAGACACATACACACACCAAAGCAAATTGGAAAGGCTGTTCATAATATCTTAGGTAAAAGATCTGTGTGCATTTTGTACTGTTGCTACATGCACCTTTGTACTACACTGTTGACAAATTTTCTGTAAGTATGAAAATTATTCATAAATGAAAATGATTTCTCAGAAGTCCTAACATAGAATTATTAATGTAAGGAACTATAGAATACCCCTTTGTAATCTTTGAAGATATATTCTAATTGGGATTGACACTAACAAAGATATGCCAATAAGCTTTTTCAAAGATCATAAAACAATTTCAATAATAGGTACTTCTTACCTCTTTGAATATAGACGGCCTTTTCTCATCTAAGCTTCAAAATAAAATGCAGAAAACTGATATTGGTAGCTTAAATTAGTGTTTCTGTTAATCTACTTGAATTTTTTTATCAGAGATTCCTTACACAACAAAAATCAGAAACGTTTCTCCCCTGTGATGATCTCAAGAGCTCAGATTTTATCTGATGTTTAATAATTTACCTTAGCGCAGAAATAATGGGGCTCTCAGAACTGTAAGAAAATTCAAACCTGAAGGGTAGAGGGCAGGAAAACGGCAGAACCTAACTCATATATTAAGCTACAAGGACGAACTTCAACCCTCACTCAACAGCAAGACTTTATTTTCAAGAATTCACGTTACTATGGAAACATGAAATGGAAATGCACGTGTGCAAGACAACAATAAGGGATTCAAGTCTTGCAAGAGGAGAGTGATGAAAATGAACACACACATGCACACACACACATGCACACACACAAATCACCTCTACAGGAAAGGGGCATGAAGAAAGCTACAAGGAGGCTACAAACTAAGACCTTAGGCCTGAGATGCTTGTGGGGAATAAAGAGCCAATTCAACTAAGAAAATCATGGCATTTTGTGGCCTTGTTTATCCTTGGTGAAAGGCCTCGTCCAGCCATTCCTCTGAGTGCTGACACGGTCAGATGGCATAGTTGGAGGTGATGAAAGCAGTTGATTTGTTCCTTGAGGTTGCCAGTCACTCATGCCATCCCCTGAAGCTGTCTGTCTCTTCTGCCTCAGACATTTGGTGTGCCTGGGCATGCTACACTGCCAGTGTCAATCACCCCAGCTAGGCCTACGGATTGGAAATTCATTTGACTAAAGATGCATCTCTTCTCCTCCCCAAATCACCACTCTCTTGTGGGCAGTTACTTCTCCATCACACGGTGTCTGAGTGGAGTGAGAAATCCACTAGATTGAAGGGATTTCGAATTTCTCTTGGGGGAATCTTTCCTTTTCAAGGCCCACCACAATCAGTAATAAGTGATACCAATTCTAGGCCAAACAAGTGTGATTGCTAATGGTTCTGGACCATAAATAAAGCTTTAATATGTCAGGCCATGAGAAAATATTGCAAAATAATACAAATTGGGTTAATTATCAGCCAGCACTGCCTATCACGATTTAATGAGCATATTCCCTTCACCCAAACCCTGTGCTCTCCCATCACAGTCTCCCAGCATTCAAACTGGGTTCAAACTTTTGTTGTTTTCAATTAAAGAAAACTCTACTAAAAAATTAATCACTAACGTGTATCAACATAAACACACACACACACACACCACACACACCACACCACACCACGCATGCACACACACACACCAATGCAGAGCCAAATGTATGCCAGTTTTATCTTTCTTGAAGGGACAGTGTGCAGAAAGTGAATGAATTTGGAGCATCTAGTCCTATATGGGATGTTTTCATCAAACTCCTATCCTCAACAGGACTGAAGCACACATGAACTCCCAGAGATTGTGACAGCATGCACAAGACCCACACAGGCTCAAGCCAGGTGGGGCCCCTTCACAGAGGAGGAAGGAACATTGTAGTCTCACCCCTAACTCAGAAGCTATTTGCAATTGATACCCACTGAAAAGGAAAAATCAGTTTTCTTCAGCAGAATTTCACCAGGTATATCAACCACACTCAATGACAGGCCCAGTGCCCAGGGATAAATCAACAACACAAAACAAATTCACTGGTTTAATTGTGGAATTTTTTGGTTCATTTGGATATATTTGGCATTTTTTTATCTTATTGTTTTTTTGTTGTTGTTGTTGTTCATTTTGAGTTTCGTTTTGTGAGATTTGTTTCTTTGAAAGAGTAAGAGAGAAAAAAGTTTGGTGGGTAGGGAGGCTAGCAAGGATTTGGAAAGAGCTGTGGAATTGAAAAACATGATCAAAATATATTGTATGGAAAAAATTGTAAAGGAAAATATACAGTCTAATTGAGATTCATGAGAAAAAATTATCTATATTGATTTTCTTCTTGCTCTTCATTATACTGTCTCTCACTTTTAAAAATGCATGCATGCATGCACATATCCCATTATATACATATGTGCCCAGAAACATACACTCTCATATAGATAATGTGTGTGTGTGTGTGTGTGTGTGTACTATGTCCTTTCTAGGGCTTTACATGGATTGGAAAATAATAACTCTGTATGAATTTATACTATAAATGTACATTCTATTACACATAATATAGTTCACAATATGTAATTACAAATTACTATGCAATTATAGGATACCCAGCCCAACTCATGAACTATCTACTTCCATTGTCCTTATTTGGACAGACCCTGGGATAAAGATGTTTTCTCACCTTTCAAAGGCATGGCTGCTGATTTTGGACTGTAGGAAACTGCCTGGTTCCAGAGTTTGGCTCTGGATTTATGAGCTGCTCCTTAAGACTGGCATCAGCCTTCTTTTAAATTTGGAACTTAGCACTGGGGCTCAAATCTAGAGTCTCTAACACTCAGCCGTACTTCTCCACTGAGTTAGGACCCCAGATTTCCCACTTAGCTTTTCAGTAACCACACGATCTTGACTAAGAATTGAAGCTTAAGATGTTATTCAACTGTGATGATTAATTCAATGAGTGGCTCTGGAAAACTACAGTTTTGAGAAGAAACCACAAGTGCAGCATTGCCTTAATGTCAAATTAAGGAATTTAGAACAGCACACCACAACGGGGCAAGCCAGAAAAGAACCATCATAAATTTACAGCAGCCATCATTATGACCTCGCTCAGAGTTTTCTCTCCAACATGGCTAGAATTGTCTTTCAAGGTGACTTCCACATCCCAGTGAGTCACTTGGCATTTCTGTCTTAGAGTTCCTTGGTACCCTAATGCCCAGTGATATGTTGCTCTCCTCATCCCTCTCATTTGCTTCCATCCTGGACATTATCATTCTTAGGAATGTCAGCTCTTTCAAGTTCCTAATTCATGTATCACCCTCTCAGTCCCTTGGACAGTCTCCAGCCTACTACCCTGCTCTACGCCCTCTGCTCAACAGGACCTGTAACCACCTTGTGACAGGGCTTCTCTCAAATTCTCCTCGATCCATTGCTCCTTCAACTCTAAATGGTATCTGACCTTAATCTCAACTTCAGTTCTTTGTGCCTTTGGGCACAGTGCCCTACACACCACAGCCAGGACTACGCTCGGTCATTCTTCCTTCTCTTCCCCTTGATCAATAAAGACATCGTTGCAGCTGCTACCTAACTGCCCTCCTTCCCAATTCTCTACAAATGTCTTTTACTGTGAATCATTTTCACCTGCACAAATACTTCCAACTTTAAAAACAAAAACCAGACTAGAACACATTCTACCATGCAATACAGGTCCTGTTCGTCTGCTTCCTTTCTAAGGATAACTGAAAGAGCTGTTTTCTGTATGGTTGGCTTCTCAGCTATCTTTCCATTTTTTTCCAGTTTTTCTTCAAGTTTTCCCCCTCTGCTCTCCAGGAGCTCTTACTGAGGTCTTTCCAAATAATTTCTTCTGTCTATCCTGATTTACTTCGTTAGGTCATGTTGGTCTCTCTTCTGTTGCCACTGATGCATTTCATCAGTTTCCCAAAGACCGTGTTCTCCTGGTCTCCTCTCGTGCAATGGGCTCTACTCCTTGGTCACTTCTTTGCCACATTTCTCTTTTCATTTTTGAGTCTCCAACGCTCAGTTCTATACATTGCCTTTCATAATCCATGTGCTGATGCTATCAAAATTGTGCCTACAGCCAAGACTTTTCCTTGAACCTCACATTCATCTTTTAACAGCTGTTTCTTTAGTTTTCCTAGATACTTCATATTGTCAGTAATAAGTAATTTTATCTCAGATCTCCACAAATTGCTTTCCTTCTGATTTTAGCAAATGGTACAAATAATGATATGTTTTCAGAAGATATATCCTACTGGTCTCTTTCTTTCCCTACCCTGAATCCATCTAATATTTACTGTTATTTGACATTTTTATAATTACCACTATATCTGAGCTTTGGCTATTGTAATGGTCTCTCTCTTCCTTGTCAATGATTAACTCTTTAAGAGTTGGTGTTATGGTAGAGACTTTTAACCTCAATGGAAAATCCAAAAGGAAGGTCCAAAAAGAAATGGCTAAGAGATCTCGTATGTGCTATAGAGTGAGATTTAAAAAAAAAAAATGATTGTGGTTTGCCACACTGCACTACTCTTTCTGTCCTGTACTTTTTTTCCACTTTTAACACAAAGAATTGCACAAGGATAAAAGAGACTAACAAGAATGTAGCACACCAATACCAGACAGGGAGAACAGTGCAGAGGCATTTAGAACATCAACTTCTGGTCAGTGAGAAGATTTTGTAGAAGAAATTTTCAATTTCAGCTTTTGAAGAGATACTTAACGGCAAGTCTGGATCACAAACAGGGCTGATGGTGTGTTTGTGATACAACGGGAGGACCGATTGACTACTGCAGTGGTGGTAGCAAGAATGAAGAAGAAAGAGGGAGTGAGCTCTCCCTGACGTATGAAAACAGTCTGTAAATTACGCACTGTGGGTGTTGACCTCAAGGCATCGATGAGACATGACAGTGGATGCAGGGTCTTGTGTTTATAAAGTTACAGACAGGCCATTGCTATGGACTTGGGTTAGCAAGGCTGGACAATGCTGGTCCAGGCTGAACTCAGGCATGTTTCCCATGCCGTCATTCCTGTGCTTACTCTGAAGGTGCATTATTTAGAGGTAAATGCTGTTCTCAGGCTAGACCTCTGGGTAAAGCACTGTGAGGAAATTTGTGATGCCCCTGAGGATTGGACTCACCAGTCTCATTTCTGCCACACCTATTATGACCAGTCATCCAGGCAAGCCTATTATGCAGGCCACTTCAGAAACCCTTGGGAAACAAAAAGTGGCAACAAAGGGGAATAACAATCAAATCCAACACCAGGTAGAAGATCTTAAGCTTTGTTACAACCTGGATGAAAGAACCACAAAACTGGATGAGGCAGGGCTGGATAGACCGGAATGCACAGCCTGATGGGAAATTTCAGCAGCTGTGGTGAGTACAGGGGTAGGATTCTTGGCTAACTTCTCTACGGTGGTTAAAAAACAGATTAGAACAGGAAAATTATAGCATAGTGTAGTAAGGCAGGACCACAGGCTGGATCACAGTCTGGATGGAAGAAAAGAGAGAATAAACTCAAGAGAGCATGGACTTGTTGAATGAAAACTGAAAAAGAAATAAACATGAGAGGAAGAAGAGTCTGGCTTCTTACTATGAAGTGAGCTCTGTTCCCATTTTAGAGATAAGTGAGCCGTGTTCCTCCTTGAGCTGACCGAGGGTGCCTGGGATGTCTTGAATTTGACACATGGCCAGCAGCATCCTGTGTGCTAACACTACCTTGGACATTCTGAGCTAGCCAGTAGCACATGCTGTATAAAACATCCTGGAGCCCTGTGCCCACGCTTCCTTATCCACACGGCCACTCTGCCATTGGGTGGCAGGCCCCCACTCTCTCTTCCACTTGCACTGTGTCTTTCTTGACTTTGTGTCTCCAGGGCTCGTTTATGGTTCCCTTGGAGTCATGAGACAAAGCCAGTTGCAGCTTGTTCTGAATAAACCACGTCCGGCTCTCACTCCACTGGGTAGTCACCAATCGCAAAGCTTTCCATTTATTTTAATTAATTCATCTTTTAATCTTTTGATTTAGTAATTTAAGAAAATGATTGGATGTGGGGAAAAGTTTAAACATTGAAAAATCAAATATTTGGTGTATTTAAAATGAAAAAAAAATGTAATCTCTCCAGATAACACTGTGATCACGGGAAACAATTTTAAGGGCAGAGAGAGAGAGGAGAGACTTGCTAAGATTGTTCCCAATCACCAGGAGAAAGAAGAGAGTCGGCAAAGGGAATGGAAGCTGACGAGAAGCCAGGGTTATTTTTAGTGTGTCTTTCTACAGAAGGAAATGAGGACATTTTTTATAACAAAGGCCATTTTATAAGAGATTGAATTGTGTCCTTTCTAAAGTTATAGAATCACTTGAGAAAATAAAGTGTTGAAAGTCACCAAAAAATAATAATACTTGGTGAAGATTTCTAATAAAATGTGAAAAAGTAAGGATACATATCCTGAAAGGTTTTTTTTTTTTTTTTTTTTGACAAATGCTCCGAGGAAAACCAATTTAAGTCACCGCACTAGAGCATTGGTGCTTACATATGCTGAGATATGCTGAGTTCAGGTTACTGTCTTGAAAATTGATCACAGAAGTCCAAATATGCAAACTTCCAAATATATTAGAATGTTTAAAAAATTATTTTAGTTATTTTCTTAAAGTATTACCCAAACATTGCTTTTGTGTGGGTGATTAGCATAGTAATATGTGAAAGCTTTTCACCTATAATAATCAACATTTGGTTTTAACTGAATAATTTTCCCGTCCCAGGGTGTCCTGATTACTGAGAATTTTTACAGTGTTGGTTTTTCTCCATCATTTTAACTGAGGAAGGAGATGGGGTGATTTGACACATACATCAAAAGAAGAAAAGAAGAGTGTTGGTGGCAGGCACAGCACTCAGGACAGAGGCCAAGACAGGATGATAGAGAGTTCCAGATCAGCCTACGGTATGCAGAAAGATCTTCTGAAAATTAAAACCCAAACCAACCAACCAACAAGACTTCTTGTTTATTTGTAGTATTTTAGCATTCCATGCTATGTTCTAAGTTAGTGCTGTGGGGAGGGTATGTAAAACCCCTTCCTAAGTGCCCACTCGAAGGCAGTCACATAGACAATGCTATTCAAGGGGACAGGATGAACAATGGCACAGCTGACTGCACACCGGGTGAAGAACTAAATAAATGGAGCTTCCTGCTAGATGGAGCTTCCTGCTTACACAAGATTGGAAGGATACTCAGAGATCAAGTGTCAGTCAGGCGGCAGTGGTGCACACTCTCAGCACCTAAATTAAACTAAACTAAAGTTTGAATATGTGATTTTACTATGTAACAGATAATTGGGTCCCATTTGTTATAATTTAATTTGACTCCTTGTCCTGTAGTCCGATCTCCTATATCATTCACACTGAGTATGATTACTAATGCACTTAGACCCATCTGTGTTTGGTTTTCTGTTTGCATTGTTTCTTTTCTCTTCAAGTCCTCCTCATCTTCGACTTCTTCTTCCTCCTCCCCCTCTTTTATCTTCTTTGAGATGATTGAATATGCTTTTTGATTCTGTGTTAGGGCCATCAAAGAAGAAGCAGTAGGATGTGTCGTGTGTTTGTGAATATGCATGTATATTCGTATGAATGGATTCAGAGAAAGAGAAATTCTGGAATTGGCTCGTGCAAAATCTGCAGTGAACTGGTAGGTTGGAGACACAGGAAAGAGTAGCCACAAATCAGAAGGCAGCCTTGTGATAGAATTCTATCTTCCTCCAAAGAGTCAATCTTTTCCTCTGCTGTTTAGAGGAGGCTGGCCCACACTGTGGAGGGCAATCTACTTTGTTCAACATACTGATTTAAAAGTCAATGTAATCGAAACATCAAAATAACACCACAGAAGTACACAGAATAATAATTGACTAAAAGCTATGTCCTAGCCAGGTTGTCACACAAAACTAGCCACATAAACTTAAACCTCCTATAAGTTAAGTCTATAGACATAATTATTTCATATCCCCTATAGATCATTAGTTTCTCTATAGATCATCAGTTTCTCTATAGATCATTAGATAATTAGGTTTCTAATTATTAAATAATAAACATAGACCCTATAATCCCTTTCTATATAAATTAATCAGAGTAAAATGCTTTTATATAATAAGATATAAATATCTTCCATTGATATTTTTTAATTTTAAATGAAAATAGTAATTATACATATTCATGTTGTTTACTCAATGTGCTGGTTTGATGGATGTATGCATTGCATAATGATAAAAAACAAGGTGACATTGTTTATTTCCTTAATTGTCTTAAGTCAATCCATTGTTCAGTTCTTTAGAAAGGGCTAATGAGAAACTAGGACTCTAGCTTACTGGTAGATTCTTCTGGCATGCCATGTGCTGCAGGATTGGAGTGTCTGAGCCCTTAACTGAGGAAAACAAACATTCCAGACTCTTACATAGCTGTTAGGCTCAAAAGAAATCGGTCCTGGATAGCTCACATGACCATTGGAAGGCTGTGGTTCTTTTCTGGCTGTTGCCAGAAGAAGATGTCAATTCCCTGCAGAACAGCAGTTATATAGACCTATCATAAGATGGAAGCCCATTTGCTCAGATTTGGACAAAGAGAGGTAGAAGATGGAAGTCACACTGTTCTGGTGTCCTGATCGTGGAAGCAGTATTGTATACCCTGGAAGGCACATACTGAATCTAGCTTCACACTCATGAGGAGGAATCAAAGTAATGAAAACCAGGAGGAGGAGGTCAGGCAGGTGGAGCAGGGTAAGGACTTTACACCATAGCCACAGACTTATCATTTCCTAGAAACACCGTAGGCTCATTCTACAGCTAATTTCATGTGCTATCCTTTCAAGAAAGTATTTTCTTTTTTACTTTTTAGAGTCTTTCTGTTTAATTGCTTGATTTGATTTTTTTTGTCTGATTCCTATGCTGAAAATTATAGGAATAGAGCAAAAATCATGGGCAGAGATTGAGAATTACTACCTATTAGCAAATAAGTAAGAATTGTGCCCATCTGTAGGCAATTACAAAAAAATAGTTCCACTTTAGCTCAGTATGAAGTATATTAAAGGATTCTTCATTTAGGGGTAGACTCACAGATCAGCAGCCCTCTGCACGAGCAAGGAACAGGAACCAAATCCAGCAACCAAGAGAGTGCATATATAGTACCCATTTGACCAAGCCCACAGTTGTCCAGCATCTCAAAGGCGACTGGCTGAAGAAGTTCTCCCAGCACCCATCTTTAATGTTTTTTTCTAACTGCGAAGTCAGAAACCTGGAAATAAGCTAGGAAAGACGGGGCTGGCTTTATAATCACCTTTTCATTATGTTTGGGTACAGGTGCTTTATCAGAGGGACTGATAGGAAGAATGGAAAGAATAAGATTTATTTTTGATGAAGAAATTTCAGATGTCTTTTGTAAAATTGCCTTACTTTTTAAAATAGCAGTGAACACGCTTTTCTTTTGCCTTTTTTAAAATAGCAATGAAGTAATCTAAACTAAAGGCAGTCATATTATATTCCTTAGCAAAACATTGATATTGGATAATAAGGAATGAGGTATCTATAAAAAAATGGCAAAATGAAGTTAAACACCTATTTTTCCCATAATTTTTAGCGCTTATATAAAAACTATGAGCTATGGGAATGGCTGACTTAAGTCTAAGATAAATTTATGGAGAATGCTTCAGACATTTAAATAAAATAGCTTAAAATGATGTGAATAGTTTTTTTCTATTTATCTTATCACTAGATACTTCAGTGCTCAAAGGCAAAATTCATTCTCTATCTTTTCTCTATGAAATGTAGATTCATATCTAAAGGCCAATGTATGGCACTAAAGAGATGTAATAAAGTTTGATATAAACCTGATTACCTTCTATCTAAAAAAAATAGAACTGCAAACACTCCCAACTTTGTGCTAGAAATATAAAATAGTGAGAAACTCAAGTTGGTTCTAAAATCTTCCACCTAAGGAAAAATTATCCCATGCACTAAATCCAAGGACACAAATGACCTATGTAAGAAAATTCTGTTTTTCCAAAGGGTGTAATAGCTCTCTTGGTCAGGCAAGAAGCCGTGCTGGAGAATAAACACAATGTCCACCATATCAAATTAAATGTACCTTATTGTTTACCTGCTGTAATGCTTGCAAACATAGCTTTTCCTATCCTTGCTTTGGCTAATTAGGTGCTACCTATTATCTCTATGGGTAGAATAAAATCCAAGGTAGGTGCATTTCTCTCCGGTACAATTTTATAGAGAATGAGTCATAGAGACAGTTGTACACCATATGGAATTTACACTTATTTCTGTAGCTGAACATTACTAACTCTGCCAGATGTCCATGCATATGCACACATATGTGTACAAGTGTACATGCATGTACTTGTACATTATAGTATAGGCAAAGTACTTCTTCCAATCAGCAAGACAAAATATATCAGGAAAGTGAAATTAGAATTTTCATATTTCACCTCCCTCCAATGTTACCCCTGCCCTTTCTGTTCATCTCAAACCAAACAAAGCCAGAGATGGGGTACAGAAACATAAAAATCTCAGCACATTTGATTCTGTTTTCAGAGTCTCTCATTTCAGATTTACACCTTAGCTAACTCAGAGGATTGGGGAACAATGGGATTGGTTCATACTGTACATGTCTCTCCAAGTGATGAATGAGCCCTTGTCTGGGAGTGGGAAAGGAACAGACTTTAGTAGGAAACAGTTACATATCTCTGGAATTCTGATCACATCTGAGGCTGATTGTGTGGTGTATAAAACTTTTGGTATGTGGGCATATGGCAGTAGCCACCACTCCCAGATAGCCACCAAGTCATAAAGGAAATAAGGGGCACTATAGTGCACTTTGCTGCTCAACTGTGACATTCATAGATAAAGTCCCTTAAATATAATCTTTATTTACAATGAGTTTAACAGTACATAAACCCAGTGTAATCCAGGGACTTTAAGAATTTAGTTGGGATGTCAAGTCAATAGACTGACCCTTAAAATTCTCATTAGTATAAGGATTATGATAACTATTTTATTGGACATTCTGATCAAGAATGGTTGTAATAGCTGTTTAAAAGAAACCATTTGTTTTGTTGGAGATTGAGTAGCTACATATGTCTACAGACACTCTCTAACTCTTGCTGTAGTTTTTGGCATAGAGTTTATTCCTCTTTGATACTAAATCACTTCTTGCTTATGGCTTAATATTCTTGATTTTATATACTGGTTACTAACTTTTAAATTGTACCTCTCTGTATATAAGAAAATTATATTTTTTACAGATTCACTCATTCCTCTTGGAGCTACTGATAAGCTCCAATAAAAACAGAACTTTTAATTTTCAGAAACTAATTGAAGGTTATTTTATCAATTTCTCTCTTATGCTCCAATACTTATTAAGGCTGATTTCTCGAGCTGATACAAAGTTCAAGATTCATCACTTCTGAGAACATTACTATAGAATAGGTATAAAAATAGTAGATATACAGGACAACAGATAGATAGATAGACAGATAGACAGATAGATAGATAGATAGATAGATAGATAGATAGATAGATAGATAGATAGATGGACATAGATTTTTCTATAAGATCAAAGTTAGCCTGTTGTACTAAGGATGTTATTCCTTCTTGATGGCTAACATTTGGATCTTGATAATTAGAATGAAATGCTTGCCAGCTTTACAAAATTTGGCTTGCTTTAGTCTGTTACAGTTTTTAGGTAATACAAGAATATAACATTTATATATGCTTCATGCACAAGGATTCTTTAGTGTTCTTTTTTTTTATTGAGCTCTACATTTTTCTCTGCTCCCCTCCCTGCATCTCCCATACCCCTTCAACCCTCCCCCAAGGCTCCTATATTCCAAATACTCAGGAGATCTTGTCTTTTTCTACTTCCCATGTAGATTAGATCTATGTAAGTCTCTCTTCGTGTCCTCATTGTTGTCTATGTTCTCTGGGATTGTGGTTTGTAAGCTGGTTTTATTTGTATTATGTTTCAAAACCTCCTATGAGTGAGTACATGTGATAATTGTCTTTCTGTGTCTGGGTTACCTTACTCAAAATAATGTTTTCTAGCTCCATCAATTTTTTTTGGCAAAATTCAAAATATTGTTATTTCTTTCTTCTGTGTAGTACTCCACGGTGTAAATGTACCACATTTTCCTTATCCATTCTTCAGTCCAGGGGCATTTAGGTTGTTTCTAGGTTCTAGCTATGACAAGCAATGCTGCTATGAACATAGTTGAGCACATGTCCTTGTGGCATGATTGAGCATTCCTTGGATATATACCCAAAAGTGGTATTACTGGGTCTTGAGGAAGGTTGTTTCCTAATTTTCTGAGAAATTGCCACACTGACATACAAAGGTGTTGTACCAGCTTGAATTCCCACTAGCAGTGCAGGCATGTTCCCTTTACCTCACAACCTCTCCAGCATAAGTGGTCATCAGTGTTTTTTGACCTTGGCCTTTCTTACAGGTGTAAGATGGAATCTCAGAGTTGTTTTGATTTGAATTTCTCTGATGACTAAGAATTCCTCTGTTGCGAGTTCTCTGTTTAGGTCTGTACTCCATTTTTTTATTGGATTATTTGTACTTTTGATGACTAATTTTTAGAGCTCTTTGTATATTTTGGAGATCAGATCTCTGTCTGATGTGGGGTTAGTGAAGGTCTTTTCCCATTATGTAGGCTGTTGTTTTGTCTGGATAATCATGTCCTTTGCTTTACAGAAGCTTCTCAGTTTCAGAAAGTCCAGTTTATTAATTGTTTCTCTCAGTTATCTGTGCTGCTGGGGTTATATTTAGGAAGTGGTCTCCTGTGCCAATGCATTCAAGTATCCTTCCCACTTTCTCTTCTATAAGGTTCAGTATGGCTGGCTTTAATATCGTGATTTATGACACACTCATCTTTAATGCTTCTAGCAAACTCTGTGCTCCATTTTTAGAAAGATACCTGATACCTTCTGCTTCCAGCGCTTTATGAATTGAGGTAATTATTAAAATTAAATCAAAGTAATTTTAGATTCAGGTTGAATAGTAAAGTAAAATTGATCTGTTTAATTACCACCAAATATTTTAATTAAAATATATCAAAAGTCTGTCATTACCATAATGTGGCTTAAATATTTTGTCTGGAATCTGAGGTCAAAAGTAAAAGAAGCTACCCCAGAAAGTATCATGGGGCTAAAGAGACTGTCAACGCTACACAGTAAGAAAGTGGTGCAGGAAAAACATGATGGGACAGGGGCATCAAGATGGGACAGGGACAACATGGTGGGGCAAGAGCAGCAGGGTAAAGCAGGGCAGCATGGTGGGAGCAGGGGCAACATGGTTGGACATGGATCTATTCTAAGAACTCAGGAGGTAGAACTACGCAAATTCTAGTACAGCTTGATCTATGTTGTTCTCGACCCACCAAGGTTACAAAATTAAACATTATCAAAAATAATAAATAAATAAATTAGACAGAGAGAGAAATTGAGACCAAGAGAGAAATTGAGACAGAGTACACAATGGCAAAAACAATATACAACCTCAATATTTTCAACAGCTACTTTTTAAAGAATATAAAACATTCTTGATGAGTTAATACTAGTAATCTAATATGTTAAACAGTAGAAAATATGTATGTTTCTTTAAAATAAGAGAAAACAATGAGGTTTTGTTTTCAAGTTCTGTGAGAAAACCAAGGGCACCTGCAACAGCCTATATTACTTTGGGAAACCCTCGAACTCCCCAGACCAAGAAATCAGAGGGAGTTTCGCATGCTTGGCTCTGGGGTTTCCTTTTAGTTAGTCTGTGGCTCTTAAGAGTAGTATTATCACCCCAAGTAGTGTGTGTGTCTGTGTGTCTGTCTGTGTGTGTGTGGTCTGTGTAAGTTTAATTGAATATAAACTAGTATATTTCCCTGTTGTTTTCTCTCTTCCTTCCCTTTCCCCCTATATTACCATCCTTCCTCACATTTCCCCCTTGCCCCCTTCAAAGCCCCGAGCCCTATTTCCTCCTCTCTAGAGTTAACTTTTTTTTACTTTTCCACACTGACAGTGGTCCCTTTATGCTTTTTTGGCTTTGGGGGATTTTTTTCTCTGGGCTAGGATCCACAAAAAGAGAAAAAGTCATCTTTGTCTTTCTGGGCCTGGGTTATATCACCCATTATAATAATTTCTAGGTCCATCGATTCACCTTTAAATTCATGAACTCACTTTATTTGCAACGGACACTTGCATGGTGTATATGAACCACCTTTTCTATTATTCATTCACCAGAAAGGACTTTTAGGTTGCTTTCATTTCCAGATATTTTGAACACAACACAGGGAACACGGCTAAGCGAGCAACCATGAAAGAGGACATCAAATCCTTTGGATATATGCCAAAGAATGGCACACTTGGTCATGTGTTATACCTATTTTTAGTTCTTGAGACCCTAATGGCCGAGAACACCCTACCTCTTGAACCCAGGACTTTGAGGAATAATGCTAGCAATGATCTGGGAACTTTCTCTCTGAGGACTAGCTCTCATAGTATCTGAAGATGCTACGCAAGTTGCCAAGGGACAAAAGCAATCAGTGGTCCTACCCAGCTGTCAGGCCTATGAATTGCAAGAATGATCAGGCTTGCGACATACCATCAGGAGTGCACTTACACCTTGCAGGTAACCAACAGCTGCCTCATTGGCTGCACAGCCTACTCTATAAGAGGGAATTCACACGTACTACCATAAACTTAGCCAACTATCTATAAATGGTGAGGTTATGGATCCTGTAGGAGAACTATCTATTGCTACTTTTTTAAACCAGTACAATCTCTTAACTGAACCCTACTGTTTGTCCTTATATCTACAGATAAATGAAGCTCTCAACCCTCATAAAAAGCTTCTTTTTGCAGCAGGTGGAGACTATCACAGATATCCACAACTGATTCAAAAGCAGAGATTGACTGTGAGGTACCTAACCCTAATTTACACATCTTCAATGCAAACAGGACTTAAGGCTCGGAGAACATTCTATATGAAAGGGCAGAAAGATTTTAAGAGTCAGAAGATCAGGGCATTTTCTGTGAGATAGTGTTTTCTTTATAGTATGACAGGGAGTATGCACCCATAAATTCTTAACAATAGGGTCACCTAACCAAGACCTGCATAATGAAAACATCAACTGAAATGCCAATATATTTGAGGAACATCTAATCAAGCCTCTTCCCTAGGTGAAGAGCTACAGAAAATGAATGGCTTTTGAGAAAGTGAGGATCATCAGAGGCAAGCCTTCTGATGATGTTAACCAATTCCAAGCAATCAGCCCTAAACACATCTACAAAAGAGTAACAATAAATATATTCAGCAATATATGTATTTAAAGAAGAATAGGTCATGAATTTGAAAGTGGCTGAGGAGAGAGTAGAGGAGGGAGTAGGAGAGGGAGAAATGAGTGTGGAAACATTATAAATAGAACACTCTAGTATGAAATTCTTCCAAAAAAGTAATTTAAAAACCCTGCAATTCCTGGAAGACAAATGGGAAGCATTTCCAGCTCTGAAGCTTGCTATGGGATAATGTTCTCATACTTTGTAAAAATTTGTCACTCGTTTTGATTTTAACAAAATGCTGATTGACCAGTGGCCAGGCAGGAAGTATAGGCAGGATGACCAAACTAAGAGAATTTTGATAAGAGGGAAAGACAGAGACTCAGTTCAGCCAGAAGCAGAGGAAGCAAGTGGAGAATGCCTTATTGAAAAAAGGTACCAAGCCATATGGCTAAACATAGACAAGAAGTATGGGTTAATTTAAGTTGTAAGAGCTAGTCAATAGTAAGTATGAGAAAATAAGCCAAATGGTTTATAATTAATATAAGCCTATATGTGTTTCTTTGGGACTGAATGGCCGTGGGACCAGGAGGGACAGGGACAGAAACTTCCATCTACAGAAACTACCTAGATTCTAAATCTTATCTACTTCTTCTCTGGTCCCATGACTGCCATGTCCCTGCTACCCTATCTGTGCCTTTCTGACTTCCTCTTTCCATCTATCTGAGAGAAGCAAGAAGACCAGTCAAAGGCCATTTCTCCATTTTTCCATAACATACAAGTTTAGAACTACCTACTTTGCAAGCTATGACACAGTTACTTAGACAAAATGGGGTACATCCTGTCTCCCATATCCACAGACTTGACATCTCAGACCAATATTGCATCTAAAGCATGCTTTAAATGCCTCTGTTCTGTGCATATACAGATGTTACTTCCTTAATATTAGTCTCTGAAGAACCCAATAAAACTATTCATACAACACTAAAGTGCAGCAAGCACTGTTGGTAATGTATCCTGTCAAATCTATGTGAGCATTATGAAGGTTGTTCACAAGTATGATGTATACTATTTTATATGCTGGACTTGAGCATTGGGAACTCTTGTCCACTTTAGAGACTCTTGGATCAATCCCTCTATAAATACTAATGAGTGATTGTAATAAAAACCTCAGGTGAACTTTTTGACCATTTTGTATTACCCTTGTGTTCAAGAGCAAATTCCTAATTTCTCTGAGCCTTGGTTTGTTTTTCTCTAAATCTGGAATACTAACAGTTTCATAATCATTACTGAGATTAAATTTCAGTATTAATTCATTCAACACAAACTGATTCCAGATAAAATTAATATTTATTCTAATTACTATGCATCATGAAACAGAACTTTCCCTTTTTCTCTTGTATATTATATTAATTTGTTGTCTACTGCTGTGATAAAATACCATGACAAAGGCGCTTATTGAAGAATGGATTTATTTTGGACATACAATTCCAGAGGCATCAGAGTCAAGCATGGCGGGACAGCCTGACGGCAAGTAGCATGCATGTTGGCTGGAACAGCTATTGCGAGTTCATATCTTAGTCTGTAAGCAGGATCAGAGAGCTCACTAGGGAGATGACAAGTCTTGTAAAACCTCAAAGCCTGCCCCCAGAGACACTCCTTCCAACAGGGCCACTGCTGGGTTCAGCATTCTAGTCTATTCACATTCTAAGCTACATTCACTCCCTTTATTCTCTTCGCTCCTTTCTGCTTCTTTGTTTACCTGTCCACTGAGAAGTCATATATCTGTGCCAGAACCTAATGCTGACTTCAGAGAACAGAGGGATTCCACAGAGACAATGTGACATCAATGGAAACAAATCTTCCCGCTTGACAGAATGTTATCTCTTAACCTGAAGGAACACATCTTCCACTATAAGTAGACAAATTCAGTATCGTATTCCCCCAGTGGAGACAGATTGACAGTTTGTGTTGCATGAGGTATGCTTAGCATGCAACTATAAGGGGTTTTGGAAAATTCAAGCCTAATGCCAAATTGAGAAAGAGTGAGGCATGGGATGTGAAGGTATCATTTGCAGGAAGTCAGCATGGTTTCAGTGTGTTTAAAGTGAGTTGTATGGGCACCAATCCTGCTTCTGTTAGCTGAAACACTTTTTGACATCAACAATGAATGTCAGAGCCTTCTTTTAAAAACCCTCTTTAGAAATAAATACATTTTCACTTATTTCACATTGGCAGTCTCAATTAATTCCAAACAATTGGGCTATAGGCATCTACCATCCTTTTAAATGAGTGTATCACATTAGTTAATCAAGCCCTTATATCTGACATATGTTTAATGCTATAAAAATCCTTTATATCTAACATATATGTAGCTTGTTTAAAGGTAAATTATTATTTTAAAAATTTATCTGTAGATTTTTGGTGTAGGAGTTCCTTCTGTTTATGTGTTGCTTTCATTGGTTAATCAAAAAAGAAACTGCTTGGCCTGATAGGGCAGAACGTAGGTACGTGGAGAAGATAGAACTGAATTCTGGGAGGAAGAAAGCAGAGCTGCCGTGGAGATGCCAGGTCAGATATGCCGAATCTTTCCTGGTGGTGAACACAGATTAATAGAAATGGGTTAAATCAAGACGTAAGAGTTAGCCAATAGGAGGCTAGAGCGAATGGTCAAGCAGTGTTTTAATTAATACAGTCTCTGTGTGATTATTTCGGGTGTAACCTAGCTGGGTGGCCAGAACAAGGGGCCCCGCTCCCTCACAACAGATTTTGTTTGAATTTATTTTCAACAGGCATGTACTTATAATTTTATTTATTTATAAAATATGGTTATACACACATATATGAATATATGTATACACATATATATGGATAATTAGCATATCTACAATCTTAGAGACCTTTTATTTGAGTAGGTCCTTAAATATCCTCTCTACTAAGCTTGCAGGAAGGGTGGACCCTCTCCCAGAAGCCCAGGAACCTTTGCAGTAGAAGGGATCAAAAGATTGTAAAAGCCAGAGGTCAAGGAAGAACAAAGCATTGTCTTTAGGACTTGATAGACTCATTGAACTCCTAAACTCACAGTAGCTATGGTTGCCTGAGCAAGACTTACACAAGATTAAGCATCAGCATCCTGAGGCATCATAAACTGGAATCAGTGGGTTATTATTATAAAAAGAGATGTGAAATTGGGAGGAGGTTGGAGGTGAAGTGGATCTGAGGAGAATGGGGGGAAATGGGAGGTAAAATTATTGTATACATGTATGATAGCCATAAATAATTTAAAAAATATTTTATTCTAAAATCTTCTCTAATCGTTATGTTGGAATATCCAATTACTGTTGCCTGCTATAGCTATCCTTCCATGCTAAAGAACACCGGGTCAATGGTTTTTAGCTAACTGTAGTCCTCTAGCCCTTACTCATAGACTATGCGCCCCCACCTATACTATTCAGGCTCTGGTAACCACTCATTAAATTCTCTTCTTCTTCATGAACAGCCCTTTATGGAAGCCCAATTTGAAAATCCATCCTGAAGTTTCTAATTCTCCAGACGGGAATTTTATCCCTGACATGCATGCTTTTATACAATGTCAGTCTTGGCAATAAGTCGCATGACTTCCCCTTCATTAAAACATTTCCTCCTATAATATCCATACATATCTTGACTTAGATTGTTTCCTAATTTTCTAAGAAATTGCCATGCTAATTGCCAAAGTGACTGTACAAGTTTACACTCCTACTAGCAATGCAGGAGTGTTCCCCTCACCCCACATCCTTTCCAGCATAAGCTGTCATCAGTATTTTTGATCATGGCTATTCTGACAGGTGTAAGATGGATTCTCAGAGTTGTTTTGATTTGTTTTTCTCTGATGACTAAGGATGTTGAGTATTTCCTTAAGTGTCTTTTATCCATTTGAGATTAGTCTGTTGAGAGTTCTCTAGGGCTGTATTTCATTTTTTAAAAACTGGATTATTTGTTTTTTTATGCCAAGTTTCTTAAATTCTTTGTATATTTTGGAGATCAGTCCTCTGTCTGTTGTGGTGTTGGTAAAGGTCTTTTCCCAATCTGTAGGCGCCATTTTGTCTTGTTGATTGCTGTTGGGAGCCCTATTATATGCCAATCTTATGTGGCAGCAGCACTACATCCTACTAGACAGAAAAATCCCGATCTTTATATATTTCATTATATGAAAAATATTCTATTGGCTGCTAAATGTCTGGAAAAAGTGTGTGATGCATTTGCTGATACGCAAGAAGCCCTAGCAGCTGCCGTATTGATTATTGCACCAGAAAAGATTCAAACAATGCCTCAGTATTCTTATCTAGGATATCTTTTGCTAAAAGGAGAAATTAAACCACAGAAGTTGCAGTTTGATTGTGCTCATCTTAAAACCTTACATGATTGGCAATGGTTTTTGGGTGACGTGCAATGGATACGTCCTTCACTATCTGTTAAGTCTGGAGATCTTAAACCATTATATGACATGTTACCTGGGAATACTGACCCCTCACCTCCCCGAATGCTTACTCCTGAAGCCAAAAGAGCTCTAAAAGTGCTTATGCAGAGTATAGAACAGGGGCATTTACAAAGGGTATATTATGATAAGCCTATACAATTATTAGTGTTAACATCTCATTTTGCACCAACTGGAGTTTTCTAGCAATCTGGACCTATTATGTGGGTACATATGCCTGTTTCTCCTTCTCGTGTTGTTATGCTATATTATGAGTTAGTTCCGCAATTGCTTTGGAAAGCTAAAAAAATGAGTATACAAACCTTTGACAAATTTCCAGACAAAATTGTACTACCCTATGATAAAGATCAGTTGTTACATTTACAGCAACTTACTCTCAGTGGAAGTGTGGAGGGCCGATGACCAGGTGAAGAAGGACCCCAGGGACCCATATGAACAGATGAAGCCACTAATAACCCTCAAGAACCACACACTATGCCTGTCTGTGTTCTATGTGCTACCATACAGTTCATGAGCTTTGGGCAAGGGGCTGGAGGTTGAAACACACAAACACACACAGACACAGAGACATGAACCTCTAGTCACTGGTAAGAAGCCCTTCTTTAATAGCACCATGGAGGCTTAAATACCCAGCAGTCAATGACCAACAGGTGAAAATCCCATCCTCTGATCATCTAGGGAAGGCACAGCTTTTAGTAACTCCAATTAGAAGACTCTAGCAAGGAAGATCAGTTGAAGGCCAGGACTCCAATTGGTCCCAACAGTTGGGTATATACCAAAAGGATGCTCAATAATACTATAAGGACATGTGCTCAGCTATGTTCATAGCAGCATTATTCATAATAGCCAGAACCTGAAAACAACCTAGATGCCCCTCAACTGGAGAATCAATAAAAAAGGTGTGGTAAATTTACATAATGAGTAATACACAGTGGTAAAAAAAATGACATTTTGAAATTTGCAGGCAAATGGATGAGTCTAGGAAAAAAACATATTGAATGAGGTAACCAAGACCCACAAAGACAAATATAGTATGTATTCACTTACAAGTGGTGTGGGACAATGGTCTGTATTCTGTCAACTATATTTTAAATAAATGCTGATTGGCCAGTAGCCAGGAAGGAAGTAGAGGTGGGACAATCAGACAGGAAGTAGAGGTGGTTCAATGAAAACAGGAGATTTCTGGGAAGAAGGAAGTCCTAGTCCGTAGTCGTGACCCAGCCTCAGAAGAAATAAGATATGACTGCATCACTGAATAAGGTACTGAGCCACATGGCTAGCATAGACAAGAATAATGGGTTGATATGTTATAAGAGTTAATAAAAAGCCCAAGCTAAATGGCCAATCAGTTTATAACTAATGCAGTCTTCTGTGTAATTTTTTAAGGGGACTTAACAATTGCTGGAACTGGGCAGAACAAAAACCCCGACAACACTTACAAGTAGCTTTTAGATATAAAGCAAAGAAAACCCAGCCTACAATCCACAACTCCAGAGATCCTAGACAAAAAAAGAGGATCTTAAGATCTCCTGAGTAAATTGGGAGTGTGGGAGGCACAGGAGGTGGTAAAAGAGGAGAGGGGAGGGTGAAAGGGGAGTGGAGAAAAAAAATGTATAGCTCAATATAAACAATTAAAAAATCCATAAGGAAGTGTTTAGTTTTCTTTTGACTTTATGTGGTTTGATTCTCATCTTTTTGTATCTCCTTGGATTCCACTGAATGCTTTTGATTTCAATCATTTTCCATGATATTCTAGAATGTGTCTTCAGAATCCATATCCACTGAGTTATAGTTAGACTTTCTAGCCAAGTGTAACTTACCTTGTAAAGAATAAGATTAATCAATACCAATATCAAAGAGGCCAAACAGGAGCAGAACAAATTTCACACACCCGGGTGTGGTATGGTTTTATTTCTTTAAGTAGGAAACACAAGAGGGTTATATCTTCTAGAAATTCCTATGCCTCTGGGGGAGAAGAAACTTAAAGGAGAATCATTTCCATCTGAATGCAAGGATGTTGACAATGTAATCTTTCAGCCCTCCAGAACATAGCCAAACTGGAAGCTGATTCACTGCCTTCCGCTGTCAAAAGCAATCTAACTTGTCCTCCGAGAAGCTGCACAAAGAACATTGTTCATAACTAAACTACCTTGATAAGAAACCATCTTCACGGTGTAATTAGGAAATACAATAGCCAGAACCAGGACCAAGGTTTTAATAATAAGAGACAGTAAATCCTCTTTATAACTTTTATGACCTAAAAGCAAGCTATAAAAGAAGAAGTCAGACATTCCAAACCGATGTTCCCTCACGGCACATACAAACAGCAAATTATTTTTCTAAATGGAAAGAAGTGACAATATCTTCGGAATGTCAAAAACATTTTATGGAAATTCCAGTGGAATGCCATTTGTGTAAATTAATTCAGTGGGAGTTATTAAAGAGTATGTTCTTAAATAATATTTCCAGACTATTGGTGGACATTTATTCCTTCACTCTGGCCACTTTCTGTGAATAAAGGGAGTATTGGCTGTGTCCTGAATTTTGCTCTGGCTGCCAGGATGGCTACAAACTTGCAGGAGTCTGTGTGGTTCAAGCACTGCATTCCCAACACAGGACTCTTTATGCCTAATGGTAGTTCAAAAGAGCCTTTGTTTTTGGCAGGTTCTAAATGTTTTATTAGGTTTGGGCCTCTGGTTTTATCTGCCTGTTGTTCCCAGGAACTCAAGTTGAAAAATATTTTTTTAGCTTTTGGACTAGGAGGATACAGCAGCTCTGCTCATCGTTTCAAGCAAAGAAATTGGTATATGTGTGTGTGTGTGTGTGTGTGTGTGTGTACATGTGTGTGTACATGTGTGTGTGTGTGTAAACAGAGAGGTCTGAACACACCTGTACACGCAGACACTTACCCTTTTGTACATGAGGCAGAATCTCTTACTGAACTGGAACTAGACTAACTGACCCGCAAACCCTAGCAATCCTCCTGCCTCTGTTCTCACAGTGCTGGGGTTACAACTGGCTCTTTATGTAATTTCTCAGATAAAACTTAGGTCCTTCTGGTTATTTAGCAGTATCCTTGCCCACTGAGCCATTTCCCAGGTTCCCGGACCGTGATTTTCTTCTGCGTGATGTTTGAATCTAAAGCAGAACTTGATCCACAACCTTCCAAGACAGTCAGAAGTTACTGAATTTTTATATAGTCTGTGTGATACAGTTGCACTTTTTTTTGGTAATTGTCACTTCTTTGCATCAGCCATTTCTTTTCTTAAATAAAATATTTCATAAATTTCAGTTAAAAAAAACTAGAACCCTATGGGGAAGAGCAAAGTGAATCTTAGAAGTCAGATTAGTTACCTTTTTTATACCAGGTCTTGTCACGTTCTTGGCATGGAATATTCATGTGTTATTTCTCTGGGAGGTAGGTAGAATTCTAGAAAGTAGGAGGGAGGTGGCAGTAGGTAGCTGTAGAGGAAATATCACTATTTTCACTGCCCTTTGTATTGAAAGGCACCAGAACTAATATCTTCATGGCTTATTCTCCACAAGGCATGATTTAAAAGTGATGGAAAGCTTAGAGGTAGGGTCCCTGACTCTTATTCCTCATATGTCCCTTGGCTTGCAGTGCATATGTCTCTTTGCCTTGCCCACCAGAGGCAAAAGCAACAAGGCCAAATAACGAAGGATCACAATCTCTAGGACTGTGAGACCAAATAAATCCACTTCACTTAGAATGTGGTTAACTCAGGCACTTTGTTATAGCGTTAGAAATATGGCTAGCCGCATTCTCAACACTGAGGAGTTGCTCAGCCGTGCTGCTCTGCCGAGCCCAAATGGCTTGTGGACAATTCTGTCTTCTGTATATGCAACACCACCTAAGCACAAGCCTAAACAAAATGTTCTCAAAGCTTGGTTAACTTAGCTGGAAGTTGGCTCACTCATAGTTAACTAGGGATTCATTTAGAAGAGCTGTGGACAGGACATCAGGCCTTGTCTCCAGGTTGTCTGAAGATGATAAGCCTAGTCGCTGGAGTTATTATTTGGGGAAGGGTTCTTAATGTTCATCTGTTCTCCTTCCCTCAAGAAGAAACACACTATGCAACTGTTTTCATTCACCCCTGTAGAGCACAGGAAAAGCAACCCCTTAAGCGCAAATTCTACTGTATAATAGAAACTGTTTTTAAAATTAGTTTATGTTTTGATAATTTTTTATTTTTTTGATCATTTTATTTATTTATATATATGAAATCATCAAAAATATGTAAGTATATAAAATTATCAAAAAATTGATTATGAAAATATGCATTTCATATATATAAGTGTAGATGTATACATATATATGATCTTATATATAATATTATGTGTTTGTGTGTGTGAAACATTCTTTGATCATAGCCCTTCCTGAATATGCTTTCTTCCCTCCTTTTACCCCCCCCCACCGAATCTGTTCTTCCTTACCCCCCCTTCTACTTTCATGCCTTGTGACTTGTGACTTCCTACACTCAATTAGCATCTCCTGCATGGGAGTTGGTGTGGGTTGTTCATTTGAATAGGGGCAATATATAATTGGTTATCACTGAGAAATAGGACTCATCCTCTCCTTGCAAATTAACTGTTTATAGTTTCTTTGGGAGAGGTGGGGCTTATGAGTGCCTCCTTCATCCATGATGGATAGTGATGGACCCAGTCTTGTTCAGGTCTTAGACAGGTAGCCATGATGCTACAAGTTCAAGGAAGAAATATCCATGTTAGGTCCAGAAGGCAGCATTTTACAGCTCTCCTTCTTATCTTCCAAACCTTACTTTCGTTGTTCCCTTCTTTTCTTGAGCCTTGGTGGGTAATATAAGACATCCCATTTATGGAACAGCTGATAGTCATTTGTCCTCAGTACACTGGCCAGCTAGGAAGTTCTCCATTACAAACAGATGCTTCTCTGGCCAAGGGTGAAGGCACCACTGAGCTATAGGTATAACTATAAATCTTTAGTGGGTGCCCGGTCCATTTAGTCAAACAACAACACTCTCGAAGGCATATGTCCTTCACAATCACCCTGACTTTGACCAGGTGTTTGGTACCAGGAAGGAATTCCTTGTGGAGGATGCCTCTCCTCAATTCAGAAAGTAGTTTGTCACCCCTGACAACTGTGTCACTATTGAACCACTGGGCACATCTTGCTTGGTAGGTTGACAAGTGGTGAAGATGGTTGATGAGTGAAACATCCCCAGCATTCTGCACAGCATCCTGCTGATGCTTCCAGCTCAGTTCCAGCTTCCTTCCTCTGCATCCTGCAGCCACTTTGCACTGTGTCTTCAGCCATGGGGTCTTAGTGTGCACTTCTGGCAGTCAACCGAGAGGAATAACAAGTCTATACTATCTGGGGGGCCTCTGGGCCATCTCTGACTAATAACTCAGAAGGAGAAACCACACCTGGCATTGGGAATTCTTGTTTAATAACCCATGGCTTTGGAACAGCATCATCAAACACATCACCCTTCATATTTTACAACACTCTTACAAAACACTAGCTTTTCATGCTGCTTTTTCATGGAGTGCTCATTTTGGCTAGCCCTCCCTGCAACCCTCCAACTCTCATTCCTAGATATTTTGCTCTACTTCAGCATTCCCATCACTTTGTAGCATTGTGTTCAGCTCTTCCCCATCGCTTAAGACACTTGCATTCCAGTTTCTGCAAATGTTCAATACTCTGAATCAAACAAATCAGAAAATTCTAAGCTAAGAGCCATGTGTGAGACAGACTATGTGAACCTTGTCTGTTAGGGTCTGGATTACCCCACTCAACATACCACACACATATTTACCTGGAAAATTTTCCAGGTCCACTTACTAGTAAACTCACAATTTCATTTTTCTATATAGCTGAATAAAATTCCATTGTGTATGTTTATAAAGAATATTGATTAGTTTAAGACATGAAGTATCAAGCTAGACATAACTTACCTATTTTATAATCACTGAAAAAATTAATTATGTTAGCATGTTCGGCTGTGAATGAATCCACTGGCCTGGAAACTGTCTACTAAGGAAAGCCTCTCATGTCCATATTCTGAAGCAGGATAGACAGGGGTTAATTAGCCAAAGATAATCCTATATATGGCTCAATTCAGCTTTTGCTTGACAGTATTAGACTATTCTCTAATGTCATGGAAATTAAATTAACAAAAAACACTTTCAGCTATTGCTAAAACATAATCAGTCAGGTGGTGATGGCATACACCTTTAATTTCAGCATTCAGGAGACAAAGAGAGATAGATTTCTAAGCTGGAGTTAGCCAGGTATACAGAACAAGTTCCAGGACAACACAGAGAAACCTTCCCTCAAAAAAAAAAACAAATAATAATAATAATAATAGTGACAATGACAATAATAATTCTATAACCAATTACTCTTAAATTAGTGACTCAAAAATAACCATTTGCTCCCGGATACTGTAGTCAGGATGGTTTATCTCTGCAGAATGAGACAGCCTGAGTTGCAAGCCCCAAAGCGCAGGACATTTTATTACCAACATTCAAAAAGATGATGTGGAATCTCCACTCAGGACTACAGTCGAGAGTGACTTCAGACTGGACCTCCACTGAGGTCCAATGTCACATTTGTCCTGTGCCTCCTCGAAGCACGGCAGCTCCAAACATGTGAATTAACAGAAAATGGGGGAAATGCCTCAAGTTTTCTTGTCTAAGGTCAAGCCATTCTTTATCACCTACACCAGTCTGGATGCCACAGCAACAAAGACTGGGGGGGGGGAGATGCTGCAAATGCCACTTGTCACACAGGAAGTGGTAGAATGTGTGGCCTGTGTTTAGACCACTATCGAACCAAAGATGACTCCAGAGGAACACACTTCCATGTGAGCGATGAATACACTGAATAAATCCCCTTCCTGGAATCACAGTGGAAACCAACCCCAGCTCCTTATCTAACCAGACCTTGAAAAACTGATCAACTCCTCTACTTCTCTATCCCTGGCAAGATTTCAGTTTTATATAAGCAGGAATTGTATTTACGATGCAGGGTGCAGTGGAAGAGAAGCCTTTCTTTGCTGTGAACGGTGGGGAACATGGGGACAGAGAGAAGTAGGTGAGCATGAGAGCAGCAAGGGGGTGGGGGCTTAATGGAGTTCAAAGCTGTTGGTTTAGAGTTTGTTTGTCACAGGAACCATTAGTATTGGTGATTTACTTACAAAATAGAAGACAAATAAAGTACCTTTTATTCTGATGTTTTCAACTACATCAGCTAAGGGTCAAAGGTCCTATACCTGGGGACTGTCTAGCATGAATTTTGAAAAGCAAAGAGAGGTTACATTCATATATACGAGGGCAAGTAAACAAATAGATAACATCTGTTCCCATGATAAAAGCCTTCAGTCAAACTTATGTGCAGAAGCCACATAACAATTGATGAAAGAATCTATTTTTATCCAAAATAAAGGGAATACTTTTAGTATTCAACCTCCTTAGAAGGGACACTGCCTCTATTGTCATTTTCTACCTTTTATGAGATGACTGAAAAGGAATGGAGAAAAAATAATAAGGACAGGATCACTGCACTCACCTAGTGTTCCAGAGGAATTGGGAAAGTCGGCAAATGTCAAAGTCACTGTGCCAGTGTGGTAAACATGAATGTGAGCTGTCACTGCTAGCAATAGTAATTTATATTAGCTTTCTAGGCAAAATTGATTTTTTTCTCAGACAACTTTTTCTACATTTTACATATCAGTCATCTTCATCTATCTATCTATCTATCTATCTATCTATCTATCTATCTATCATCTCTCTATCTATCTATCTATCTATCATCATCTATCTATCATCTATCTATCTATCATATATTATGAGTGTGCACATGTGTGTGTATGTCTGTGTGATGTGTACATGTAGAGATCATAGTGTAGTTTGTTCTGATCAGTTCTATTCTTCCTCTCTATTTTTCCTAGAAATTGAACTCAGACTATCATTTGATAGCCAATACCTTTACTGGCTGAGTCATCTCACCAGGACTTATTCTTTAGAAATTTTCTTCAAAGAGTTCTCAGTTAGTTATTAAGAAATAATTTTGTCCGCTATGATGCTTCTTCAACTCAGCTTAGTTTGGGATACTGGTGATGAAGAAAATGTAGTCACACTTGGCTGTGGAAGCTATAAATTCTGCTAGCATGGAGTAAATCATTTATCATTGAGATAGAATTGTTTTGAAAGCTTACTTAGAAAGAATGTATAAGTTTTCATGGAGTTATGCCACACTAGGTGATGATGTTTCCCTTAGGAGCCATAGCAAACCTCACAAACACCGTAGTGCAAAGGTTGGGAAACTTCCCTTTAAATTGTTGATCATGAGGCTCCAGGAGACTCTCAAAACAGCATAAAATGTTGTCATTGTTCTCAGTTGCCTCCCAGAACTTGGAGGTAACATCCTGCTACTAAAGACATCACACATTACACAGTACTTAAAGGGCTGTAGTTGGTACTGATCTAGAAGCCACATCCCTAAAGACTATTTGCATCCCAAAATCTATGCATGTTTCCTAGGCAGAAAAACAATTACCAATGCTATATAGATGAATAATATAGGAACCATAGTTATCAGCCAGGCAAGATATCCTTGGTGGTCCAATGGCCGTAGTTTTTATCTTGGGATTAACCAACAGCTGTCTAATTAGACTTGGAGCTCATTCAATGGAAAAGAATTCTCTTCTAGTACTGAAAACTTAGCCAACTATCTAAGGCAGGAGAAGTCATAGATAGTAGAGGAGAATCTATTATCATGATGTTTCCTAAACAGATATAATTTTAATATATTCTAAATGCTTTGTCTTAAACCCATGGTAAAGTGTAGCTTTCACTCCTCACTAAAGATTCTTTTTGGAAATATATTGAAATTGTTAGCAAAATAAGACATCCGTTGAAATGCAGAGAACAACAGACATGAGGTGCCCATCCCCACCTAAGCACAGCCCTTACATCTAAAGCTCAGAGATCATCAAGAAAGATGGAACAAAAACAATGTAAGAGCTAAAGAACCAGATCTATAAATGTGGGTTAGTGTCTGCTAGACATGACAGGGAACTGCAACCATGGTATCTCAACACTAAGTATGCCTAAACAGACTTTAATAATAGCAATACCAGTCAACATGCTAACTTGGATGGGGGAAATTTCACAGCGTCCCATCCCTAGATGAAGACCTGTAGGCAGTCAATGGCTATTAAAAAAACGAAATCAGCTTTTTCTGTGGTCAATTCCTGGTAGATTATTCAGTTCCAAGTAGTCAGCACTAAACATATGTACAAATGAGCACAATTAAATGGACTCAGAAGCTTTTATATATGTCTGAGTGTTTGTGATTTATGTGTGTATATTTGTATGTAAAAACAAAAATAATTAAAGATAATATGAAATTTAGAGACCATAGGAGACATGGGAAGTATCAGAGGGGTGGAGGAAAAGATGAAAATGATATAAATACAATAATTCCATATAAATTCTTAAGAGTATATATTATACAAAAATCACAAAATAGCGGAGGAGTACTAGAAAGGCAAAAGAAATGGGAGGAAAATATAAACTTCAGTATTAGAAGTAAGTAAAACATAAATATATAGAAAATATAAACTTACATATCTAATTAAAGTATTGATTATATATTAAATCAAATATTCATAAAAACCCACTGATCAGATGATAAGGATAAGGAACAAAATTAGTGATTTCTCTGCATTTGGGAAATTATATAATGAGTAAGACATATATTGAGCAAAAATAATTGATATGTAAGATTATTCTAAAATGTGATTGCTGGGAAAGGCTTCATTGTTGTATTGCCAAGAAACATCTTGAATGAATAGGGGAAGAGTCAGTTCTTTGTATGTATTATCAAAGCCCCTTGAAGAGATGAGGCCTTTCTGACATTAGGCCAGGCAGGGATGGTAGATGAGGAGCTATTCATTCATTTAGATCAAGAGATGCTAGAAGGCAGGAAATGGAATTGGAAGGAACTCAGAGAATGCCACTGACAGGTAACAGTTCCTGTGGAGTGATGCAAACCAGATGTGTAATGTGTATTAGCTTACACAAATTTGGTGAATTACTAAGGTGTAATTAGCCTCATTCTGAAATACTGTGATTTTTACAGAATATCCTGTAAAATCTGCTCTCAAAAATACCAATGTTTTTATGCAATTACTTGCCTCCAAGAATAATTTTAAGAATATTTCAGAACTATGTTCAGCATAAAGGTCAAGATGTCAAATGGCATGTTTTTGATCAAAGATTACCAGGTTAAATCTCAAAAGCATATAAACAAAAATATACTGTAAAATGAAAAAGAAATATCCAGTAATCAAAACTGCTTTGGAACTGACCCGTATGTTGTCATTGTGAATTTTGTAGACCAATAGCCCTGTTAATATAAAAATCTGTTCAAGCTAACACGTTTATGAAATATCAAGGTTGGAAACTGTATGGTACCTTCCATCAAGACTTCTTGTAGAAATATCGTCAAATATATGACATTAGCATAGAAAAAATACGTGTAAATGAATCAAAACAGAAAGGAAATCCAGAAATTATAGATCAAATCATAATTATTTTCAGATAATTACAAATGAAGACCAGTGGAGCAAAGACGCTTTTTTTTTTTTTTTTTTTGAGACAGGGTTTCTATTTGGCTTTGGAACCTGTCCTGGAACTAGCTCTGTAGACCAGGCTGGTCTCGAACTCACAGACTCACAGAGATCCACCTGCCTCTGCCTCCCAAGTGCTGGGATTAAAGGCGTGCGCCACCACCGCCCGGCGAGCAAAGACACTTTTATACTGAGCGCAGGTGGATAACTGCCTGCCTGTGTTGAGCAGGAGGAACAATTCACACCATGTCTTAGGGTTTCTGGTGCTGTGACCAAACAACATAACCAAAAGCAGCCTTGAAGAGAGGAAAGTGCGTATTTCAGCTTACACTTCCACATCCCTGTCCATCACTTGAAGGAAGTCAGGGGTCAAAGCTCAAATGCAGCATCCGGGAGGAAGGCAGGAGCTGATGCGGATGCCACGTGCTGCATGCTGGCCTGCTACCCATGCCTTGCTCAGCCTGCGTCTGTTGACAACCTAGAACAACCTGGGCATGGTGGGCACCACCCAGAGTAGTCTGGGCCTTCATATATCAATCGCTAATTAAGAAAATGTCCCCATGCTTTGCCGACAGGCAGTATGATGGAGGCATTTTCTCAGTTGATGCTAATCTTCCCATATAACTCTAATATGTCCAGTTGACAATAAACTAGCAGGAACAAACCATAAGAGAATCAGTGTGCATCACAGATGTAAATGTCACTCTAAAGTTACAATAGTTTTAGAAAAAAATAAAGAAACATTTTTACCTTGAGGTAGAAAAAAGATACCATGCATGATATAAAATAGCTATAAGTTATGGTTTTTCAAAATTAAGATCATCTGTCACTCGATAGTCAATGTTGGGAAATAGAAAAAGCAAACTGCAAGTTAAAAAAAATCCCTTCAAAGAATAAATCAAACAAGTGACTTATATCAGTCTACTTGACTTACAAATAATTAAAAAAAAACCTTTCAAACATGAGAATAAGAAAGAAGACAAAAAGAATCTAATTTCAATAAAAGGCAAAAATAAAAATAAAGAAAGCTGACAATTTATTTTTTTTACAAATGCTCTAAATATTTAAACTGATACATCATGGCAAAAGAGGTAAGGATAATGAATGAGACAGAAAAGATGTTTATATCTCCACTAATTAGGGAAATGCAATTTAAAACCATAATGAGATGCACATGGATTAGAATAGCTAAATGCAAAGATTGAGCTCTACTATCTGTGAGGGCTGGTGGGGGAGCAGAGTTCTCAAGTGAATTATAGTTGCGACTGAAAATGGGAACAGGCTAATAAAACCGAATGGCAGATTTATAAAAATTGAAATGAAGGGGAAACGCACCTGCCATGTTACCAATGAGCTGGCTTGGGGCTTTTGGATTTATTCTGCTGGAAATAGCCAGTAGGCCAGGGAATGCTGAGTGAAAGAGGCTGCAAGGTCATCTGAAGTTCACCTGGGCTTCACTTCCTAGGTGCTTCCATCTAGGGCTGGTGCGAATTGTCTTCCGAGTTTGCCACAGAAGCAAGACTTCCTGGTGTGGCTCTCATGGAAGAAGATGTGGCTTCAGTTGCAGGGATCTTCAAAGCTAGCTGTCTGTTTTCATAGGTATTATAAAGTTTCCCCAAATGGCCAGACTGCCAAGAGGGAACTTCAGCTGTTGACCATAGAAATGATTACTTTGCTGGCCATCTCTGACTCCCAGGTGTCATGTGTGAAAGGTCTGTCTTGTTCCATTCAGAGACCTAAGTGGTCAACTCTCATCAGTATCCCTTATTCACAAACAGTAAATAAATACTAAGAAGTCAGAGAAAGCTCAGCACAATGCTGACATTCTCGACAGCATTTAAAGATTCTTAGCAATGTCTGAGCCCTGCTCCAGTCCCCTCACCCCCCACCCCCCGAGGAGGATTGGGCCATCTGGTCTATCTCAATGTGATCTTGCTATTTCACTTTTGCTAGTTACCCAGGGAAAGAGAGCACTGGTGTCCATAGAACAGGCCAAGTGAGGGCCCCAACTGTTAGAATACTCAAGAACTGGATGACAGTCTAAAAGCCCATTATCAGATCATTGGTACACTGGTCTTAGGATGTCTTACAGAAGAATGCCATTCTGAGTACTATGATTGTGAACTATTCCCCTCAGGTTCCTGTGTTTAGGGACTTGCTGTTTTGGGGATTTGACAGCAGGCGCTTGCTGCAGCATGTTATGTCATAAAAACAGTTGCGATGCAGAGGTGTGTGTGTGTGTGTGTGTGTGTGTGTGTGTGTGTGTGTGTGAAAGAGAGAGAGAGTCAGACTTGACTTTAGGGCTTATCCCCAGTGACCTACTTACTCCAACTAGGTTCCATCTGTTAAATATCAAAACTTCCAAAATTTCCCTAATAGTGCCTGTTTCTTGTGGAAGGATTATACCCCCTTAAACTTTAAGTCAAAATAAATCTCTCCTTCATTCAGTTGCTGTGAGGGCTAGCACACAATTGCTAACTCTACAGGATTCATTAAGAAAATACCCTACAGGCTTTCCTACGAGCCAATCTGGTTGGGGCATCTTCTCAGCTGAGGTTTCTTCTTAGAAAATGACTACAGCGTAGCAAGTTCGGATCCCTTCATGAAGCTCCAGAATGAGCTGATTATCAAGCTTTGAAGGTGAAACCTAAGTTGTAGTGAAGACCTCATGATAGTGGAGATGTCAGGAACGGCACATTTACCAAGATGGCTGTGGCAAGGAAATAAAGTCCAACAGGACAGGCCACAATTACTCTAGGCAGCAGCACTGGAGAAGCAGGGCTACCCAAACCCTTTGGAGCCCACAGGATATTTGGCTGCTCCATTTTGATCATTTTTCCTTGCTCTTTTCTTGCTATTTTCCCCTTCTTCCATTCTGGAACGGAGATGGTTATTCTGGGCCATTGTATGTTTGTATGTAATAAATATGGCTACTCCATGCCATTGAATGTTTAATGTTTGTAATTTTTGTTTTATATGAGGCTCACAGTTAATAGATTCCCTTTTGTTTCAAAAGAGACTTTGAGGACCATAAGAAAGATTTACATAGATGTAATCTACATGGGAAGTAGAATATAAAAAAAGACAAGATCTCCGAGTAAATTGGGAGCATGTGGACCTGGGAGGAGGGACGAGGGAAAGGGAGAGGCAGGGAGTGGAGCAGAGAAAAATGTAGAGCTCAATACAAATCAATAAAAAAAAAGAGACTTTGAGCCTTTGTTTTTTAAATGACATCAGAATTGTTAAGAGTGCGGGGACTTTTGACATTAACTGAGTGCATTTCTCCTTGATATGGCTCTGAGTCTATGGGAGTCAGGGGCAGTGCTGTGATTTGAGTGTAAAAAGACCTCAACAAACTCCTGTGTTTAAATACTTGATGTGGCAATGTGGCAGGGGATGTTGTAAGACCTTTAAAGGGAAAGTATAACTGGAAGAAGGGGTTGTTGTGGAGTGAACCTTAAGGTTTATAGCTTGATGGGATGCTCTGGCTAGTGTTACATCAAACTTGACACAAGCTGTAGTCATTTTGTAAGAAGAAACCTCAACTGAGAAGATGCCCCAACCAGATTGGCTTGTAGGCAAGCATGTAGGGTATTTTCTTGATGAATCATTTTGGGTGCTGTTCTCTCCAGGCAGGTGCAACTGAATGGTATAATAAAGAAGGCTGAGAAAGCCACGGAGAGCAAGCCAGTAAGCAGCACGCTAAGGCTCAAGTTCCTGTCCTCACTCTCCTTAATGATGGACTGTGATGTGGACATGTAAGCTGAAATAAACTCTTTCTGCCACAAGTTGATTTTGTTCATGGTATTTTACCACAGCAATAGGAACCCTAACTAAGATACCTACATTCCAACTAGACATTATTTCTTTCTGCTTCCTAAGTGCTGATAGGGTAGAAACAGCTTCTGCAAGCTCCCACTCTCATAGAGATGCCGTCAGGGAAATCGTTCCCATCATCACGGACTGTATACCTGCAAACCATGATCCAAAAATAAGTCCTTTTTTTCTGCAGTGCCTTTATTAGTTATTTGGTCCCATCAATGATATACTGAACAGTAAAAGAAATATTGACAAAAAGTGAATCTCAAGCTAGGAAAAGATATCACTTTCTATGAACTTCTATTTATAAAACTTTTATAAAGCAAGCCAATGCCTGGGAGCAACATAGAGATGGAAGGTGATAGAGATCGGAAAGTAGCATGGAAAATTATTAGCCCTGTTTTACTTACTCTCATTACAACCAAGGACCAGGGTACTGTGGGCTCTGCCAGAGTTTGCAGCATGTACCTTCACTTCCTGGAAGCTGTAGTATGAACTATAGAGGAACTATAAACTAATAGAGGAATGTTGTTCTCTTTCTGGTATCAGAGGTTTGAGAAACAGTGGGCAGCACAGTCAGGGAGCAGAGGGACCGCCAACCATACTTCTTGCCAGTTTGCTGTAAAAGAAATACTGAAAAGAGACAAGAATAGTTGAAAGAAATAGTGGCCTTCAATTTTGAGACCTGAAGAAGCTGCCAAATACTTTGAGATGCTTTCTGGGTAAGATGTGCAATATTCAGTCCTTCTGCTGCAGGGGAATGACCACCAACCTGAGAACATATACTGGTCATGAATATAAGCAACCCGAAGCCAATTTATCCTAGCAAGAAAGGTTCCTGACCAACATTCTACCTACTTTCTTGTCAGTGAACATGCTTTTCTTGTTTCGATAATTTGTCTCTCGATTTAATTGGCTGCCTAGTTGTTCTAGCAGTTGGATCTTATTTCTGGTATTGTCTTGATTCCTATTGAATGACTCAAATGTGCAAACATATGTCAAAACCTATATGCAGTTTAATATATGTCAAAAATCATGCTATGTAATTGGTAATCAAACGTGTTCTAAGACTGTCAAAAGATACTGTGATTTAAAAGCAGGTTGACGATTGTTTCAATATGAGGGAAAGAGGGATGACCACATAACAAGTTACAGTGAGGAAGCAGTGGAAGGACTTAAGAAAAGATGCCAAGAAAACAGCTCGTCCATCAAGAGGGACGGAATCGCTCATACTGCTGAACTCTGCTGAAATTTGGGATGAGACACTGTGCTGTGCCCATCGATTTTGGATATTTGAAAGCCAGAATGGCTTTAATAAGATCCACCTTCTGAATTGTGTACCCAGAAGTCAGAACGGAATGGAACAAATTTGAGATGAGGATCTGGTGATGTTGTATGTGATTATTCTTTCCAGGAAGATAGCTGAAGTGACCTAAAGGAGAGCTGGCAAAGGATACGTTTCCCAGAGGGTATGATATGACGTGGTGTGGGAGGTGTGTCTCAGCTAGAGAGACACAGACAAAAAGGAAGCAAACGATCAGCTAGTACCAATTCCTCCAAAAGTAAAAGGAAGAGGCTGAAATAGAGTTTGATGAATTGGCTTGATGAATTGCCAACAGATCTCTTTTGGCAAGATGAGAGTTATTTCTGGAAATAGTTCCTGTAACAGTGTCCAGATTTCAGTCAGTACATTTGTGGACAAATAGATGAAAGTAGAGAGAATTTCATCAAATCCCTCAAACTAATTAATCACCTCAAAGTGATAAAATAAAGTCTTATTCTACCTGGCTTCTCATTAAACTTTAATCTGCATTCCAGGTTGTAACTATGATAAAATCATTTTTTAAGTTTTTCATTAATAAAGTACTACTCAAAAGTTTAAGTCAGATGTTAGACTTCTTGTTTGCAAGACGTTAGTTGTCTTGATTGCTTTCTACTGAAAATATGGAACATATTACTTAGACTCAAAAACAACTCGTTGTTTTTAGAGGCCAGTAGATGTGCAATTTCAATACCTAGTTTCTCATGTCATTTCCCATTAATTTAGGCCTCTTCTATGTTGTAGCACTGATGAAAAAGCTGAGACAGGAATGATAGATTAGCATACTTGATATAGGCCTTTGTTAAAAATATATGTTCAAAACACATTGCAAACATGTCTGAAACTTTCGAAGAAAAACTAACATGTACATTTTTTAAAAGACACTACATTAGAATTTAAAGAAATCTTTGCATGTGATGCTTGTCATTTCAACTGCCCTGCACAGAACATTAGGGAAATGATGAAGCCAAGGTTCACCTCAAAGATAAATAATAAGATACTACAACTAGGTGTGAAAATAACTGTGACTTGCTTAGCCCGGCGTTGCAGAGTACTGGGAAAGGAAAGAAGCCGGGGAGTTTGGGTATGACACCAAATTGTGCCTTAAAAATGTGCCTTATATTTTGTCCCTACTTATCTAGCACCTGTACGGCATATTTTAGGATTCTATATGAAATTTTGTACTCACAACAAAATAGCTCCCTTGTTAAAAAGAAAGTCTTAGTTTCATCTTCAGTTTTTGGAATAACTGTTTTGGGCTATTCTTGATTTTCATGAATGTTACCTTTTAGATTAGAGAATATTTAGTAATGAGTTTGATGCACAGCACTGACCAAGTCCTGTTTTGGATAGCATATAAAACAGCATCAGGATTCTGCATAGAATAGAATCCTTGCTTGGCAATCAGTCTCTGTGGAGAGCTACACAGTATTACAGCTACCCACAAGGAACTAAACAGTGCAATCAATCCAAAGGAAGAGCAAGTGCTGAAGTTGGAGGGTCAGCCACAAAGGCGACTAATGGGACAGCCTCTGCTTACCATTTATAGTTCACAAGTGCCAAGTACTTTCAACCAGGATTCAAGCATAAGGACACATAATGTTAAAGAAAATTCAGCTAAATTTCAGAGTGAGGGGCTCCAACTTCATAAAGTCAAAGTCTGAGCCACTTGGATTCCTTCTGCGCGAGGATTCTAAAGTTGCTACTTGGTTGCTCTATCAATTTTCTATTTAAGTGGGTGCTAATAACTTTTGGACGTGGGTTGAGAGACACGAACAGTCTGAATGTGATATGGTCCATTAAGAGTGTAACTTTATCATTTTCAAATCCCCGGCAATTTTTATCCACCCTCAAGTCCTATTCAGATAGAAGCAATTGATCTGGCCAACCGTCTAGGATATTCTGTTTCCACACACAGTATCCACTTGGCGAATGCTGGGTGATAACTTCCTCCATGCAAACTTTGATGATAACTTTCTCAGGAACATGCAAGTATGATGACCTTCACGTTTTTACTTTTGTCCCAGAATTTCCTAAACCAGGCTAATGTTTGCTCCCTTGCTTTACCAGAGAGGTTCCTAAGGAGCCCAAGTTCACTATGTGTCATTAATAATTTGAATGATGTTTCCCTCAGATTTTGTGTTATTATTACTTAATCAGTTCGGGTAATTCGTGCTTCTCAGCGTCATTCTTTGGCTTTCAAATGAATGCATTCTACAGTTCTAAGAGCTCTGTGGGTCTGCAAACATAGAAAGTTCTAAGTTCTTCAAATTTAGAAAGTTTGAAGTTGTCCAAGATTCTTCAGAACATAAAATATCAACTTACTCACCTGCAGTGAAACTTTTTAAGCAAAAAGGTACCTGAATTTGTTAGAAACCTGTTGTTAATAATGAAAGAACTAGCTCTGATCAGGTTTCCTACAAATTTCAAACACTTAATGCCAGGTTGATCCAAGCTGGGAAACATATGCCGTGTTTGAGATGAGAAGTGCATGTAAACCGAAGTATTAAATGTTCCAATGACTTCAGATTAGTACAGATGCATTTAGAAAAGTGAATTTTGCCCCTTGTGTGACCTTCTCTTACTATGTGTTATACAAAACTTCAAATGTCTAAGAACCTTAAAATAAATTGCTGATGTTTTATACCCTAAGTGACAATTGTTTTCTCTAGAACATTGCAGTCTTCCCTGGATCTTTTTTAATTCCCAAGATAACAAAAAATTGAATAAGAATAACTCTGGTATATCAGTTATTGCTGATGCTTGTGAAATAATTTATATAAAAATATAGCTATTTTGATATAAAATCATGAAACACAGATCATGAAGATCAACCTTCTTGCTTTCCAAAGGAGTAAACAAAAATGCCACACTTGATAGTTGCTGACTGGTTTCCTTTCTAATCAGTTGAAATCAGAATTTGAACATTTAATTTTTTCTGTTCCTTTCTTTCCCACCATGAATGCATTATTTTGTTCTCTAACCCAAATGATTTATGACTGAGAATAGCCTATAATAAGTGAGATTTCCTTACTATAATCATATTAAAAACTCTCCCCAAACTCTTTACTAAGTAGAGTTCCAAGAAAGAGTAGCGTCTATAACCTGGAAAGGCAGTTTTTTCCTCTAAATACTTGTAGCTGTTTAATTTGTGAATTTTAAGTAGTTTCTAAGGCTTATTTTTATCATCTTTAAGTTTTATTATTCTTTTTTATTGATTTTTATCGAGCTCTACATTTTTCTCTGTTCCCCTCCCTGCCTCTCTACATTTACCCCCTTTGGCCCTCCCAATTTACTCAGGAGATCTTGGAAAAACAGGTTTTCATAAGACATTAATGAGAGGATCCAGAGAGCTTGCAGTTATGTGAAAGCAGCTAAGGAAAGCTTTCAGCTGTCGTTTCTGTCACATTTAAGATACTTAGTGAAAATAATACGGTGGTAATAAACTATAAGTAACATCTCAATGAATATCCAAAAGCAAAAACACTGTAGTCTAAATTTCTGAGAATAATATTGTAAAACTAACAAGTAAATCTTTAAATATTTCTATAAAACCTCTCCCCTCCTAGAGTCCAGCATTTGGGAAATTAAGTAGTGAGTGCTTTTTGTTTTTCAGTATTGAATAGAAAAACAAATATTTCTTCTCTAGTAAGCTTTCTTGTTGGACTATCTTTGGACTGTCAGTCCACAAATAATAACCCAGAGATTTATTATTAGCTTAGGCTTTTCCCCAACTAGCTCTTAAAAGTTAATTAACCCAGGTCTTTGAATGCATGCTCTTTCACGTGGCTTAGTTTCCTCTTATAAATACGGCACATCTGATGTGCTCTAAGTTCTCTGGAGAAAATCCACATGCCTAGATTCCTCCTCCTTTTCCTTTATTTCCCCCAAAATCCAGCCTATACTGTCCTGCCTAGCTATTGGTCATTCAGATCGTTATTAAACCAACCAGAAGGCACCTTAGGTAGAAGCATATCTTCACAGTGTTCACAAATATTTCCCAACATTCTTCTCTTATTGATTCTCTCTTTCCATATCTTATCATCCTGTTTTCTGGCTTCTATGAAGAAATTATCAATAGCTTGAAACAATTGAGGAAGTTAAAAGAACAAGTTTCTTCCCCGCACTATGCTCATTTCCTTGGAAACTAAGCACAGTTGCCCAGCAGACCACTGCAGGGAGTAGAGGACACTTGTGACTATTGTTGAGAGACCTAACAACAGGGTTGGCTAATCTTCTTAGTCACTGACAAAGTTTCAAGTCAACATATAAAAGATATATCTGAGTATGCTTATTCAGATATGCACAGAAATGGTTTGTCTGAGGAAGGAAGACCCTGTCAGAATGTATGAAGAACATTTCCACATGGGCTTGGATTCCAGACTAAATAGAAAAAAAACAATGAGTAAAGCACCATCATCCGTTGCCACGGCAGCAGCTGCCTCACATTCCTGTCATGGTGTCTCTCCTGACACGTATATCTTCTTAACTCCCTGATCAGAATGGGTTCCTTCCCTGGCTAAGCTGTTTTTGTCTGGAAAATGAAAATGGTAATGAATAAAACAAATTTTATTCTGATTTTAAGAGACCTTTTTTTGCAAAGAGAGGCCACTTGTTCATCCCAGCCACCTGGCTAGCTTATCCCCAAAATAAGCACACAGAAATTGTATTGATTAAATCACTGCTTGACCCATTAGCTCTAGCCTCTTATTGGCTAACTCTCACATCTTGATTTAACCCATTTCTATTAATCTGTATATCACCACGTGGCAGTGGCTTACTGGCAAAGATTCAGCATGTCTGACACTAGCGGCGGCTCCATAACATCTCTCTCTGACTCTGCTGCCTTTCTCCCAGAATGCCATTTAGTTTCCCCCACCTACCTAAGTTCTTCCCTATCAACAGGCCCAAAGCAGTTTATTAACCAATGAAAGCAACACAAAGACAGAACGACCTCCTACACCAAGACTTCTATATTTTTATGTGAGTCTTCTCTGTATGTAAGTTATCTACATACAACATGTATGTGCAATGCCCATGGAAATCAGAAGAAGCCAGATGCCCTGTAACTGGAGTCACAGGAAGTTGTGAGCTCCTGGGTCTGGGTGCTGAGAATCAAACTGAGGTCCTCTGCAAGAGCAGGATGCACTTTTAACTGCTGATCCATGGCTCCAGTCCTTAATCTAACAGTTTTTAATGGTTCAAATGTACTGGACTTAAAAGAAAATTTCACCTATTAGAAGCAAACTGATGATTAGGCTGTGAGCTATGGATGTCACCATGGTGTCTAGAAGTAAGTACACCATCAAATGCATGAATCGAGAGTGTGTAAGTTAAGATCTCAGCAGTTGCCTGATTTTGCTTTGTTTGTTATCAAAAGTCTTTAAAAGGCTCACCTTTGAAAGTGAGTAGCCCAAACAACCCACAGAAAACTGTGACTGTTCATCTACCTCCCCACCACCCAGCATGCCAATCTCAGAAGTGGGAAGAAGTCTTTGGTCATTATAAACACCACAGTACATAGCTTCTGTAGTAATTCACAGTCGCAGAAAGACCACAGAACAGAGTGAAAATAAGGAGTTGAAGAACATGGGATGTCATATAAATTAGTCAGTACAGGAAAATAAAACTGTATATTTTGGTAGTAAACAAATACAACTCTGTATTTTGAAAGTAAATTTTAGGTCTCCTAGACTGCAGAAAAATTAATCCATATTTGGAGACTGTGTTTTATGCTACAAATAGCATCTCAGTGAAACACAAAAGCAAAATTCTGGCATTTCTGAAATACATTTCTGAAAGTATCATTCTAAAACTGAAACGAATTTCAACGTTTAATCATAAATCACATCTAACAGTAAGGAAAACAAACTCACTCACCCGAGTTTCAAATCAAAACATTACTTTGAGTCTTGATCTTGAGTAAAACTTCAAAACTATAATCATACTCAGAAATGAACTACAATGAGAGCAATGTGTCAAAATTTGGGGATACAGTCATAACATTTTATAGCAAAAACCAAAACCTTAAACCAATCTTACCATTAAATAAGCAAAGAACAACTAAATTAATCTGATGTTAAGTTTAATAAAATAAGACGAGTAAATAGTAGACTGAAATTCCAAAATTTCTTCTATCTTCATGTAAAAGCTTCTGAAAGTGCACCTGGAAATATGTTACAAATGACAATTTCTCTGGAATTACCTTTATTCTTAAAGATTTTTCTTGTCTCTCAAATGAGAGTGAGCAAATGTTCTGGCTTATTTAGGACAATAACGTGTTTCAATCCAGAATCATGTCCAGCATGCTAACTTTTTGCCATCTGATACATGCACACAGCCTCTAACAGAAATACCTACTAGAATAATATTGCTAAACATCAAGATGACATTGTCTGATGGTGGGACCACTGTTTTTTGGCTAAAATAATTATTTTTCCCAACCAAACATTTGTTACTACCCAGGGAGTGTGCAATCAAAATTAAGTCCTAAAATGTATCTCTGTATACCTGAAGTTATTAGCTCTTACTAAAAATATTTACTTCTCATTAGTTAAAGAGCTAGGTTTGTGGGCAGTTCATTTTTTTTTTAATTTATTTATTTATTTATTAAGATTTCTGTCTCTTCCCCACCGCCGCCTCCCCTTTCCCTCCCCCTCCCCCAATCAAATCCCCCTCCCTCGTCAGCCCAAAAAGCAATCAGGGTTCTCTACCCTGTGGGAAGTCCAAGGACCACCCACCTCCATCCAGGTCTAGTAAGGTGAGCATCCACGAAACTGCCTAGGCTCCCACGAAACCAATAGGTCCAGGAGAATCAAAAACCCATTGCCATTGTTCTTGAGGTCTCAGTAGTCCTCCTTGTCCGCTATGTTCACCGAGACCAGTTTTGACCCAGGCTTTTTCAGACCCAGGCCAGCTGGCCTTGGTGAGTTCCTGATAGAACATCCCCATTGTCTCAGTGTGTGGGTGCACCCCTCACGGTCCTGAGTTCCTTGCTTGTGCTCTCTCTCCTTCTGCTCCTGATTTGGACCTTGAGATTTCAGTCCGGTGCTCCAATGTGGGTCTCTGTCTCTGTCTCCTTTCATCGCCTGATGAAGGAAGGTTAATATTCAGGAGGATGCCTATATGATTTTCTTTGGGTTCTCCTTCTTATTTAGCTTCTCTAAGAACCCGAATTATAGGTTCAATGTCCTTTATTTATGGCTAGAGCAGCATTGTTTGTAATAGCCAGAACCTGGAAACAACCTAGATGCCCTTCAATTGAAGAATGGATGAAGAAAGTATGGAATATATACATATTAGAGTACTACTCAGCAGTAAAAAACAAGGACTTCTTGAAGTTTGCAGGCAAATGGATGGAAATAGAAAACACCATCCTGAGTGAGGTAAGCCAGACCCAAAAAGAGGAACATGGGATGTTCTCACTCATATTTGGTTTCTAGGCAGTTCATTTTTATGTAATTTAAGGGAAAGTCAAAGACATTGTATAAAGCTTCAAAACTTTTTCTCGAATTTAAACTTCTCTTGACACTCGTATAAATGATATTTATGCATAATCTGTTGCTAACTTCAGCCATGATGGCTTCTAAAAGAAATGAAGAAAATAGAGAAGGGATGAGGGAGAGTGTTGTGGAATATTTGTACACTATGTGAAGTTGTATTACTTTAATTTGTCTAATAAAAAGCTAAATGGCCAAACGCTAGGAAGGAGATACAGGCAGGACTTGGGGGGAGAAAAAGTAAGATGAGGAAGAATCTTATGTGTGCAGGAGATGCCAGGAGACATGGAAAGGAAGCAGGAGGTGCATGGTGGAATATAGGGAATACCACATGATAGCACATAGACGGATTAATTTAAGTTATAAGAGCAAGTTAGAAACAAGTCTAAGCTAAAGGCCAAACTTCCATAACTAACATGAAATCTCCACGTTATTATTTGGGAGCTGACTGGTGAGACAGAAAAAGACTCATTGTATATGGTAGCAAATGGGGGATGCTTGAATATTCACAGAGGGCCAGAGAGAGCAGTCTCTCAGGTAGGCCCAACATGCAGAAGTGCAGCTCTTTTAGGAGACCCTGCTGTTCAACCAAGGAATTGAACAGCCAGCACTGGGTATAAACAAACGCCTGCTTCAAACAGACACAATAAATTCCCAGACCTTGGGCAGGTAAAATGCAGCTCTGGTGCTGATAACCAACCCCTGGCAGGAAATTAGGCTCTTATAGAACTGAGGGCTACTGAAGGAGCCATCAGTGACCAAACAGAGGTTCACAGTAGTAGCCTAGAGGTTTCAGATTTGACTCACGGGTTAAAGGAGTCTGCGGCCATGCACAAAATAGGACTGTGCTGGAGAAACTGAAGCCAGGCACCCTGATGACAGTTCACGTCTTCCGGGGAAAAAGTAGCTATGGTATGACAATCATGGGAAAGTACAGGGCAGTACATATGAGAGCCAGAACATCGTTGCCCATTGCTGTGACTGTCAGCACAGGAGCACAGTTGATTTCAGGATTCGCAATCTCTACATACATTACAACAGCTGTAACATCAATGAGAGTTAGTAATATCTCTGCTCCACTGAACTCTGAAAGCACCATCATTGCCTAGGTGATCTGAGTATTATACAATGAACTACCATATATAAAAGAACATTTCAATAGATTTGAATCCAACTTCTGACTCTTTTAAGTTACCTTTGTCCCCCCACCACCCACACACTTCATTAAGGTCTAGGCCATCTGTATTGGGCAGCAAAAGAGTCATCACCCTGCTCATCTGGGAGCTCCCGGGACTCATAACAGCAGCCCTTGAGTTACAGGTGGTTGCTTTTAGCTAAGGAGAGCACACGTTGTATACACGAAGGGTGTCTAATAAGTTTTCCTGGCAAATAGCCTGATGAGATCTGAGAAGACACTGAATCTTCAACTCTAGGAACTCCCAGTGGTGTATTTGCTCACTAAAAAAATACACACATTTGTACTTATTTTTCTGTCCCAAAGTTTGTATTTATCATAGACTTAATTGTACTCCACTCCAGAAATCCTATCTCCAAGCCTGACTTCCCATGTGGCTCCTGAAGACAGAACCATTAAGCTATAGTTGATGTGAAGTGAGCAGGTACTGTTGCTGCCCCCAAATCATTACCAGAAAGTTTGATTTCCAGAGAGCTCGTTGTTTCTCTCTAGGCACAGAGGAAATTGTGTCCTCTTTCTCTTCCTCTTCTGTCAACTAAGATTAGAGTCATCTTTAACCAGCTGAGGTCATAGTGTTGTCATCAGGGGTCCTGGCCAAATGGACCCAAATGCCTTCCACTAAGCACCATGGTTCTAATGCTTCTATTAACTCCTAATACCACTCCCTGCTGGGGGATTAAACAACTCATACACAGGCTTGAAGGGACATCACAGTGACTGACTCCATAAGATCATAAGTTTTACATACTACATGACTAGAATCTTGCTTAAAGTCAAAATTTAACATTGAGCATAGACAAGGCATAGCACAGAGGAAGTTAGTTCCATTATTTTCCTCTCTGATAGGACCTCTGAGTATGACATAAAAGTGTGGTCGTTTGGATAACATTGGCCCCAATAGAGTCGCATATTTGAATGCTTAGTAGAATTAGGAGGTGTAGCCAAGTGTCACTGGGGGTGGGTTGTGAGGTTTCAGAAGCCTGCCTGCATGGTGATCAGGATGTAAACCTCTCAGCTCCTTCACCAACACTAGGCTTACTGCCATTATCCCTGCACGGCGATAATGGATTAACTTTTGAAACTGTAAGCAAGCCCCCAATTAAATGCTTTCTTTCAGAAAAGTTGCCTTGATCATGGTGCAGCTTCACAGCAATAAAATAGTGACTAAGGCATAGACATTATTTTCCCGCAATATACGGTCAAATAGACTTCAATTTTTGAGGCCCAATACTAGAGATTGAGAAGGTTAAAATATCAGTTGAGGTTTTGCTATTTCTGTCAATGCCAAATTTTAACTTTCATTAGAAATCAGAGCTCAATAAATGATAAATAATACAATGATAAAAATCACTATAGTAATAGTGCTGCATGAGCTCATTGTTTATGGTTGCAATTCTTATTTTAACTTCATCATAAACAGAGGCTGAATAGACAGCCCAGTATGATTAAATATCCCACTGGCACACATGAATTTATTATGAAGTGTTAATGTGATACATTAATAACTTATTTCATGTGATGTAGATTTGCTATGGACAATGGAGAACATTTTTAGTTTATTCTTTAACTTCAAACAATTTTTGACAGATTTTGAGATTAGAAATTCTAGAGATAATTCTTTCACACACAGATAACCCAAGAAAACAAGCAATCATGCCAGGCTTCTGGAGAAACACCTGGCTTTGGGGACATCTAGTTGTGATAGCTAGTCCATTTGGGAAATTTCCTGGCTAGTGTCATCTAGGGCACTGTTAAGTATGCTCAGAATCCTCTGATCATCTGTGTCAGCTGCCACATGTGTTCCTGCGGGCAGTTTCCTCCTTTGGCCCAAAGGATACAAACCACCGAAGATAAAGTGTTACAATATTTTGATGCCTCTTTCTGTTGCTGATGGTCCAACAAGGAGTCTTTAAATAATCTCGATCCTGCAATTAACGTGACACTGAGTGTTCACATCTTATCTTACACCATAGCTCCTGGCAACAAAAACAACAAAAATCAGCATGGCAACCCATTTTCTCTAGGCTCATACAATGAGCCATAGCAAGTAGACACAGACCTGATCAAGTATCTCCTCTACTTTGTTTTATGTAAGGATGAGAACTCAAATAAAAATACAGCATTATATACACTTACAGCCACACACACAAATGTACACTTGACAACTTCTCTGCCACTGAGTTCTATTGCTTGGCCCAGACACACTCTGCTCTTCTGCTCAATCTCTCTCTCTCTCTCTCTCTCTCTCTCTCTCTCTCTCTCTCTCTCTCTCTCTCTCTCTCTCTCTGTTTATAATTCATAGACACTTATTCTAATTTCTGATTAGGAAGACACAAAAAGAAATAAAAAAAAACATATGTGTATATGGATGGCAGACCTGAAGTTGACTACAGATTGGTATAGGAGGTCCTTCTGTTTATGTGTTGCTTTCGGATGGAACAAGGGCTCGCTCCCCTTGCAACAAAAATGTACTTCTGATTGTTCTCCACTTGTTTATTGAGACTGTATGTTGTGTAGAGCCAGAATTTAAGAGTTCAACTTGTAAAATTCCAACTAGTCACCCTAGCCAGTTTCCTCCAGGAATCTCTGCCTCTCATGTACTATGTTTATAGGCAGCCACGTTGCCTACTTAGCTTTTACATAGGTTCTGGAGATCTGAACACCAGTTTTCAGGCTTCACTCACTGAATCATCACCCCAAAAACTAGTTTCTCTTTTAAAGTTTTATTTTTGAAAAATGATTCATTTAAGTTTCCCGCTTAAGTTTTCTAGACTGTAGTCAGGTCGGCTTTGATCTTTCAGCTCTCCTGGCTCAGCCTCCTAAGTAGCTAGGATAACAGATATGTGAGGTCAACCCCAAGGCCAACCATCTGGCTCTATTAAGGCTCTTACTCTCTCAGTGAGTATCGTCCAATATTAATGAGATAGTAACGTTATACTTCAATCCATTGGAATATTTGCAATGTTTGGTTAGGATACATGTCTTAGTTCAGGTTTTTATTGCTGTGAAGAAGCACCATGTGCACACAAAGTCTTATACAGAAGGCATTTAATTGGGGTGGCTCACTTACAGTTTCAGAGGTTCAGTCTATTATCATCATAATGGGAAGCATGTGGCATGTGGTGCTGGAGCTGAGAGTCCTACATCTTGCAGGGAAAAGGAAGTCAACTGTCTGTCACAAGGAAGGAAGCTTGAGCAAAGGAGAACTCATAGCCCAACCCCAAAGTGACACACTTCCTTCAACAACGTCACACCTCCTAAAGGTGCCACTCCCTTTGGGGTCCATTTTCTTTCAAACCACAACAATCCAGTGTGTAGACTCGCAGTCTTCCAGTCTTTATGAGACAGTAATGTCTATACTTCAAAGCATCTAAATATTTGCAATATTTGGTTAGGATACATGAAGCAATATGTATGGAATTTTACTTAGGAGAACTTATTCTACAACACAAGCCAATATTAGCAAGAAGCCCATTTTCCCCTAGTGTGTTTTGAAATCTTCATTCTCTACCAAAATAATCTTATTCCAAATCAAAACGACCAATATGTGATTTTTCTCTGAAGTTGAGAAACCAGGGCAAGACCATGAAGCTCGGGTTTCTGAGCTAATGTAATTTCGTTTCCAATAACAATGCAGTTATTTCTCTTTGAAAAGCAAGGTCTCCATGCTAGCAGTGGTGATGTAGAGATTAAGCTGATATTGCACATGTCACAACAGAACCCAGTGATAATGCATTTTGGGAGAGAAAAAGAAGTAAAGGTGACAGTCAGCCTCGGGATTCCAAATTGCCAGGGGCTCTAAAACCACAAGAAAAAATCTCAAGCACTTCCCTATCCTGATTTTCTATGGTGACTCGGAGAGGGTGGTGAATACTGTCAGCAGTCAAAGAATTATTTCGATCCTAATCTTTTTTTTTTATCCTAATCTTATATGGCACCTTGCCATACAGGATGGCTATCCACACAGTAGGTCTCCCTGAAGGTTATTCAGAAAGTCTGTTCTCATATCAAAACAGGTGAAAATGGGGGGTGGGGGTTTAAAACAAACAAATGCAACAATTCAAACTACAAGACATTGTATGTGGTTTGGTAATTTTGTTTAGTAGAAAATAATTATTTTTGAATTTTATATTGTTTTCTTATTTGTTTTAGTTGCAAATAGATTCTTCTCTCATATAGTACATCCTGACCACAGTTTCCCCTCCCTCAACTCCTCCCAGTTCTCCCTCTGTCTCCCATCTCCCCCAGATCCACACCACCTCTTCAGACAAAAGCAGTTCTCCTAGAGAACAGCAAAACTGTACAAAACAGGATACAATAAAATAAGGCAAAAGCCCTCCTAGCGAGGCTGGACCAGGCAACCCCATGGGAGGAAGAGTCACAAGAGCAAGGAAAAGAATCTGATACACCGGCTCCCACTGTTAAAAGTCCCACAAGAATACCATGATAACTGCCGTACATACATACATACGTACATACATACATACACACATGCAGAGGACCTGTTGCAAACTGTCCATGTAGGCCCTATGCTTTCTGCTTCGGTCTCAGCGAGTACATGCAAACCCTGCTTTATTGATTCAGTTTTCAAAAGAATCAAGAGAGCTTTTGTTTTGCTTTCTGGTTCTTGACTCACAAAACAACTTTTTTTTTACCCAGACAGCTGAGATTTTCACAGCATAATAATGGAGTTAGTTTCTGTAATACTTTTCACAGTTTAAAGGCCATGATTAGTTGATATAACATAAAGCTGCCGGCGTACACCGTTTTCAAAAAGTGGCTTCAAACCAGAAGTGATGGAAATGGAACCAGAAGCTGGTTCCCACCACCAGCTCGTTCCACCTTCTCTCTATGTCCTTCAGTATAACAGCCTCTTCGCCAGCAGAAGCCACAATGCCCTCTTCACAAGGTCTAAAAGAGACACTGTCCATGTCAAATGGTGAAGATGGCCAACAGCAGTGTCTGTGCGCGTGTGCATGCATGCACATGCATGTGCACTTGTGTGAGCCGTGCGAGAGTGCTAAGGCTTCATGTTGAGAGAGGTAGGGGTTTCTGACAGCCATGAACAGAAGTACTGCCTGCCATAAAGACCTGACAGTCATGTGTGGACTGTATAGAGAGGACGTGAAAATCTTCTATACGCATCTCAGATGCCCCAGGAGAGAGAATAAGGGCAGCAATCAGCACTACATCTTACAACAACTATCCATGGCTCCAGAAATATTTCAGCTATCAACCATGCAAAATGAGCTAAGGCAAAGATTTTCTAGTTGTTTGTGATGTGTGACTGAAAAGGACCAAACCCCTCAACTGGTAGGTGGGAAGTCTTTTGAAGTAAATCAAATGTAGACACTGATGAGACACATGACCAAAGCAACTTGGGGAGGAAAGGGTTAATTTGACTTACTCTCCACATCACTGTTCATCCTTGAAGGAAGTCAGGAACTCAAACAAGGCAGGATCCTGGAGGCAGGAGCTGATGAAGAGGCCATGGAAAGTTCATTAGCTTCTTCATGGCTTGCTTAGCCTGCTTTCTTTTAGAATCCAGGACAACCAATTCCAGGATGGCACCACCCACAGTGGGCGGTACCATCACCTATCAATGACTAATTAACAAAATGCACTGCAGGTTTGCCTGCACCCTGTTTTATGGAAATGTTTTCTCAGTTGAGGTTCCCTCATCTCTGGTGACTTAGCGTGTGTCAAGTAGCGCACTGTTCAAGTATAGGATAAACTGAATGCAGGTCGGCAACTGATTGTGTTAAACTTCTCTCTAACATTGCCTGCTCCTTCATATACTTATATCTATTTCCCTAACATCTTTCATAGGTATATTGAGGATGTATATAAATAGGTAGAATAGAACCATATATATGATTCCATATCATTTTGTTTTCAATCCAAGCTTTTAGGAACTCCAGTTGACAATCGTATCTATAGAAACCCATCCATGCAAGCCATATTCTACTTTGGGAACTGTTTTGCTTCTTTTATGCACCTTCTGTCTTCTATTTTTCTTTTCCAAATTGTTCTCCGAGTTATACCGCTTAGATTCTGCCTGAGCTTCCTACCCATAATGGATTCAGTTTACCACTAATGAGTCACATGGGTCAGATTCCATATGTTTGAGATTCCTGCTTTATCTGTGAATATATACAGTAAGAGAATTCTCATTTAGCAGCCAAAAACAAGCCTTCTCCTTCCTGTATAGGACTATGCTCAAAACAACCTTTTGGGTTCTCCCGACTAAATTTAATGTAGCATCCATTGTGAGTACACATTATGTTAGGTATTTTATTTAGTTTCAAAGACTAGAAATAGAAAGGATGATTAGATTTTTTCTTAATGCTACTGCCGGTGTGAGAAAGACTCAGTGGAAAAAATGCTTGCTATAATACCTTTACATGAGGATTGGGGGTGGGGAGGGGAATCAGAAGGTGGGGGTCATGGGGAAGGACAGAGACAAGAGGATTCTGGGAGCTATATGACCAGCCAGTCTAGCAAAAACAGCAAGTTGTAGGACTTCTGATGGACCTTGTCTCAAAAAAATTAGTTACAAAATAAATTAAGGAAAATATCCAATGTCTTCTGATCTCCATACAGGTTTAAAGAGGCAAGCAACACACACACACACATACACAGACAAACACATAGACAGACACACATGTATACACATATATACAAACACACACAAACACAGACTCATATACACATACATATACACATATGCATACACAGACACATACATACTTACAAAAGCACAGACATACATGTATACACATACACACACAGGCACAGATGCACATGCACATACATACAAACATATACATACACAGATACAAACAGACGTACTTATATACACATACACACAGACACATAGACCTACACACATTTACACAAAGACACACACACCATACACACACAGAACACATACATAAACATGTACACACACTTACGCATAGACACACATGCATACACAGATACACATACAAGTACACACATGTACACATAGAAACACATAGTCAGACACTCATATACACACACACACATATATATACACACATATACTCACACAAGTACACACACGTCAACACACACACATACAGCCTTACTAGAACAGGCTCACAGTGAGTCTTTGGCAGTAGGTAGAGAAACAGCCTTACGTCAGGTGATCTATTCTTCAAATACCCACTTGTGGCAACTCACATCTATCTCACTGAACACTCTGAAACATTGTTTCTCTACTATTCAAAATATCATCATCCTATCACCCACAAGACAGAAATCACTGCCATCTTCAGTTCCAAACTCACTCGTACTGGTAAGTGGTCTTAAGGTTCCAAATTCATGCTGCTGGCCATCTTCTGCAATGGCTCATGCTTCTGGCCATCTTCTGCAAAGGCTCAGCATCCTTACAGTTGCATTTACCTTGCCATCTAGATTCTGATAATGCGATTCAATACAATTGTAGGGCATTGATAAATGTAACTGTATCTCATTACACATTTTGAGATGAGAAGACAACAATTTCACACAGACGATAGTCCTCCTCCGTCTTGTAGCCTCTTCAGCCCCTCTTCCTCACAACAGTCACCCTCACGTTTTCTGTCTGCTTTGGATGCTGAGAGAGTGGCAAGAAGATTGCATTTAGAATTCTTTGAACTTTAGACAATGAAAAAGTTGCAGTATTTGTTCCCAGTTGTTTTTCAGTTTCTTCCAATTTATTGTGAAAAAAAAGAATTTCACTCTTTTCAGCCTTATGAAAAGGTGTCTGCCAGATATGTTTGTTTGATAGATAAATAGCAATCTGGAGAAAACTTTGCAATATGGAACAGTTTGTGAAGAGTGAACTTGAAAAGCAACAATTCCCTGTGAATGATTTTTTCAAGGTATTCACAAAAATGATGCTTTGACCAATAAATATTAAGAGCTTTTGAATTATGTTACATGCATGATTTTCACATTTGTTTACCTATTAATCTTGCCAGCCATTCTCAGGAATGTCTTATTAAAATCTTTCTTCTATGAAAACACTAATGTATGTAGCTATTTTTCCTTTCAGCTAATATGCAGATATACATAGACACACTAAATCAAGGGCTTTAAACATTAAGTCCTAAGTAAAAAATAAGCCCATATAAAACTCAATTTTAAAAGTTACCTTTACTTAAAAATTTTAGTGATGTTTTTAACTTTTAAAATGTTTTCATTTATGTTTTGATAATTTCATGTATTGTATTTTAATCATATTCTCTCCCCTCCCCCAACTCCTTACCACTCTTCCTTTCCTACCCAGCTTCCTGGACTCTCTCTCTCTTAAAATGAAAGCAATCACTAAGAAAAAGGACAAAGACATAAAATTTATTTTCTGTTCATCAACTAATCCAATATGGTGCCTGCGCTGAAGGGTGACTGATATACCCAGTGCATCTCAGCTGAAGAAGAGTGATTACCAGTAGCAGACCGTGTCTTGACTGGGGCTGGGACTTTGTGCACACTTCCCCTTCTCATTGCTGGGATTTTGTCTAGCCTACAGATATGCAGGTCTTGGGGATGCTGCCCCCGTCTCTGTGAGTTCCTTTGAGCATCAGCCCTGTCGGTCTAGATAATTATGTTTCCCTGAAGTCGTCTTCCATGGCTCTTATGGTCTTCTGCCTCCTTCTGTCTGACTCTTGAGGAAGGCTTAGATGAAAACATCCCGCTTGGACTGAGTTCACCAAAGTCTCTTCATGTTGTACAGTCACATTTTTTATGCTAAATCCAACATAACTACAGGAAGAAACTTCTTAGATGCAGTTGAGTGGTACAATGGTTAACAGGCATAAAATATGTCATTAGGAATCATTTTATTAGTATATTCATTTAGTGGAATAACACTGGTAGATTTTTTCCCCCTAAGGATGGTGACCCATCCAATTTCAACTTTTTAGAATCATTAATAGTGTCAGGTTTATGTTCCAACTTAAGGGACATGCACTAAACACAATTTTTTTAAAAAATTGATTGTTCCAGTAAATGTGTGCCACAATCACTCAGCAGGCATATTTTGCAGGTAGGTCACCATTATAGCACACAAGGTTCATAGGTGAGCTTGATGATTACCTTGCTGCTTAGTTGCATGTATTGTTCCTTCCACACTGCAGACACTAGTCAGTATGGGGGAAGTTTTCAGTTGAGCACCAGCTAAATTGCACCATATTTGATGATGCAAACATGTGGTGTCTTCAGCAATAGGGAATTACCATCTAATTGTGGACGGGTAACCATTAGCATGGAATGAAGGTATATAGGACCTCTTTGCCCCCCCCCAAAAAAAACAAATTTAAATCTTTTTTATCACCTGGATCAAGCTTTCTTCAATTTAGAAGAATGTGTATGCCAAAATCTGTCTGACCAAGTTCAAATTATCATTCTATCCTTCCTTTAGCTCTAAAAATTTTTAAAAGATTGTTAGCTCACATGAAGATTTTCTGTCACCTGTAAAACTGGAATGTTAGGGGCCCCTACCCTACAGAAAACTTGTGATGCTTATACAAGCCAAGCCTTCTATCAGTACTTGGCATGCAGTACATATTCATATATTGTCTAACAAGCAATAGTTATTACATCTCTTCAATGACAAGGAGACTTAAAATGTTCATGAGATACTTGAGGACCAAATCGTATACCAGAAATAGAGCAGGCCATCGCCATGGTCTCAATACTCTGCTTTGTTGTGATGACAATCTGCCCTCCTCCTACTTCCTGCCTGATAGCATCTGAGCAGTCACTCCTGTTTGCCTCTTGCTATGCATTGGCCTCAGTCTCTTGAGAGCCTGAAGGCACAGCTATTTACAGTTGCTTAGATTAAAATTTAGGTTCTTGGTCACATCACAGGTGGATTTTGCATATATGAAACTACAAATAATTAAAATTAACGTTGTGGAGCCTAGAATATATTTAAAATGTTTAATAACATTAAGAAATATTTGATCTGCCCATCTAAAGTTGGAACTTAAAAACAAGCCAAGATGCACCAGGCAGCCAAAGACAAAACGTATCAAAGAAAGAGTTGAGATGAGGATGCCAGAAGACTTAATACAGTAATGGAGTTGCTTTGTGTCCCCCACCCACCCACCCACCCAGGGAAGTTACAGACTTAGAGAAACCTAAGCAGAATATAGAATTCCTTCCTAATACTCTCTTCATGTACAGTTTCGACAAATAATAGCAATTTGAATTAGCAGAATGCATTGTTAGGACTCAGGAAGAAATATCTTGAATGATATTAGCTTGCATCTACAGTTTGCATTATGCCCTATTTTATTTTGTTTTATTCAGTTACGTGAATTTTAACAACTAGATAATGTCCTGTAAAAACAATTGCAGATTAGATTGAAGCACTTAATGACTCTAGAAAATGTTCTTAGCGCTATCTATTCTCCCTTGACTTCCCTCAAATTTCTGGCAACTGCTAAAACCTTTATTGTGCACATACTTCTGTCTTTTCTTTAATATTTTGTTTCAGTCTTGTAGCCCTGAGTCTTTTCATACTGGATTCTTTCACTTAATGTATATTTAATGCTTTCCATTTCTTCTTGTGGCTTGATAAGTCATTTCTTTTTGCCATAGAATAATACCTCAATTCCCATTTTTAGGATGTGCCAGTTGTTTATACGATCACCCATTGAAGGACATCTTGATTGCTTCCTCATTCTGGTAACTATGAATGAGGTTCCTATAAAAAGTCCTGTGTAGGTTTTTGTGTAGACATAAATTTTCAGTGCATTTGAATAAATACCTAGGAATGCAATTGCTGAGTCTTATGTTAGGTTATGTTTAGCTTCGATAGAGCCTGCCAAAATGCCTTCCAGAGTGGCCCTGCAATCTGCAGCCCTGCCAGCAATGAATGAATGTTGCTGGCGCCACACAGCCTTGCCAGAAGTTGCTGGTGTTTTGAATTCAGCCACCCTTATAGGTGTGCAATGCCTTCTTGCTGTCTAATGTGGTTCTTTAATGAACCTGATACTTGGCATATTTTCACTTTTCTGCTGCGTTTGTACCTTTTTTGGCAAGGTGTCTGTTCAGCCCTGATGCTTTTGTTAAATAGGATTTTTTTTGCTTTGCTTTGTTATTGCTGAGTTTGAAGAATACTTTGAATATTTTACATTGATAAGTCTATCAGATATCTGTTATGTAAATATTTCCTTAGTCTATATTTTCTTCATTTATTCTTTTAACATATTTTTTGAATTTTAATTATTTATGTAGAATACTTGAGAATTAATAATAGCATCAAAAAAATGAGATATTGATTACATGTACTAAAAAATGGACACAGAATCATTTTTTAGTTTTGCTCGGGTAACAGCCCAAAGACAAATGTGTCATAGATAATAGTTCAGAAAATTAAATTAGAAACACAAAAATCAATTGTACAAATATTTCAGAACTAACAAGAAATGCAAACAACAACAACAACAAAAATCACTTTATTATAAAGTGTATGCTGACTGCAACAAAATTCCAAGTAGCACTCATAGTATATATCCCAAAAGATCATATATACCTTATATCACTAGATCATATCACACAGAGAGATGACATGGTTATGTGTGTACAAAGCTGCTTGACTTAACAATGGGGACATAATCTAAAACATGCCTCATTGGGTGATGCCATTCTCCAAACTTCAGACTACAAGAGCAGAGACTCAGATGGATGCCCATTGGGGGTGCAATCTTATCAGCTTCCCCTTGTATTTATTTGTGTTGTTAATAAGGAATGCCATAGAGTACATGATTGTATCAATACTAATCCCATTTCACAAGGAATTAAAGATTGCTCTGTCTTGGGAGTGCTTCTAGTCCTCCAGGACAGATGCCATAACAAAGCCATATCACACACATTTCTAACATGTGGAGCTAAGTGGCAGGGAAACAAATGTTGAGAGATTCGCTGGAAGAGGCCTCCACTGTGTAAAAGATGTTGTAAAACTCTGGCAGCATTTGATCTCAGTATCTTCAGTACACCAGAAGGGAGCAACTCTTAACTAAGGGAAATGTGGAATTACCACAGAGAAAGTTAAAGATTTCAGGAGGGAAGGACGGCAAGGCACCTTGAGCAGACGAGAGGATAGTCAGGACTTGTTGCCTCCAGAGTCTGTATGGCTGGGATGAAGTGATGGGCAGCATGCTCCATTTGCTCTGGCTAGGGGAAGGGGAAACCTTGTCAAGCTCCTGGCCTATATAATATCTTCTTTCCAGTGATATAGTAGTAAAATAAGGATGCTTATTTAAAGGATCTCCATCGCAAAGTTAACAATCTCCTGTGCTCCTCCTGGAACCAGGTAAGAGACTTCCAGATACAAAAGATGAAAAGTAAAAATAAAAAATACATGCGGGGGGACTATACTTGTTATAACCCAGAATATTGCTCTGAACAAGGAATGTTAGAAAGGAATTGGATATGGCAGAAACAGACTTCTGTGGCAAATAGACTTAGGAGAAGAAAAGCAATTGTCTTTCATGGAAGCTCCTGGTGCAGAACAAGAGTCTCAGTCAGGTAGACTGGGGAACACTGGCTAGGCTTTTCAAGAGCAAGATTCTGTGTTCCAAGATTAGTAATTTTCTTCTCTTGGTGCTTAAACAGAAGATACAAAATGGTCTACTTTGCATAGGTGAGTTTGTCAGCACTGGCTGTAGTGTTATGTGAACATGGGTCTAAAACCAAAGCGGCCATGCTACAGATTCGTCAACAGTAGTCCAGCACATCCACACCAGGGTACAGATCTGCCTAAGCACATTCCTCTCTTCATTTTGTCATGAACACATACCTAAATTTAGTAAGTAAGCCAAGGACTGAGGCTTCCAACATTGTCAAATGTGATGCCAATTAAGCCAGTATCTCATCTTTGAAAGAATGTATTTTCCAAATCCTTGACAGTCAGAAACTATTTAGATTATTTATGACATTTCCAATGAGTTAGTAATGTTTTTATTGCATTACATTTTGCATAATATAATTTGTCACTATTTCTTTATTAAGCTTGTTTTATATTCATCGTGGCCCCACAACACTATGTTTTCCTCTTTGTCAGCCCAGAACTTCATTATGAAGGATGAGGTTTTATTGTTTCCCAGCGATGCAAATGTCTACAGTGAGTAAGTCTCATTATGCAGGAACAGGAATTTAGTTTTCCTCCATTAACCAGGCAGGCTAATGACTCAACAACTTTATAGCTTGCCACAAAATTTGATGGCTCAATGTGAGTTAGAACAAATGAGGATGTTGTGGATGTAAAGATTAGAAAGATTCCATTCTATTTTTTTCTTTTGGTGCATTTTCTAACTTTCCTAATTTGAAGTCCATTATTTTTTATCATCTTAACAAGGAGGGAGCTGCCCTCCCATAATCTTTCCCCGAGGGAAATAGAGCGTTAGTTCTCTGCTTTCCGTAGCTCAGCGCCTATCTTTATCTCCTTATATTCAACTCAACTAGTAAGTACAATTACAATCACATAGTGGGCAGTCATACCTTTAAATCAAAACCTCTTCCATGATGTGACTCCTAAAATAAAGATGAATGCATTCGCTGTAGGAGAGTGTAAAAGCAAATATACTTAGGCTGGACTAAGCTACAGTTGTAAATCAAGGAAATATAACAAAAGATACATAAGGAAAATGATTGGCCTATTCTCTCTATTCCAAAATGCATAGGATGTGGCACCATTTTGTGGTTGAACAGAATCTACAGATACTTAGGCTTCTCCATATAAGAAATGGGTCTATGGTTCCAGACTAAAGAGGGAGTCTGAGCATGGAGGCATCAGGAACCTCATACTTTACCTCTGCTTGGGTCTTTATAATAGAATGGATTCATTGTTCTAGAACCTCATTGATAGGCACCAGAAGTGTTAGAAAAATCTTTTCTTTTTTAATTAAAGAAACATAGAATTACTCTACATGTCGGAATATGGGAATATCCCCATGGGACATTAATCTTAGAGGACGACTCTACTATCCTGAAATTCTAAGTATACTACTAAATATAGTAGTATACTATCTACTACACTACACTATTCCGAAATTCTGAGACTAGGAAGAGAGTTTATAACATGTCTGAATGAAAAAAACCATTTGCTTTGAGTTGTGTCTCACAACACGTTTGTCACAGCAGTGAGAAGGGCACCCGCTAGAAGCACAGATGCACTCATTTACGTCACCTTTCAGAACTCTACAGCATTTCATTTCCTCTATAGGTAGCTTTGATGCTGAGATGAGCAGTAGCTCTAATTTACAATTCCCAAATGTGTATTACTAGTATATAGGACTAATACAAAAATGTTACTCTTGTTTCTTACTAGCTCACCATACATAATAATCCAAGCATGATTGTTATACTTTTGCAGGCAGCTGGAAAAACATTTGTAGATGCTATTGCTCACAAATTAAAGTCAATTTATCTAATTGTTTAAGATAGCCATGCCCTTTATCTCTAGAGTTGTTATACATACCAAGAGACCCACTAAAATGCAATAGTTAGAGAAGCCATCCTCACCTGGTTCTTTAAGTTGGTGTAAAGCATTGGGTGCTTTGTAAACAGGATTTTCATAAAGATTCTGCTTACAGCGTTAAAAAATTTCCTTTCTCTTATTAGATCAATAAGAACTTATATTGTGAATTGGTGTTAAGTTTTGAAAGCTATGTTTTTTTTCAGTGTTGAGTATGTTGGTCATGTGTCTTTCATATGGTAAGTTACAATTGTGCATATAGGCCCTAATACAGCCTTTGGTGGAACTCCACTCTGCCATGCACATATATGTGATATCATGTCATCTTAAAAGCCTGATCATCAGCTATCACTTTCTATAACTTAATGTCTATAAAAGTAGGTTATAATCAAGATAGATAGATAGATAGATAGATAGATAGATAGATAGATAGATAGATAGATAGATATGGAGATAGAGATAGAGATAGATACAGTCAAATCACACTCATTTGTCCCCCTATTTTTCTCCTTCATTTTATGTATTTGTTTGGAAGCCAGATTCAGACAGAGTCTTGGTTTGTAGACCAGGCAGACTTGAACTCACAGGAATGTTCCTGTCTCAGCCTTCCCCATGATGGAACTATGGGCCTGGGACCCCGGACCCAGTTTCATTGCTGTCTGGTTGATGGTGGCCGTAACACTGCTGCAGGATTCTGTATGCCCCACCTAGCAGTTCAGTTTCTTCACTTCTCCATGGGAAATCATTAGTGCTGCTGTGAGAACTGTCTTATCACAGTCACAGACTCTGATAAAGTCTTCTTAACTAAACCATTCCCTCAGCCTTATGCTCATCCTTAGTCCTTCCTCTACGTGACAGTTACCTCACCTTAAGCCTGACACCAGTCATTTTTTCCTATTTCCTATCCGGTATTTTTGAAGAATACACATCTGATGCAATCATTCTCTATTGAAAATGCCAATAATTTGCATGATATACAGGGCCTCGTGTGATACTTATCTGCCCTAAGTGCCCATGACACTGCAATTTACCCATTCCAGCCCTCTCCAGAGGCCCCTTCTTACTTTGTTCCCAACATTGGAGTGTGACATACTGCTAGAAACTAGCCACCACACATTACAGTGCTCCTATCCTGGTTCTCTGCTAGTCTAAGAGGAGACTTGAATGTCTCTTCTTTTCTTGGGAAATATTTTATGAATTTTTGCAGGAATTTACTTTCATTCTGTATGTTTGTAGTCATCTTAACCATAGATGGTATATTCATTACCTCGGATTGTAAGTGTTTATTTGCTCATTTTTCCCCTTGCCATCAAGCCTTGTGGTTTAAACTCTCGAGTCTGTCTACAAAATGAGTTGGAGAGTAGCATCTGTAATATTTATCTTATTAAACTTTGAATGCCAAGAAACTGTATAGAATAAGTATTTGTTGAAAATGGACAATCAACGAATTAATTTAAAACTAATGGTGACAAATGCCGTTGTCCCAGTGCTGGCCTGCAGGTGGTACGCCAAGGATAGCAGCACTCTCAGAACGGCATCGTGTCTTCCTATACATTCATCAAGATGCCTGCCGAATTCCATTATTCTCTGTTATAATTTCCACTTTACCTGAACTTGCAGGGTCTCATTCTTCAACCTGAAATGGAGTGACATTTTACACGAGCAGCACACGTGGACAAGCCTGTGGCTTCAGCTGTGACACCCCAGAAGGGAAGAAGGGAGAGTGTAGGAAGGGACAGGAGAGAGAGTGAATGGGGAAGAAGAACTTCTCATTTTCTGCAATCCTCTGTAACCATTTTCTAATTGGACTATGTTAATAGACTCTTAAGTTGAATGAGATTGGCTGTGCCTGCTTTTTGTAACAAAAGAAATGGAGTTCTCAACAGGAACACACAATGCAGAATTTCACAGAAGCAAGGAAAAAGGCATGGATTGCAGTGCGGAAAGTTCTACATATTAACATAAGAGAAATGAGGTTTCTGGCCTTAGGCATCAAATTCAATCATTTCATCTCTCCAAGTAGCTCTTTCTCTATTTTAATATCCCCACAGGCACACACTCACAAGGATAGAAATGATGGGAGTGATTTTGAATTTTAAAACCAAATCAAAGTCTAAGTGGAGTACAGAATACAATATTTAGCACACCAGGCTTGGCATCCTAGCTGTTAAGTCTCAGAGAATGAAAGGGTCTATTTAAAAATCATGATAGAATCATGTTTGCTTATTGAGGTTCCTAAGTTAATTTTGCCTTTGTATTTTAGACACCAAACTCAAATGGTGGAAATTAACTATTATACATTGAAACAGAATTACAATCACAAATAGTACATTTTTCAATGCTGGGGAATAGGCAGTCTGTACAAAGCAACCGAATAAATATTGCATTCATATAGTAAGTTTGGTTTCATCCTAAAAATTGAAACATGAACATATTATGTGAATTAAGACAAAATATAAATTATCCAACAATACAAACAAAATGAGATGTTTATGTAAACATTTATACAATGCCGAAATTGAATAAAGACATTAGTCTTTATACTCTGTACAATCACATTGTAAAATGAAACCAAGATTAAGATGGCAATTTAAGATCAGGTCAATCTGGACGAGACCCCATGAAGAAGCCAGCTTCCTTGTCACCAGCAAATTAATCTAATTAAAGGCGCCATTAATAAGTCTCTCCTAAAAGATACTTGGAATTTTCACATTATTCATGCCCGAGTTTCAAGATCATTATTCTGGCATTTAAACACTCAGTTCTTCTTGTGGCTAAAAGCCCACATTTCGTTGTCTTTTATGACTTTATCTTCCTGGGTGAAGAGTGTTAGACTGAAGTCTAGATAAGTAAAAAGGGAAGGCTGAAGATGGACACTAAAGAAAAGAGATACACAATGGAATTTAAGCGAGCCCTTCAGAAGACTGAATTCCATAAGTAATAGGCAGAAAAATGGATGAACCCGGGAATCATGTGTGGTAAGTTAGGACACTAAAATACAATCAACTCGTGTGCCAAGTTGAGATATTTTTAGCCAAAGCCATAAAAGTTGAAAAATCATGTTTGGGAATATGTGATGGAACAGCAGAATATGGCAACAAGAGAGGACAATGGGGGAGGTAAATATGAAAGAAGACAATATCATATACCTATAAAAAAAGAAGCCAATAACACTGGAAGGAAGAAAATAATTATTTCCAATTAAATAATAAAGTCCAAGAGAAAAATCAGATACCATAGCCAATTTGTTTCTCATTAGATCCTGTAGACAGGACACAAAACTATATTTTAAGGTTAAGATAACAGCATTTGTGTAGTTATTTAAACACACACAGACACACACACACACAGAGTGGGGAAAGACAGGGAAAGAGAGAGGGAGACAGAAACACAAAGAGAGATAGCAGTTGTAGTCCCTTGTCTGTCCCTTACCTCTGCACTGTGTTTTGCTGTCAGAATCTCTAACAAAGTCTTTCGCGTCTGTACCTTGTGTGAGGCATCAGATGAGTAAGAAGGTATGGATAGAGGGGAAAGAAATAAAAGGATGCTCATTTTCATGGCCATCACTATAGTCCAGCCAAAGTATCTTCTCAAGGCCTGCAGCTGGAAGTACTTATCTAGTTCAGCAGTAAAGGGAGAGCACTCCTGAGATGCCCACCTTAAGTGTCCAGAGATCTGTGAGAACCCCATACATGGGTGTCAAGAGGAGAACAAAGATAAAGAACGATGTGTGTGTGCAAAGTGAGACAACCGCTCTGCAGAAGTTGGCTGCTGCCTCACCTCACCATTTAACTAAAGGAAAAGATTTAGCTGTCCACTACCTGGTGTTAGTTTTTGAAATATGTGAGTGGAATATGGGAAATAGCAATAGCACCAGTCTTTACTATAGGTATATAGTCTATATAGGTATATAGTCTCTTCGATAGCGTCTAAGAAAACCCCAGCATCTAATAGCACTTTCTCTGTGAAGAGAGCCTAAAGTAAATTACAAATACTAAGAAAATGAGTTATATAAATAAAAAAGTACCCTGTCATTCATGGTTAAGCCTACCCTAGTCGGTGATAGAATCCAAATTTACATGTGTAGCAAGAAATCCCGGTAACAGATGGAACAGAGAAATCATGCCATTAGAACACAAATCCAGAGCATCACATCTCCATTGTTTACATGCTGAGGAAGGGTTACCTTGGCAATGAAACCGAAAATACCACCAGCTAAGGATTGTGTGGCATGCTGTGCTAGTATGGGACAAAATGGCAAAAAAGAAAAATGCTATCTGCTGCTCAGGAAACATCTCTTTGTGTTAGTGCCATAATGTTTGGTGATAAGAGGCTTAAATAAAATATTCTGGACAAAATATGTTGTCTGTCTCTTCAAGACATGTCTGAGAGAGAAAACATTAATAAAGCACTTGTAGGCAGGTAGATGCAAGCCACTCATGCAGGTGCCCACATGTGCCTGTCAGTATGTCAGTATCCATTAGCTCATTACCCAACGTTCATCTTGCTTCGTGCCAGGCGCTGAGCTTGGTGCTAGCCAGTGGAAAACAAAGTTAATATTTTTATCTCCTAGATTATTTATTAATAAAGAGGCAGATGCAATGTAAATAATTGTATGGAAAAAAATCTATAATTGCTTATGATAAGTAATACACCATGGAAGGAGATTAGGGTTCTGTGCTGTCCAGGATACACAGAAGTGACATACAGTTCTAAGGAAGTGACATATAATTCACCTAGGGAGTAGAACACATTTCTTTTGTTGGGAATTACTCCCCATTTTTGTTCTCTAACAAAAAAATCTAATAATTTGTTACTTCATTGTGCTGAAATTTCATTAATAACATAGGGAATATATGGCCCACACTATCTGGAAACCTCTGCTTCATTGACTAGCTTGTTTCTTCTTTGTTGATTAAATTGTTCTATTTTGCCCCCTTTCTCTATTTTATACTTTGATTTGTCTATGTTATCTAAGATGTGTATATTCTTTGTATATTTTAAATAATTAGAAAACATTTTCCTTTTTGTTTTCTGTCATTTTGTTTTCAAGGTTTTTACGGTAGGTTTTGACCAACAGAAGATTTGGAACTGTGTATGTCTGGGCAGGTCAAAAACAAGCTGGCCATATATTAGCATTTTATTTATAATCTTGCTCTTGGGTTTTGTACTCAAACATCTCAACTTTACCTGAGGCTTTAAAATCTGTTCAGGTTTATAGTTTGAGTATTTACAGTTATTGGCTTTTATTTTAAATTTAGTGTATTATTATCATATATACACAGACATGATAGGATACACCTGTGAGTCATGTATCATAGGACATGTATGGAGGCTAGAAGATAACTTTTTGGAGTTGGATCTGTCTTTCCTCCTTTATGGGCCCCAGGGATTGAATTCAAGCCACCAGGCTTTTGCATCACAAACTGTTCCCTGTTAAACCATCTCAACCTTCCTTATTATTTCTTCTTTTTAGATTTCATCTTTTAGATGATATAAGACAATCAAGTTTACATTCTTCTTTTTGTGTAGTTAATTTCCCCATCAACATTTATGAAATCATTCATTGTTCTTACAGAAAATAATGTGTCAGTCCTTCATCAATCTTCCAATGCACTGCCCTCTGTAGTTATTCTTCTATTTATTTGTATTTTAATTCTACAGCTCTCCAGGGTTTTTAAAAGTAGTTGGGTTTTCTTTTACTCTTTTTACTCTTTAAGCTTTTGGGGAACCCACCACCCAGCTTCAAACATGGAGTCTTATTCTTTCATATGAATGCTCACCCTTAGCTTGGCTTGCTTCTAGTCCGCTTTTCTTAACATTAAATTTACCCGTGTACCTTTTGACTTCTGACCGTTTCCTTTTCTTACTTCTGTATATCTTACTTTCATTCTTAGTACATATCTGACTGGCCTGCTGGGTGACTGGGTGGCTGGGTGGCTGGGTGGCTGGGTGGCTGGGTGGCTGGGTGGCTGGGTGGCTAGATAGCTGAGTGCCTGGCCATCCCAAGTATCCTCTCTCCTTACTTTCTTGTTCTTTCTTTTTCCTTCTCCAAGATTCTCCTTCTATTTATCCTCTCTCAATGTCAGCCCCACCTATCCTTTCTCCTGCCCTGCTATTGGCCATTCAGCTCTTTATTAGGACCATCAGGTGTTTTAGGCAGGCAAAGAATCACAGCTTCACAGAGTTAAACAAATGCCTGAGAAAGGTGAGATGTACTGCCCGAATCACAAACTAAAGTTTACAGTGGTTCGTGGAGGATCCTGCTACTCAAGAATGAGATTTCTCAAGGAAAGACATCTCTGGTGGACAACAGACACTCATCTGAGGCAGGTTCGACACCAGCATAGCTATAACAAAGACAGAGGTTTATCAACTCAAATCTTGTCATGCCTGCTCATACACCCTACTGTGCACATGGGCATAGAACTGGTGGGTTCCAAATTCTGAGCTCAGAAAGTGCTTAAATGACATTCCCTCTTTTTTTTTTTTTGTTTTGTCTCATGTGCTTCACTTTTTAAATACTACATTTTAACAGAACTTTTTCTTATTATATTTTAAAATACTATATTTTAAGTTGTATTACCTTTATAGATTGATGCAATTTTGTTTATTCATGTTTTCCATTGTTAAGCAAATGTTTTTTTCTCTCATACTTATTATTTTTAAATTCTCCTTGATATTTCCTTTATTCTTTTACTATATTTAGTAGCATTTTGCTGTATTTCTTAAAAGCTAATATCTTTAAATTTCCTACCTTCTTACATTTACCCAATTTAATTTTGAACTGGACATTTTTATTCCTGTAGATTTATTTCTCCCACATTTTTCCTCTTTCTTCCTCTTTCATGCCTTCTTTCATTTTTGACATGGTCTCTCTGTGTTTTTCTGACTGCCCTAGAATGCACTCTGTAGCCCTGGGTGATCTTGAATTCACAGATATCAAGGAGTATCTGTACTTCTAATTTGGAATGAAAGTTCTACAATGAAACCGTTAAGTGAATGAAGAAGGAGACATGGAAGACAGGAAAACCTTCTATGCGGAAGTACATGTATAGAAAAAAATTATATTACAAAAATCACTGTTCCCCCAAAGGCAATCTACATATTTTGTGAAACCCTCATTATAATCCCAATGATATTTTTTAAAACTAGATATAAACAACCCTAAGATTAGAATGTTAGTACAAAAGACAACCAAATGGTCAAAGAAATTCTGCATCGAAAAAGCTATGGTAAAAGAATCATAATACCTGAGCAATAGAAACACCATGGTACTGGCACATAAACTAGCAAATAAACCAACAGACTATAAAAGACCCAGCAGTAAACCTTCAGAGCAATTACCACCTCATTTTTGACAAGGTTTTCAAAATCATCCATTGGCAACAAATGGTGCTGGGAAAACTGGATATTCACCTGTGCAAGAGCAAAACTAAATATGTTATTTTCATCTTGCTCAATAGAGATTTCAAATGGTTAAAATGCTGTAATAAATTGAAACCTAAAATTCTGAAACAATAGAAGAAAAAGTAGGAAAAACCCTCCAAGACATGCAATATTTTGGAAAGGACTCTGATGGCTCAGAAGATAATTCCACTTTGGAAAACAGTATCCATAAAATTAGACATATGCTGCAAAGTAAGGAAGATAAAACTTTAGACATGGTGATGCAGACAGGTGGAAACAAATGAAAGAAAATAGAAGTCATGCAAACAGCAACTACTACAAAGCTTTACTGGTTATATTAATATCAGACTATACTACTGTGGAATAAAAGTGCCAGGAGTAATGAAGAGAAACAGCTCTGATGAATCAGTCAAAATGCATGGAGCTAAACCAAATCAAATAATGTGGAAGGAAAGATTAAATAATAATAGTTCAAAATCTTATATCCTACTTTCAAAATCAGAAACAACAAGCAGGCAGAAGTTTGAAAGGAAATGAAGTCTTAGGCAACTCTCTAATCCAAGCAGATGAAGAAGATCAGATTAGAACACTCATCCAACACCACAAGGTGCCTATCTTCTCAAGGACGTGTGAGACAGTCCCCAAGGTACTTGCTGGGTTGTAAAGAAACTCCAGCAAATGGAAAGTATTTCAATCATACAAGGAATTTTCCAGACCCATTATGCCAGTATGTGAAATATCAAAAACAAAAAGGCACTTGGAAAGGCAATATATGGAAATTTATACAGTTCTAAATGGATATGACATAAAAGAAAAATTATACAATACTTTGGTAGGAGTGAAAATGAAATCTCGACATCACAAAATGAATGGGAAATATAGAAATGTTTGTAGCTATGAAGATTAGAAAAAGGAGGTCTATAACACCACAATTCAACTTTTATCCCAATATTTATTATCAATTGATACTTAATAAAGTAGCCAAAGCAATCCAATGAAGAAAGAAGTTTAGCTACTTGTGTTGAAACAACTGGCTATACACATGAGCAAGACAAACCACCAACCCTGGCTTTTTATCACATATTATACAGAAAGCCTAACCCAAAAATGATACAAAAAAACAAAAAGAAGGTAAAAGTAGACAACTTTTAGCTTAATGAAGAGTATTAATTCCCTGAGACTTAGCAAAAGTAGAAAAACAGCATAACAATAAAAGGTGGTGCTAGCATGAATGTTAAAAAGAATGTAAAGACTTTGGAGCCCTTGTACATTGCTGAAGAGAATGGGAAATTGTACAGCCTTTTTGCAACAGAATATGGCAGTCACTTAGACTAATGTGTTACACTTAGAATAGTAAGGAACTCAGCAAGGCTAGGGAGAAAGAAGGCATGTATCCATGTCTAATCTCATACAAAAGGTCTTAGTAGTCTTATGCATACCGAAACAAACACAGAAATATCTCAAATTTCCACCCATCGCTAGATGGGTGAATGAATGTTGGCATACCTAAACAGTGGAACACAGTTAGTCAATAGAATCAATGAAGCAGTATAACAGGTAGAAAATCGTTAAAATATTGTGATTGATAACTCAGTCATAAAAGACCATGTTATGCATGCATTCATGTGAACTACCTAAAATCTGAATTTTAGAGACATGAAGTTGGTGAATATTTGTGACAATGTGGAGGCTGAGCAGACAGAAGATGTTCGCAGAGTTTTATGAATATGTTTCAGACATTCCCTATGCTTTAAATGAGGAAACTTTTATATTGAAATTATAAATGCATTTCTTTTAAAAACTCTTTTACAGGGCTGGAGAAATGACTGGAAAGGTCTTACTGCTTTTCAAGAGTATCCAGGTTCAGTACCCAGCCTTCACAACTATGTAACTACAGCTCCTGAGGAACTGATGCCCCCTTCTGTCCACTACAGATACTGGTTTACACACACACACACACACACACACACACACACGCATATGTGAACACATACACACTCAAACACCAAAAACCAAAAAAACATAAAATCCAATTATTTAAAATAACTAAATCTTTTGGCATTATAGTTTTTGTATTAAGGAGAAAGGTTTCCATATAAAAACAAACGCCTTTTAAAAGTAGAGCTTGGCTACAGAAAATGTCTTCTTAATCTGGGCTCTGCTTAATTTGGGGCAGAGATATTTTTGTTCTTAACAATTATTTAATTGACATCGATAAAATTCAAGTAATTTTAAAGTCACCATTTTAATATCTTAAAATGTCCAATTCATTGGCTTTCACTGAGTTTATGCTGTGCAGCCACCGACTTGTCCAACAACAGGTCAGTTCACAGTACTACAAAAAGAACTCCAATATTCATGAAGTGATTCCTAATCTCCTCCCTTGACCCATGCCACCTGCAAATTCTCATATTTTCTTTTAGTATTTACTCATCCTAAAATCTAAATAAATACAATTGCATGGTTTTTCATTCTTCCGTGTTTGACTTTTTTCACATAAAACCATAATTTCAACATGTTGATATACACAGACATGCATATTCTACTTCATTACATCTTGTGGCCAAATACCATTTCATCACACAGATGTACCACTTATCAACTATCCATCAACTGATAATTTCTGAGTTCTTTCCGTGTTTGGCTATTACAAAAAAAAATACTATAATGAGCACTTAAGAGCAAGCTAATCTCAGTTTCTTTGTATTGTGATTAAAATACATATTGTAAAAATAACTCCCTTAATCATTTCTTGCATGTAAATCAATGATTTTAACATATGCATACTCTGTAAACATCACAAATATTCATTTCCATAATTCCTCTTATCTTCCTAAACTGAAACTACAATCCTGTCGATGAAAAATACTTGTAGAAAGATATTCCAAGTGCTCCAGTACAGTGCCAGGCTACTTCTGTTCGTAGAAACCTTCCACACAGCTCCTTGTGATAGAAACCATGGAATGTTTGTCTTCTGTTGACACTGATTTTGTCTAGGTTCAGAGATGCTGCAGCATCTATGTGGATATTTGAATACCAAACATCCCTATGTGCATGTGTGTGTACCATGTGTTTTGCTGTCCTCTCGTCCATCCATGCACAGCTGACTTAATTCTGTGCTTTAACTATTATTGTTCTATCACCCACTATTGTGAATATCAAAGGGGTTCCATTTCATTTGGGTTTTTTGAAGTAGTTTTGATTCAAGTTCTTTGTACATTTTAAGTGTATTGCTTGATATTTTTGCTGCTGGGTTTTTGAAGTTCACTGTATATTTGGGGTATTAATTCTTTACCAGATAGATAACAGTCTTAGTTCTAATTTCAATTGTTTTTTATAAAATACCATGGCCAAAGCAACATGGAGAGGAAAGGGTTAGTTTTATGTCCCAGTTTGTCAGAGAAGTCAGGGCAAGAACTCAAGACAGGAAAGTGGAGGAAGGAACAGAAACAGAAAGTGGGGGAGCAGTGTTTACTGGCACATCGCTTGCTCAGCCTGGTTTCTCACACATTCCAGGAGTTGCTATCTCCATTTTATGGGCCTTCCACATCAATCATTAATCATGAGAATACCTCACAGACTTATATACAGGCCAACCTCTTGGAGGCATTTTCTCAACTAAGAGGTCCTCTTCCCAGTATGTCTAGGTTTGTGTCACGTTGGCAAAACACTAGCCAGCACAATGATTTACTAATATTCCCCCAAGAAATTTGTGTTGTCTCTTTGGTGATACTCTCTTTGGCTGTATACAACTTTACATTTTTAATTGAATCTTTAATTTGTCTAGTTTATCTTTTTTTCCCTGTGGCCTTTTTATCATATACAAAGGATTCTTGTAAAATCTATGATAGTGAGGATCCCCCCATGCTTTTTAGTCTTAAGCTTCACCTGAGAGTTTCAAGTAAGACTGAGTCTTTAGTTATGTAATGTTACTAAGATTAAAATCATTACTTTTCATGCAAATGTCTAGTTTTCTTCTCATCGTTTGTTGAAAAGACTTTTTCATCCAAGGAACGATTTTCATACACTTGAAGGAAAAGGGTTTGATCATGGATTTCTTCCACTTAATTCTAGGCTTTCTTTTCTACTAACCTGTATTGCACTCTTTATAACTATACCATTTTGAATATAATTGCATGACAAAATAAGTTTTAAAAAATTGTTGTAGAAGTATTCATTTTATTATTTAATATATATGAGAGATTTTCAGCAAGTGTGTGTACCATATGCATACCTGCTGCCTATGGATGTCAGTAGAGGTCATTATGTCTCTTGGGACTGGAGTTACAGATAGTTGTGAGGCACTATGAGGGTATTGGGAATTGATCCGAAGATTCTGGAAGAGCAATAAGGGCTCTTAACCAAGCTACAGTAAGTTTTGAACCCAGAAAAATGTGAAGTATTTTAGCCCAATTTCTCAGTATAGTGAAATACTGAGACAAATAAACTTTAGAGAGAAAAGATATATTTTGGCTCCTATGTTTGGTAATTGCATTTCATAGAGGATGTTTGGGGCTTGTATTGAGGCAACACAGTCTGGCAGACATGTCACGCCAAGGTTACATTCTGTGTCAGAAAGCAGGGAAAGAGAAAGAAGAGATAGAAAGGTACTTGGTCCCACAATCTCCTTCAAGAATAATTCTCAAGGCCTGAGATACCACTAGACCTTATTTCTTAGAGGTTCCAATGTGTCAAATAGTGCCACCTTGAAGACTAAGACATTAGCCCGTGGTAATAAATAAAATTACAGTCTCTAAACTTCCAGGCCATTTCAAGTTTGGTTTATTGCTCAAAGCCCTCATGATTTTATATTATTACATACAGGTGGAGGCTGTTCATTTGTTTCCCAGTTTCTCAGATGCAAATAATGACACAAAAACTATATTAATTACAACACTGTTTTGCCAATAGCTTACACATATTTATAGCTAATTTTCCCATCTTAAATTAACCCATTTCTATTAATCTGTGAATCACAATGAGACTTTGGTCTACCAGTAAGGTTCTGGCCAGCAGCTGGCATCTTTTTTTTTCCGAGTAGGGTTTCTCTGTGGTTTTGAAGCCTGTCCTGGAACTAGCACTTGTAGACCAGGCTGGTCTCGAACTCACAGAGATCCGCCTGCCTCTGCCTCCCGAGTGCTGGGATTAAAGGCGTGTGCCACCACTGCCAGGCCGGCAGCTGGCATCTTTCTCCTTTGCCAGCTACATGGCATCTCCTTCTTTCTGCCTACTTTCTCTCTATATCTCTGCTCACATTTTCCTGCCTGGCTTTACTCTACTAAGCTTTGGCCAAAACACCTTTTTTAATAACCAATGGTAATAAAACATATTAGTAGCATACAGAAGGGAATCCTGAAACAACTGTGAGGGATTTGGTTTGTTTCATTTCTGAAAACAAAAGGTGAGCTTGGTGTCTTAGTATCTGGATCTGTCTCTGTTACAATAACTGACAACCTCAGCATGAATCATTAATAAAGACGAATTTTGCTTATAGTGCAAGACAGAATCCAAGAACATGGTGGTGGTGTCTGCTAAGGCTCCTTTTTCCTACATCATAACATCACACATCAAAAGAGTTTGTTCTGACAAGCAAGTGCAGCTCCATGAGCAATCCTCTCTTCCAGTAGCGCATTAGTGCTCTCATTCATTGGTGTGAGTGTGCTAGCTTGTTCAGAAAAGCAAAGACCTTCATGGACCAGTCACCTCCAGATACGCATCTGTCAGCACTCCTGCGCTGGCCACCAACGTTTCAATACATGGTTTTTGATTGCGTATTAAAACCATGGCCAGAAAGGCTGCATCATACTTTGCTAGTACTACTTCTTAACTGTTTTGAGGTTTTCATTTGTGCGCATGAGATGTGCTATCGTTTTTATTCGTTTTTCTTTCTCTGCCATGTAATTTTCTGCAGGATTTTGTGCTTTCCGTTACATGAGTCTTTCGACTCTTTGGTTAAGCTGATTCTTAAGGACATGATTCCTTTCGATGCCACAGAATTGCATGACTAAGTGACTCCTGTTGTTCATCATTCTTGTAGATAAGCACAAGTGGAGCTTGCACATTGACTTTACATCTTTTGTCTTTACCACATTCATTTTGGTTAAAGATTTAAGATTTCTGGTGAATGCTCAGAATTTTCTACATTTGAAATTATATTATTTTCAAACAAAGTTTTAAATCTTTTCTAATTCAGATGCCTTTCATTCTCTCTCTCTCTCTCTCTCTCTCTCTCTCTCTCTCTCTCTCTCTCTCTTTCCTCTTCTCTTTTTTTTCTTCTTTACTGCCTCAGTGTTCATTCTGTATCTTCCTTTCCTTTGCTGAACTGAGCTAGGGGGCTGTTTAGTCTTGTCTTGCTCAGCAGAAGTGTGTTTAGCATTTCAACACTGAGAGTGATATTCATAGCTATTACTACATTTTATTCTCTTCAGTAGTTTTTTTTCCTACTTCATTTTTAATATTTTAAATCATGAGAATGTGCTGGATTTTATGAAAAAACTTTTTCTCTGTACCAAGTACGAGGATGATTCAAACATTTCCCAGCATTCTGTTAGTGTGATATATTTCACAAGGTTTTCATTTGCTTCATTCCAGGAATCAGCCTCAAGTGGTATAGTGTCTGATTCTTTTAAAATCCAGTAATATTTGGTTTATAAGTTTTGAGGATTTTGAATCAATATTCATGAAATATGCTTGCTTCTAGGTCTTAAAAAAATAAATGACTCTCTTTTTTGGCACCATTAGATAATTCAGTCCACCTATAACAAGGAAAGTGTTACCTTCAATATGTTGCCCACCATACATTAAATTGTTCATAGTAGTCTCCTATTATTTTTAATTCTATGGGAGTAATGATGTCGCTGTCCTAGGATTTGACATTAGTAATTTAAGTATTTTCTACTTTTTAAAGTCAGTTTAAAGATAAGGCTTTATCAGTTTTGCTCACTTTTTCAGAAACCATCATTTGCATGGGGTGTAGTGCAAGACTGCCTATCTTCCTAGTGTTTGAAAGGTAGACAGCTAGACAGCGGATCAGGGGCTCAAAAGCATTGCCAGTTATGTAGGGAGCTCAAGGACAATCTGAGATGCATGAGAACTTGAAGAAAAAAAGAAAGAAAGAAGAAAGAAAGAAAGAAAGAAAGAAAGAAAGAAAGAAAGAAAGAAAGAAAGAAAGAAAGAAAGAAAGAACAAAAGGGAACCATTTCAGTCTCGTTCATTTTCTGTCATTTCTTCACATGGTTTTAGGTTACCCTCTAATTGTGCTTCCTTCTATAAGCTCCCTCAGCAGCAGTAGACAGTTAAGGGCAGAAACCCTTCCCCTTCTAATTTTCTGGGGCATTTCAGGTTTTGCCTTGGTTTTGAAAGGCATTTTGACTGGCATGTTTTATTTTAAAATATCAATATTTAGGATCGAGATCTGATAACTCATTAAAGATTGTTCTATGACAATTTTTTTCCTTCCTTGCTACTTGTAAGATTCATTCTTTATTCATCTTTCACAATTGTGATAACAATGTCTTCCTATAGGGCTTTAAATTCCCGTTTTTTTGACTGGAATTTTTGAGCTTATGGGATGCTCATAATCACATCTTTCATCTCATTTTTTTAAGTTTCCAGCAATTACTTCTTCAAATCTCGTCCTTTCTTTTATCCATCATGCCCCACAATGCATGATCTGTTCAGTGCTGTCCCACAGGCACCTTAGTCTCTGTCCCTTTTGTCATCATTCCTCCCACGACTCTGGGATTTATAATTCCCATCCCCTACTTTGTACACTCACAGACAAACAGAATTAGTACATATATTGCTTGTTCAATTCTACTCTCATATCTCCAACAAGTCTGAAGAAATTGTATTTCCATTTTAGAATATCTTTTTGCCTTTAGTGCTGTGACTTTCATCTGTCCTCTGTTTGGCTCATAAGTTGTTTCTGTGACTCACTCCACATCTTCCTTTAGTTCTTTGAGCAACTGTATTTGTTCTCACATGTTTGTCCAGTAGATCAACCATCACGTCTTCTGATTATTTTCTTTAAATGAGATGTTCTTTGTATACACTGTGGGTTTTTTTTTTGTTGTTGTTGTTGTTGCTGTTGTTGCTGCTGATCAGTGGGTTTGCTGCTTTCTATTAATATTTTTGTTTGTTTCTCTCTGGTATTTACACAGGTTACTCTGCTTCAATGGTCCACCTTAAGATACAAATTTAGAATTTTCTAGGATCTTTCCTAAGCTTGTCTTTTTTCCTAGGCAACCACGGTCACTTTTTCATTATGCCCATGTATAAAGTAGCTTTTGAATATCTAGATTAAAGTCTAGATTTCAAACAGGGCATGGAAAAGAGAAATGAAAAGTGGAATGTTGTTATCCCTGCATGTCCCCTGACACCACCTCATCACATAGATGGTCCTGCATCCATGAAGAAAGTTGTAACAAAAATTGTGTTCTCTTTGTACCTTGGTGGTCTGAAGTAGCAACTAGTGATCTGAGCCTGGAATTCCAATATTTGGTGAAAAGGGTCCATCCCTACCTTGGGTCCCAAATACAGATTACCAGACACAAAGCTGTCTACCATGGCAGCGGAGGGGGAAATGGATAATTGTTCCTGTGCTAATTGCTGAAATGAAATGCAATACACCAGCCTTGCCTCCCATGGGGCTTTGCTAGACTTTAATAGACTCCAGACTTCCAAAACCTGTCACATTATACAGGCTCTTTCTTGCAGCATAGCTGATGTCCAGGCACTGACCTATTCCTGGGGTTTCCTATTCTAACATCTGACCAGAAGTGCCTTTACAAACATACTGGCTTTGTTTTAATGTTTCATCTATTAGAGACTTGTTTTCAATTATCTTGAGACTAAGCATAGAGGCAGAATTGCTGAGTAATGCTGTGACTGCATGTTTAATTTTTTTCAGAGAACTGCCAACATGTATTTCAGTGTCTCATTACTTCTGTGAGTGTTTTCAATTGAGAGTTAGAGTGTTCTCTTAATTATAGTATCAACTCTGTGTACTACTGGTTACAGTCTCTTGTTTTCTGCCTGCCTTGCCTTGAACCATATTTTAATTATCAAACAACACACAACTGCAAAAATGGTCCCTGTAATGTCATAAAATGCTAAGACCCATATGTGTTCTCTTATATCATTCAAGCCAATGAGAAGTTTTGTATGTTGACTTCTGTTTATGTCCACGTCCAGTTACACAGGCCCATTGAACATAACATGAGTGACATTAGAATTATAAATATTGTACCCTTAAATAGATTGAGCTACTGGTTCTGTTGGGTGTTGGTTTTTTATCACCTACTTACAAATTTCAAAAGAACATTTGGCAAATATGTTCATCTATTCACAGTTGATTTTCATCCCTGTTTAAAGCTCTCTATTGTGACTGGTTGGTAACTGTCAGCTCTCCTACATTGATAAGTAGTTGAAGAGATTATTTGGACTAGATATACACATACTCAATGAAATGCAGGCACACATATAATTCCTTTGCAACACCAAAAGTATTATAACTGGAAAAAATTAAACCTTAATAAATTACAGAGATTTGTCCACGCCTTACTGAGCAAGACATGAGTGAATTTTAATTTGAAACACTAATTCCTTCTCATGGAAATGTATTGGGCCTACCCTGTGTATTTTCTCCTTTTTTTCTGATTTTATGAGCATTTCACCACTTACTTGGCTAAGCTATAATTACTGTGTTCTCAAAGATTTAATGATGATTTGACATTAAAATAAGGGACATAATAAGTGTTGATGAAAGAAGTCAACACATACAATCTTCCCTCATGATTTTAGAAAGTTAGATAGTCCAGAGACGATAATATCAAAGACATAGCTTATAGTATGCTGTAAGGAAACTAGCCCAATTCAGTTGTGACTGAGACAGACTTTATCTAAACACAGAGTAGACAGTGAAAGTACATACGCAGTGAAACTTGGCAATGTAGGAGTTACTGTTTTATCCTACCATGTGCAAAATCTTTGGGTCACTCTGCTCAAATAGATATGAATGACACATCCGGGTACAACTCTACACCCACAAAGCAGACTTCGGGAGATGGGTTCTGCAAGTAGGCACTGGCACACAGCAATTGTGAGGCACATACTTTGGGGAATGAGTTACTGAATTCTCTCCCAGCTGACCTTCTAGACTTTCTAAACAGAACAGAGCTAGAAGAATAGTCTCATATATTTATATTTTTCATACATATTCATATTCACATCCAGTCTGAAGATAATTGAAAAGAAGTCTCTAACAGAGAAAACCAAAAACAGTAAAACCTGATATGCTTGGAAAGGGGTTTCAGGGAATAAAGAATATCTATGCATATCTATCATCTATGTAGATATGGATATAAATATAGATGTCGATTCAGTATAGTTAAATGTATGTATGTATAAGTAGAAGGTGTATGTAAGTAAGAAGATATTACATATTATGTGTATCTTCACTTCTTCTTTTCAAGGAAATTTGTTTTTACCCTTTTGTTGAAATAGATTGTCTTTCTCACATTATATACCTGTTTGTGGTTTCTACTCCCTCTTACTTTCCCAACTCCTCTCCACAACCCCTACAATCTAGATTCACTCCCTTTCTCATCTCATTATAAACAAAAACAAACAGCATTCTAAGGGATAATATGTGTATATTACATATTAATATACAAGAAAAATGAATACATCATAATTGAACAAAACAAACAAACACAAAAAAGAGTCCAAAAGAAAGCACAAGAAACAGACCTACTTACTCACAAAATCGGGAATTCCCAATAAAACCCTAAGCTGACACTTTTTCTCATTGACACTGTTCTTTGCCATGCAATACCTGTTCAGGCTCATGAAGCCCCACACATTAGTGTATTACTTTAATGCCTGTGCTAATGGTGCTCTGTTCAGAAAGTCTTTCCTATACTAATTGCCTCAATTCTATCCCCACTTTCTCTTCTATCAGGCTCAGTGTACCTAGACTGAAGTCGCCTTCAGGCTCCTGGGGAGGGCCTGCTGGGGTTGGTACCTAGGATAAAGTAAGGAGTGAGGAGAGGGAAGTTTGGAGAGGAAGATCTGTGCCATGGAGTGGTGATGGGGGCAAGAGAGGAAAAGGAGTTCGCGGCAGGTTCTCTGCTACAGAGTGGAGGAGAAGACTGGGGATTGGGTTTGGGGGAGCTGAGGGAGAAATGAAGATCTGTAGATAGTCTACTGCTTCACTCTCCTGAGTGGCCTCTGGGTTCCAGTGAATGCCTTTCAATATTTGCTAGGATTTCAGCATCTCCTCTGTTAGAAACGAAAGTCGCAGTGTGCACACTGTGCTGTTTTTACACGGAACCAGCAATTAACCGCCTTCGTGTACCTTCCCGAGTAATACAACTGGAGTTTGAGCAGTCTACTCCAATCTTCCTGAGTAACTGCCACGTTGATTTCTATAGAGGCTGCCCAAGTTTGCACTGCCAGCAACAACTGGTAAGTGGTCTTCTCGCTCCACATCCTCACCAGCATAAGCTGTCTCCTCTTCTTCCTCTACTACTGTTATTCATAGGTTTCGGCTTTTCATTGTGCCCAACAATCCTGAATTTTTTGTGCCAGTTGTTTTCCTGCTTCTTTTTTTTTAATTTAACATCTTCTTTGTCTGAGAAATTCATTTCTTTTATCTTGTCTTCAATGCCTGAGAGCCTCTCTTCTATCTTTTGTATTATGTTGTAGATGCTTGTCTCTGAGGTTTCTGCTAAATTTTCTAAATTATATTTTTAGTTCCAGATTTTCCTCAGTATGGATTTTCTTTATTAATTTTACTTCCACTTTCAGGTCTTAAAGTCCTTTGATCATTTCCTTCCACTGTTTGTGTTTTCCTAGATTATTTTTAATTGATTCATTCATCTCCTCTGTAAGGACTGCTGCCATATTCATACAACTTATCTTAAGGTCATTGCCTTGCACTTCAGCTGTGTTGTAACAGTCAGGATCTGTTATGGTAGAATTGCTGGGCTCTGGGAGCCCAGCAATATTGTCCTGGCTGTTACTGATTATGTTTTGACACTGGTGTCTAGGCATCTAGACTTGGGAAGATTGTAATTCTAGGTGCTGCTATCTGGTCATGTCTTTGTTAGTTAAATGTTTTGTTCTTTGGTTTCTTTTGCCTCTCTGGTTCTTAGGACACTGTAGTGGCTGTGTGTTGTCATCACATTGGATTTTACACTCTCACTATTACTTTTATTTTTATGCACTTATCTGCCACACACACACCCCAGCAACAATGATGAAAATCAACTATGGTATTAAAACAAGAGAACCATTTTTGTTATATCTACTTTCATGTCTCATGCACCTATAACCTATCGTTATCTTTTTTCATTACTTAATATTTACCTGCATATACATACTATATCATGCCCACATATACATCTGTTTATATGCATATATACATAAGCATATTTACTATTACATGAATATAAACATTTTGTATATATTACTGACTAGATTCTGCTGTGTGATAATGCTCTTATACACTGTAAAGATTTGTCACTCATATTGGTTTAATAAAACATTGATTGTTCAGTAGCCAGGCAGGAAGTGTAGGTGGGGTGACCAATGTAGGAGAATTCTGAGAAGAGGAAAGGCAGAGATACAGTTGCAAGCCAGATGCAGAGGAAACAAGATAAGAATACCTCCCTGAGGAAAAGTCTAAGCCATGTGGCTATACATAGATAAGAATCATGGGCTAATTTAAGCTGTAAGAGCTAATTAGTAATAATTCTAAGTACTAGGTCAAATAGTTTATAATTAATATAAGCTTCTGTGTGTTTATTTGGGACTGAAGAGCTGCAGGACTGGATGTGACAGAAACCTCTGTCTATAAGGTTATGTATATGACAGAGAAATTATTTAGTTTTTGAGAATATGTAACCTGATTTAATGTTATATATTCTGTGTCCATTTTCCTGAAAACTTTGTGATCTGATTTTTCTCTAGAATTGAACATTTCGTGTGCATACCAGAATTACATTATTCGTTCATCTATTGATAGACAAGGAAATCGACTCATTTGTTACTATAGTGAATAAAGCAGCAATAAACATACATGTACTAATCTATCTATTATGTATAATATGGTATGGCACTATCTAATTATATAACCAGAAGTGAAATAATTAGGTCATATGGTAGTTCTAGCTTTTAATTTTAATTTTATTTTTTATGATTTTACTGTAATTACATCATTTCTCCCCTTTCCTTTTCTCCCTCCAAAGCCTCACATAAATCTTTCTTTGTTTTCTTTCAAGTTCATGGCTTTTTTCATTAATTGTTTATACATATATATTGTGTTATGCTCACACGTATACTTATAGGCACTCATATGTGTGTATATATGTATATGTGTATATTTATAAATATATAAATATAACCTCTTCAGTCTGTATAATGTTACTTGGTTCCTTGTATGTAGATACTTTTAGGGCTGACCATTTAGTATTGGAAATTTGTTCTATTTTTAATTTTTGAAGAATCTCTAAACTGATTTCCATAATGACTGTATTAATTTGTATCTCCTTCAACAGTGCGTGAAGGTTTTTTTCTCTCTTCACATCGTCCCCAATATTTGTTGATACGTTTCTTGATGGCAGCTTTTATGAGTGGGATCAGGTGGTATCTCAAAGTAGTTTCAATTTGCATTTCCCTGATGGTTAGGGACATTGAGCACGTAGAAACAGTTATTGGCCATTCATGTTTCATTTTGAAAACTTTATATCCAACTCATTCAATCACTTTTTGATTAGCAGTTTTAACTCCTTAGTGTTTAACTCTTCCAATTCTTTGTAATTCTACACATTGGCCTTTGTCTTATATATAAATGGCAAAGATTTTCTCCCTTTCTGAGGGCTGTCTGTTTGCACTGGTGCTGATTTCTGCTGCTCTGTACAATCTTTGTTTTCATGTAGTCCCATCTGTTGATACTTGGGGTTCATTCTGTGCTGTTGCTGTTCTATTCAGTCCTTTCCCACCGCAATGTCTTGAGGAGCATCCCCTATGTTTTTGTTTAGAACTTTCAGCATTTAGAGTTTTAATTTAAAATCTTTGATAAGTTTAGAATTGATTTTTTTCTATTAGGTGAATTAATATTGTATAATGGCTATGCTATAAAAGTTAACTTAAAGATTAATGCAATACCTACAAAATTCTAATGTTGTATTTCATGGACTTAGAAAAATGCAATTGAAAAAAAAATGCAATTGAAATCCATGTAGAACCACGTGTAGCCAAAGTAATTCTAAGGAGGGAGAACACTACTGGAGTATTAGAGTGCCTGCCATCAAATTATACTGCAGGGCTTGATTATAAAGAAAGCTTGGTGCTAACATAAAAATAGAAAAGGCCAAGCAACAGAGCTAGGTTTTGACAAAGAAAACAATGAAACTGTGCCCAGCTGATTTTTGACAAATGAGGCAAAATCCTGCATGGGATAAGACATTGACTATTCAGCAAACAGTACTGACCAAACTGGCTACCTTCCTGCAGAATACCTGGACACAAGTTTATGTAGTGTAGCAGAATTATCATGTTTGACAAAGATACTATAAACATGCACTGTGAAAAAGGATAGCATCCTCTAGAATTGGCCCTGGGAAAACTGCATGTCTGTTATGTTGCACGAAAGCTAACTTCAAGTGGATCAAAGGCTTTAATGTAACAGGAAACACTGAAACTAACAGAAGAAAGAATATGTAGTACCCTATGTTATAAAGATGCCAGAAAGAACTTTCTATGTGGAACTCCATTTGTCTAAGATTTATGACAAACAACTGACAAGTGGGACTCCTTGGAACTAAAAAGTTTCTACACAGATAAAGAAATTGAGTGAAGAAGCCCAAAGAATGGGAGACAATCATTACCAGTTATATATTTGACAGAGGATTAATAGTCAGAATATATACTTTTAAAAAGGGGTTACAAAAACAAAAAACACCTTCAAAAAATGGACCATGGAGGCTGGAAGAGGGCACGGGAATCCCTGGAGCTGAAGTGGTGAGCTTCCAAGTGCCTGCTAGGAAGCAAACCTGGGTTGTCTATGCGAACTAGAAATGCTAACCACCATGCAACCGTCTGCCCAGCCCCATGACTATGCGGTTGCTATTTTTAAGCATAATTTTTATTGATTCTTTATGAATTTTTATCATATGCCCTGACTACACCCATTTCCCAGTCCCTCCATATCTGCCCTTCACCTCTGTAGCACCCCCCAAAGGAAAACTTAAAAAGAAATAAAAAAAATAGAAAATACAGTGAAAAATACAGATAAGAAGAATAGTAACTAAACAAACAGAAATAAAGTAAACAAAACAAATAAAAACGACCCACTTCTCTCCCCCATCTTCCTTACCTATCCATCACCTCTTCCTTCATCTTAGTGGCTCTGGGAGTCATTGTAAGTCATGCAGTAGACCCTTTTGTCCAAACGGCTTTACTTGCAAATGCTCATTGGGTGATGTGTTGTTGGTCAGGTTCAAGGCCTCTGGCTTCTGGTACACCATCCATACTGGACCTTCACTGAAATTCCCCTCAGATATCCTGCTGCGTCCCGAGTCACGGAGATCCTGTGCCTGTGTTTCTACAGGGTCAGTCCCATTAAGTGTTCTAGCAGGTCAAAATAGCTTGCATGGGTTTCGGTCAAATAACAAAATAACAAAGAGCATTGAAATATTTGGTAATATTTGCTAGAACCTAGATCTTCCAGGTGCAATCTCTCTCTGCTCACAGCTGCTGCCGCTAACAGTCAGACCACACCCAGCAATACCCTTCCATTCTCAGTTCTCAGGAAGGGCCAACTTCCTCCCTCGCTATCCTGGGAAAAAGTCCTAAAAAGAGAAAGGCTTCAGTCCCATCTTATATTAACAACCCCCACTGTTTTTCAGAAATGTCCTTGGAATTTTTTAAAACACCCTCCTCCAGCAGAAACATAAAAAAAAAAAATACAATGCCTCTTGGTCTAGCCAGCTGATCTCCACTGACCTTGGGCCTCCTTTCTCATGACACTTCTTTCTCCTCTTACTTTTTCCCAGGGCAACGTAAAGGAGTAAGCTCAGCTATACCCAGGTGGGCTGAAGCCTTAACTTCTGACCCCAGCAGAGCGGCCTCCTCTGTGTGAGACCAGACCAAGCTGTCTCCTCTGACCAACTCTCCCTAACGTAACGGGTGAGCTGTTTCTTTTTCTCTCAAACCTTCTTCTCTTAAAAACCCAGCAGCATTCTCCTTGTAAGGCCATCTTAAAATCTGTATTTCTCCATTAATCAAGTCATATATAATTTAGTATTAGTTACTTCCCTATGTATATCTTTGTTATCAAAAAACCTAGTTGGAGGGCTTGGTAATTTATAACAAGTATTACTTTAAGAGTGTGTATCAACCAGCATTTTTCAATAACTTCCCATGTTAATAACAAGGAGATAATCTTAGAGGAGTGTACTTGTGGTGTGGTAAAGCTCAGCCTCCTAGTTCTTAAGAATGAGCATCGCCTAGGCTGCAGTGTAGATTCCAAATGCCAATGAAGAAGGATTTCTAGACTGGAAAGCAAGCAAGGGAAACACCTCCTGCTTGGTCACTCCATACAATAGCCATTTGATTTCAGAATAAACCTATGAGAATGTGGCGCCTTGGCCTTCTCACCCTCACAGTGGAGTGCGTGGTAATCCCTGGGCACGAATGTGGCTCGTGCTTGCACTGTGAGTATTGGAGTGCTTTCTGAAGAAGAGAATTTCTGGAAGCCAAGAAGAAGGTGCTGAATCTGGGAGTAGTTTCTAGAAATCTGTCATAACTCTAATTGATTCTCAAGAAGTCCCTGTATGGATCCATGTTTTAAGTCCTATCAAGCCTGAGGTTGGCTTCCCCCCCCCCAAGAACTGGCATCCCGTTAAAAAGTGAAAGAGGTAAAAATGGATACACGGTTTACTTCCTTTTCGGCCTTTAGTTTGTAGTGTGTGCTGTGTGCTAGGAATTCTGCTGTGGTCTTTCAGAAACCCAGGTCAGAGCAGAGCCATAAGAACTTGAATGTAGAAGAAATTTCTAGACCACAAGTCTCTGCAAAGCCTGTGTAACCTGCATTGGATCTCCACCCGAGTCCCACTGTTAAGTGCCTTAAATGCCCGGCCAGCCAGTGGCTCTGCCCATCAGGAGTCTGTCTAAGCTAGACCCAGACCTTTCCTTACTGGGCTTCCATAGGACTGGCAGAAAGAGGAAACTTGATAGATGACATTCAGTATTCATCCAAGCCACAGCACTGGATGTGAATGCCCTGCCCTTGAAAGGAGTACACAGAGCCAGCAATAAGTTGTGTTTGTATCAATGGTGTAATTGTGCTATCCTCGACCAGAGACTGTGAGTGGAGTAGAGTCTGCTGGAAAATCCCTCTTCTGAGTGGTTAATAATCCACTCCCATGTGTACTGTTCTTTGTAATATTGATCAGTGAACCCAATTGCCTAATGCTATGGTTTGGAAGAGTGTAGCACGGTAGTCCGTGTGTCCAAGGCTTCGTCCCCAAAAATGATGCTGTCAAGAGGGGCCTAGAAATTGGCACTTTGAGGTCCTTATGTCTTTGGAAATGTGTTCTCAAAAGAAATCTTTCGTTCTCCCTGGCCCCTCCCTTTCTTCTTCCTGGTATTTAAATAGCAGTTTGTTCTGACATGTGCTTTCAACATTGCTATCCTGTGCCTTCAACACGGGTCCAATGCAAAGGGGATAAGCAGTCATGGATTGTACCCTCCCAATTATTAGCTAAATAAACATGTTATCTCTAAGTTAATGGTCTCTGTTATTTCATTATAATAATGTGGAGGTGAATGATTTACCCATATTTCATACTATGGAAAAATCTGTATAATGTCTAGACTTCATAGGGAACTTGGGAGATAAATATTAACTTGTGCTTTCCTGGATCCAAATTAAATTTTATGGTTCTTTGTGCAATGTAGTCATGAACTGCTATGAAACTCAGATAAGCTGCCATTAAGTGGGTGTGGTCTCATCTTCAAATAGAAGAGGGGCATAAGTTACTTCCCTTTGCTCAATACAACTAAGGAAAAGGATCCATTTGTAAATTTACATCAAGATACTGATAAAGCCTAGCGTATCTCACTCATATCTACCAGCTGTTTGCCATTCAATCAGAATAGCTTGTTTGTGTTTCCAGTTTAAGCACATTAAAAGATCGCAAACACCATCTTTTTCTTTCACCTAGGGAGAACTTCTCAACGTCCATTCTTTAATCCAGAAGTAAACTAAAATTGGATATTTTATTTCTTCCTGTGCTAACACACTACTGGGTGTTTTTTTTGCTATGAAGACATAAGCTGTTTCCAGTTCAGTGACTATTTATATCAGGTCATAAATTTTAGAATCAGTTTAAAGTCACCCAGTAGTATGCCAGAGGGTGTGGCATCTGAACGAACTTGCTTAGCAGTTTTCTGTAGGTGATATTCCACATTCTTCTTCCTAGGCTCTGTGCAATAGCTAACCAGCAAGAACACCACTTTAAAAACATCGTGTGACTGTAATGAGTCTTTCTCGGTCCCACTGGACAGCTCCCAAATAATGACACAGAGACTTATTAATTATGAAAGTTTGGCTCTTAGTTTAGGCTTGTTTTCAACTAGCTCTTATAACTCAAATTAACCCATATTTTTAAATCTATATTCTATCATGTAGGTTTTGCCTCTGTTCTATGCCTTGTGTCCGACTCATTCTGCAACTGGCTGCCATCTCTCTGAAGTAATTTGTGTACCTAGATTCTGCTTCCTGTCTCTCCCCAGAAATCCTGCCTATCGTCCTGCTTACCTACTCCTCCTTCAGCTTTTTATTACACCATTCAGAGCAATGCATTTTCATACCATGCATCAATATTCTACAACATGTGGTTTGTACCGGTTTCTGATTGTTCCTTTAATTTAGGCAAGGATTATATTAACTCAATGGGGGGGGGACTTTTTCAAATTTTCAGGGCAGATCTAACACCTGAAATATATCAGGGTCTAATCAGGGCTTTAAGAGCCTCACTTTGCCTATGTCTACTCATATATGATGACTGAAACTTGGTACTATTCTGTGATTCTCATGGTCATCTTTTAGATTGATAGAGTTTAATGTGTGATCAGTTCTGTGGCATGATCGCTCCCAATCCTAAGACACACACAGTAAGTTAGTATGTCCATGATTCAGTTGCTAACTACTTGGTATATACAACCTTCACTAACCAAAGATTTCCAGGGCAGATACTGGACGTACGAGTTACAGTCACTGTTTCAGGCCACTAGGGTATCATTTGGGGGGGGAGGGATGAGTGTCTGGGTGACTTTTCAGAAGAAACCATGTCCTGAGATTGTATCATGTATTACAGGTAACAGAACAGTGGGTAGACCATAGGTGTGAACCTGTATCACAGGTAACAGAACGGTGGGTAGACCATAGGTGTGAACCTGTATCACAGGTAACAGAACAATGGGAGGATCATGGAACAAAATGGCATTATTACTTTTGACAATTTATTTATAACTCATACTTTTCTAATCACAGATGCCCAAATTGTTGCCTAGGGGTCATATCTTTACATTTACAGGTTTGGGGATATCAGAGTTTGTGGTGGGTTCTCTCTCTCCCTCCCTTCCTTCCCCTTGTCTCTCCTGTTTGTGTGTGTGTGTGTGCATGAGCGCGAATGTGTATGTGTGTGTGTGTCTGTGGTGTGGTGTGGTGTGTTTTCTTTATTTCTGGAAATGGTTTGACAACCTTGCCTGCCAAGTTTTTTTTGCACAAGTAAATCCTAGCAATTGCTGTGAACGAGACTGTTGGTATTGGCCAGTGTTGCCATATTTTCCACATAATGTTGTTAAAATTCTACTACTTGCTATTTTACTTGTTAGTTTATACCAGGAAAAGCAGATTTTATTTCTATTTAGTTTAAAAAATATCTTCACAACTTTTTGAAGAACTTCAAAGTGCTGTAGTGTATATTTTTGGTTATGTTGTAAATCAAAAGTCTCACGTTTGGATTTAATTTTAAGAATATGACAGTTACAGTGTAAACATAGTGATTTATTTTTGCTCCAGAGTTTTTAGCTCAGCAGCTCCTAAATAGGAACACACATTCTAATTAGTTTTCAAATTTCAATTAGAATGCTCTAATAATTCTTAGCTTGCTGACATTTTACTTAACAAGAGGAGTAATTGTAATAAAACTCCCATGCATTGTGGAAGGATGGCGAGAAGGAGTCACAAGGATGAATTTAGCTCTTCAAGTAACTGTAAAGTAATACTGTGGAGGCTCTAATTCTTTGTTAATTGGGTGCCAATTGAGTGCTAAAGCTTAGTCACTGAGGTGAGACAGCAGAGATGTGAGTCTGTTCCCATGTTTGCTTTCCAGGACTGTGTTCTCTACCATTAAGTGCCACTGATTAGACATAGCCAACCTTTTCCCAGAAATAAGGATTCCACATACATTCTATATGTCTCCAGTCTAAGGGATAGTATTTCTCTTTAGTGTCCAAATTTCTTTTGGTCATGAGAGTGATGATGACCTCAAAATGTTGGAGAAAGAAATCTAAAAGAACATCCCCCAGGTTCTCACTGCTAATAGGACCAACCTCATATCCCCATTGCTTTTACAACTGCACAGGTGGAGATTGGCAATGATTTAAGCCTCTTTTATATTCCATCTAGAAAATTTCAAAGGCAAACCAATTTGGAAAATGAATATACTATACTATGTGTGATGTTAAAATTTACACACTAAAATGTCATTTTCTTTTCAACATTGGACTGTATAAATTTTTTAAAAAATATTTAAATTATATCAGATATACAGAATTCTTGAGACCTTCAAAACTGTAAAATATCTTTAAAAAACCCTTTGAGATTTTAATGTAAGAGAAGAAATATATATCCTCCACACTTTATAGATACCACCATGCCTGAGTGGTGAAGGCTATGTTGACAAAAGACCCATCTCGTCAAAATGGTGCCTGCTAAGGGAATGCACCAGTTGTGGCACAGAACATTCTCCAAGTTTCTGAAAGAAATGTCATCATCACAGTTTGCAAAGCTGAGTCTGGAAAGAACCAAAGATGTCATGGATGACGACTTTGGGTATCAGGAAGGAATCACAGTGACACATGTTGCCCCAGTGACACTTTAGAAAATAGATGTTTCCTATGTGATGTAAAAGAAAAAATATATGTATTTAGAATGAAAATGACAGTGTCAGAATTTTAAATTCCAACTGTTTTATTTTATGGTTATTTTTTTCTTTTGGAAAATGAAATTTAGTACATTTCATTCAGCCCAAATATAAACAAGAAGATGACCATACTTATCCTCATCCTCTCATTTCTAACCTTCAGGCATAGATATGTAGGGGAACACACACACACAACAAAACCATGTGACTTTGATGTGCTCTTTAGATGCGTATTTAAACAATGCTGCGGTGGTGTCTAAAGCATAGTTTTTATTTCCCTAGGTACCCATACACACATATTAAATTATATTAACATATCAAAAATCTTTTTTTAAGGAAGAATATTTTAAAACATACCATATTTAGTAAATTTGGAAAGTAAAATCTGATAAATATTTTCAGCAAGCATATACCTAGCAAAGTGGATGTTAAAAGACTTGAACAAAATGGGCTGAGACTGTTTGGGGAAACAGGAAAATATAAATTAAAAGGATTGAATTCTAAAGATGATAAAAACGTACAAGGTTGCAATGTATAGTATTTGAAAATATACTATAAAACAGCTAATCCTTCTTAGAATTTCAGGATATGAATTAAATATGCATTAAATATTCATTATGTTATCTTGTAATATGTTAACTCAATGTTAACAAGTTACCACACATATCATTATTACCCTATTTCTGAGGGTGAGAACTTTGAACTTATCTGGGACTTGGTCTCAGCACCTTCACAAGGCACTTATGATGTCACAAGTTCTCATCTGAACGCTCAAGAGTGGAATCTTCTTCCAAAAGGGGCCATGTGAACCTTAGCAGACATGGTTCCTTGGGGAGGTCAACCTGAACTGTCTCTGCTCTTCTCTGGCTGTTAGCCATGGACCACCCTCAGACTCCTGCTACAAGATCCTTCTCTGCGGCTCCTTTTTTTTTTTTTTTTAATGCATCTAAGAAAGAACTAGAAGGAGGCCAAGAACAAATGTCAACGGCTTTTCTAGTACAGTCATGGAAGCAATTTTCTTCACTTTTCCCACATTTTCTCCATGTAGAATTAAGTCACTGATTCCAGACCACACAGGAAAAATACTTAAAGACAAGAAGCGTTGAGCAATATCCTTGGACCCTTACTACCATGCAGATATTGTGAAAATGAATGCTAATCTCTTGGTTTGAATAAAGCTTCTCCTTAGGATGCTGTAAGTATAGAAACCCTCTTTGATTTTACTCATATGGAAAATTCCCATCTGTGGTGCATTAGTTCCATACCAGTAATGCACTCAACAGACCAAAATATGAGTACTGTGTTACCCAGCCGTCTCTGGGCTTGGATAGAGAAAGGCAATGCTAAGGGAAGAGGACATCCAGTTCCCATTAGTCTTAACTAACTGATGATTCAATCCAATTTTAAAACCTCTCTCCTCTCTATCTATACACAGCATCTCCTCCTCTGCCTTTTTTTTCTCACTTGGTACAAAACCTACAGCAACAAAATTATTTCATTCATTAACAGAATTTTCAAACCTCCGAATTGAAAGAATGAGCATTTCTTCATACTCTAGGATATAAATTATTTGTAATTTTGAAAACCTCCCCCTGTGCATGGTTTAGAAAATATTCTTGTCTCAGAAAAGGTGATTGGTTTACAGTAAGGGTATAAGGGATGGTATAGCATTGTTAACATTTTTTGGGGAAAATTTATGATAAAGAAATAAGGTTTCAGTAATTTTGAAAGTACTTTGATTCCGTGCAGTAATGAAGAGCTTGCAAAATTAAAATCTGAGTTAATTAGAAGCTGTTGTACACAACAGCAATCCTAGAAGAACATGAAACTTGAGATCCCCGTGGGCCAGTCAGCAGAGCCCTTGGCAGAGAAAATCTTTCCCGCAATATGTCTAGCTTGGACTTGAATAAAATCTTTATGGAAAGAACTTCTGGTTGTACTTGACATGAAAAGGGTGAGGGGCTTCCCCACCTGAATCTATTAGTTTTAATTGCTTTACCAATCCAATTCTGACAATATTCATAACATGTCACCTCAGTACTTGCCATTTTGATGCAGTGATTGCTTTGCATTGAGAGTCTTCAAAGCAATAGATACAAAGACAGTATGACCTTTCTCCACCCTCCCAAAAACAGGAAGAAACAATTTCACAAGAAGAGCCCAGTTGTATCACGAGGAAGAGAGACACAACTCTCATCTGAGATGACGTCTAAGTCAATAGAAATCTGCACAGATTGATCTCACTAAACTAACATATCCTCTACCAGATATTGTCCCTTAACTAACCACCCTAGCTCAAACACTTCTATATTATCATATTTCACTATTTACTCATCTGTGTACATTATAATAAATAAGATTTTAACTCAAACCTACTTTTTTGGGGAATTCATTTTGCATGTGAATAGTTCCAATGACATAAAAATGCATGAAATAGAATTTGTGTGTTTCTATCTTGTTTCTTGTCTTATACAACTTCCAATACTTAGACACAACTAGAGACGCTAATGTGTAGAGAAGAGACACTTTACTTCCCCTGTAATTGTATCATGGGGATTACAAGCAAGAGAACATTTAATAAATTATATATCAATGTAGTTCCACTCACCACACTCTTGTTAAAAACAAGTCAACCTAGTTATTATTTATGTAGCTCAGGGTGCACTAGTGTTTGTGTAGAGGATTATGTGTGCTTGAGTTAACTCCTTCACACAAATGTTGTGCTGAAATGTTTTACAAAGAATGGTAGAGAGTGTGGAGCAGGGCACTCACCTTTCTTTACATGAAACTTTAAACATTTTAAATATGGAAATATATATTTTACTAGATTAGCATAGGTGTATGGCAAAAGTCATTATTATTCATCTTTAGTAAAATATATTAGGCACACACTTTAATAACATAGTATTATTTTAAAAAAGAGAAATAGTACTATTTGAATCAGCTCAATCATAATTCCAATATTCTTTCACAGTCATGTACATACAAAGGCAACATTGCTTTTGCCCAAAAGGTCACCATCTTAAATGATTAATTGGAACAAAAAAAATTATGGCTTTCCTGCTTGGGTTTTTTGTTTTATATTTTCTGAATCAAAATGCCAAATCTTCTGTGGAAATTTTCTTTCTTCTTATCCAACTCTGTTGGTTATATTCTCTGTCCTCCCTCCTCTGTCCCAGATTTCCTCAGTCACTTGCTTTTACCTGCACTGTTTGCATTCTTTGAGGTCCTTCCTCTTCATTGCATTATTGTGTGGTTACCACCACTGAGAACTTTGTCACTATCAAAGCATTTATTTTAAAAGTTGCTCTCCATTTTGATGATGATGTTGGATATTCAAGCACCCCCCTGTCTGACAGTTGTGCAATTTCCTAGTACAAACTTTTACTACATATTTCCTAGGCTTGTTCCAGAATTTTCAGCAGACTTTCCCATTTGTCTTTTTTGAGGTCACTGTTTACTGAATTGGCTGGAATTTTTCTTTTTTGGTTCCATCTATTTTGGTGAGTCATATAAATGACCTCTTAAGAAAGGTGGTAGATAAGTTTGAGAACCACAACAATAGGTAAATGTCTCTCCTTATACTACCATCGATCTTTAAGTTGTAAGGAACATAACTGTTTGCCGAACTTTCTTTGCTGTATTTTGAAGTCCCCAATAAATCAAGTTAATGTTTCATACCACATTCCATCATGAATGAAGTTGTAATTACTGAGACCCCAAACCATTCACTGTTTAGTTGAGACTCCCCAACTATGTTAAGAATTATTCTTCTCTACTTCCAAGTCTGACTTCATGAGTTGTCCATCATCCCAAATGTACTGGCATAATCTATATTCTGTGTATCTATATATGTTTCCTAATGATGGGGAAAGAGGTCCTATTTTATGGTTGAAAGATATCTCATATTAAAACTCAATTTAATGCCAGGTTTTGCTTCAATTTTGAACTTCAGTTTTATTATTTAAAAATGGAACTTTAAATTTTTGTAGGGTTTCTTTTTTATATAACAAAATAAAATATAAGTTAAAACAAAGATTAACACATTGGAATTGAACAAAAGAAATAAACATAAAAAAGAGCCCAAGAGAAGGCTCAAGAAACAGAAATCCAAACATCCACACACTCAGGAATCCCATAAAACACTAAAATATGTACGAAGGACCTGGTACAGACCTTACGGGCCATGTGTGTGCTGTCTCCATCTCTATGAGGTCAAATGAGCTCTGTTCCTGTTTATTTAGAGGGCTTTGTTTTCTTAGTTTCTTCCATCTGCTCTGGCTCTTACACTCCTTTTCCCTCTTCCTCTGGATTCTCAGAGCCATGAGAGGAGAGATTTGATAGAAACATCATATTTAGGGCTGAGTGCTCCAAGCTCTCTCACTTTCCGCATCATGTCTGACTGTGGATCTCTATTTGCTCCTATCTGCAAATGGAGGAAGCTTCTCTCATGATGACTGAAGAAACAAGACACTAACCTATGAGTATAGCACAATGTTATTTGGAGTCTTTTTTTTTTTTAAGGAAAGGTTTCTTTTGCGTAACAGTGCTAGCTGACCTGGAACTAGCTCTTGTAGACCAGGGTGGGATTCGAACTCACAGAATTCTGCCTGCCTCTGCCTCCTGAGTGTTGGGTTTAAAGGTGTGTGCCACCACTGCCTGGCTTTAGAAGTCATTTTATTGCTATTTTGTTGTTGTTATTGTTGCTTATTTTTCTGTTTATTAGTTTAGAACAGTAGTATGTGGTTTTACCCTATGACACTAGTCTATCTAGTCTCGGGTTCTTGATTACCCTAGAGTATCAGGCATGGGTTCATTTCATGGAGTGGGCATAAATCAAATCAGACAGTGGTTGGTTATTCCCACAAGTTTCGTGCCACCATTGTACTTCCATATCTTACAGGCCAAACATCATTCTCGAACCAATGATGTATTGTTGGGTGGTGTTCAAGTGTCTCTTTTAGCAGTGTGCAAAGTACCTTCTGTGGCAAAGGCCCTAGAAGGTAAAGGTGAAGGTTCCCTGCAGGTACAAGTTTAACTTCTCCATGTTCAACGAGTTTTGTAGGTGTTGTATTCAGCTTTGGGGCCTTGCCATTAGCATGTAGAGAGCAACCTATAGCCTTGACACAAGTCTCAGGTGTGTGCGAACTCCCTCAGGACCCTTTTGGCCAACAACTCAATTAGATGTAACCCAAACCCAGGGCTAGAAGCTTTGTTGGTGAAAAAAGATGACTAGTTGGGGCTCTGTCTCCCCCATTATTTTGATAATTTCAGTTAGATCGTCTTCATATATGAATATATTTTAGCAATCTTCTACTATATTAGGTTTCCATACTACCCCTTAATTTTAGCTATCTCTCTACCATATTTCCTCCCTCTTCCCCCTCACCCTTCCCACTAGAGCTTGCTGTTGCAAACCCTCCATTCATCTATAATTATCTGTTCTATTTCCCTTTCCTAACCAGACCTGTCGGCCCTGCTAGTTTCTTACTCTATGCCTCACGTCTGTGATTCTAAAATTTGGAACTGGGTTATCATTAAACTTAACGACTAATGTTCACATAAAGGGAATACGTGTTGTGCCTGTCTTTCTGGGGCTAGACTACCTCACTTAGGATGATGGTGCTACTTCCACCGTTTACCTGCCAGTTTCATGGTGACATTTTTTAAATAACCCAGTAATACTTTACTGTGTAAGTGCACCGCATTTTATTTATACATTCCTCTGTTGAGGGACATTGGTTTTTGTTTTATATCACTCTTTTTTTTTTCATATTTCTGGCTATTGTGAAGAGAACATCATGAACTTGATTGAGCAAATGTCACTGTTGTTATATGCTGTTGTATGCCAAGAGTAATATAGCTGGATCTTAAGGTACATCTATTCCCAACTTCCTAAGGAACCGTCACACTGACGTCCATAGGGGCCACACAAGTTTGAACCCCCACCAACAACGAATGAGTGTTCCTCTTACTCCATATCCTCACCAGTTTGAGCTGACTCTTGTTTTACTGATCTTAGCCATTCTGACAGGTGTAAGATGGAATCTCAAAGTAATTTTGATTTCCCTTTCCCTGATAGCTAAAGATGTTGAACATTTCTTTAAGTGTTTCTAAGCCATTTGAATTTCCTCTTTTGCAAATTCTGTTTAGAACACTACTCCATCTTTAATTGGGTTATTTCTTTTCTTTATACCTAGTTTTTTTTTAGTTCTTTATGAATTTTAAATATTAGCCCTCCATTTGATGTGTAATTGGTTAAAAAAAATTACCATTCTGTAGGCTGCCCCTTTTTCTCATTGCCACTGCCGTTCGCCATGCAAAAGCTGTTCAGTTCATGAAGCCCCACTCATTACATTTTTATTGTAATGCCTGTGCTAATGATGCTCTGTTCAGAACGTCTTTCCTATACTAATGGCCTCAAGTCTATCCCCACTTTCTCTTCTATCAGGCTCAGTGTACCTAGACTGGAGTGGCCTTCAGGCTCCTGGGGAGGGCCTGCTGGGGTTGGTACCAGGATAAAGTAAGGAGTGAGGAGAGGGAAGGTTGGAGAGGAAGATCTGTGCCATGAAATGGAGACGGGGGGGGGGCAAGAGCGGAAGGGGAGTTCACAGCAGGTTGTCTGCTACAGAGTGGAGGAGAAGACTGGAGATTGGTTTTTGAGGAGCTGAGGAAGAGGTAAAGATCTATAGTTAGTATACCTGCTTTGCTCTTCAGAGGTGCCTGCAGGTTCTCAAGGAATGTATGTTAATTTTTCCTAAGATTTCAACATCTCATCTGTTATTAAAGAAAACCTCAATGTGCACACTGTGCAATTCTTACATGGAACTAGCAATTAACAGTCTTTCACCTGCCACCTAGTGAGCATGACGAGGATTCTGGCCGATGTCGTCTCCTCGCATAGAAAGCTGTAAAAGAAATGATGGCAATTACTCAGCTGCCTGAGAGTATAATCCAAGTCATGTAGACTACTTTGTGAAAATGAGAAATGATTTAAAAATCAGAATACCATTGTTATCCATAAAATATGTCAATTTTAAATAAAGACTGGTCCTATTTTTCTACTGCTTAACTTTTGCACACCTTTGTCTTTAGTCAAGAATTAGAATAAGCGATCTTTACCAGTAGATATTTTTTCATCTCATCCCTATATCATCATCTTAAATAAGAACTTATTTCTATATAAATAACCTGATACCCATATTACTACATATGTCTCTCAGTGTTAATCTAACACATCTATTTAAACCAGGAATGCTGTAGCCCAGTTAGGTTTCTTGTGTGTTTCCCTCCCTGGATACCATCAGTTGTATCTTCTCTATTATGTTCAGCAGGGATCTTCAGATACCATCAATGGCATCCTCTTTTACGTTGTATGCAGTGGGTATCTTCAGAAGCTATCACTGGCATCCTCTTCTCTCTTGTATGCAGTGGGAATCTTCAGATACCATTAGTGGCATCCTCTTCTCTTTTGTATGCAGTGGGAATCTTCAGATACCATCAATGGCATCCTCTTTTACGTTGTATGCAGTGGGTATCTTCAGAAGCTATCACTGGCATCCTCTTCTACGTTGTATGCAGTGGGGATCTTCTGAGCAACTCCAACTCCACCATACCCATCTATAAACCAGTCCCATCTACTCTGGTTTTCTCTCATCTAGGTTTTGTAAATGGGCTCTCTATTCTAATAAGAGATAAGCTTTCATAATTCTCTGAGCATATGATATGTTCTCTCACATGTAATATTTTTCCCAACTGATAAATATGATTCCCAAGACCTATGTTTCAATATTGTATTGGTCTTTCATGCTCAACTTGTAACAAAGCACTCAATATCCAAAATCCTTCATTATACAAACATACTGCCAGTCATAGTGAGTTTAACTGAATTTCTGTAAACACATAGGAATAATAAAGACCATCATCATAAAAATATATCTGTACATTATCAATTGTTCATATTTCAAAGCCATAATCTATTCTTCCCACATTTTCTCACTGTATTTACAATAGCATCTTGTAGTTAGAAGGCAACAATTTTTCTTTTTTTGAAAGATGGGAAGTATAATGAACACATAGGTAACAGTTTCATAGATGCCTTGTTTGTTTTAACATCTAGTTAAAGTCATTATTTTAAATAAATCTTTACATGCATTCTTTGGAGGAGAAAACTAGTGTCTATATCATGGTTAATGTATACAAATATGTAAGGCAATATTAAAGCACGCAATATCCTTTGGAACAGCATTATAAGTTGTGAAGTGATATTATTAATGTTACCATAACTGCATTTGTGGAGGATACACTTTGGTTGTGAACTAGATCATACTTGAGATGTTGTAGAAGAAGAACTGAAATCCAGATCATCCTGAGTCATAAATCTGCATTCGCTCCCTACCCTGCCTTTGTGCTTCTGAGGCATATTCCTATCTTTCAAGATTGCTGAGTTTGAGGACAAAGTTTGTGCAATTTGCCATCCATTGGTTCTACTATCACATTTGCATATAAATGCTCAGTAAATATTTATGGATAGCTAAATAAGCACAAACCAATCAAAAATTCTAACTTTCCAAGACTTGATAGGAAATAAAATACAGACATTTTAAACCAAAGCATGTAAGTTTCATACATTTAGTCAGCAATTTATTTTGAGATAAAATGGTTTACATACAAGAACAAATATTTTGTAGTCTTAACATCTAGACCAGTGATTCTTAACCTTCCTGATGCTGTGACCCTTTAATTCAGTTACACATGTTGTGGTGACTCCCTCAACCATAAATTATTTTGTTGCTACTTCATAACTGTAATTTTTCTACTGTTATGAGTTATAATGTAAGTATATGGTGTGCAGGATATCCAATATGCTACCCAGTAGAGGTTGTGGCCCACAGGCTGAGAACCACTACTCTAGAAGCTCAGCAATAGACATAAGGAAATACGTAATATAATAAAATTACATATTTTCCTGACCTATGAAGGCTATCACTCTTTCCCATTGCAGCAATTAATATCTCTCACACGAGATGGAAAACTGAACTTCAAAATGTTTTCTGAACTTGCCCAAACTCATTCTCCTAATATCTTCCAAAGTCTCCACTTGACCCCAGGCTACCTTGCTTGAATTCATTCTCAAGAGCAAAATGCTCCGAAACCATATGATAATTCAGGTTATCTTCATGAGTACTACAAATTTAGAAAGAAACACATTGGTTCCTAGAATTTGACAGGCACAGGTACTGCCAGTGAGATTCAGAGAAAAAGATCATTGTTTCTGATTGAGAGATCAGAAGAACTTAATAAGAAATCTGGCTTCCAGTGTGGATCTGCTGAACTAAATTCATGAGGATTTATGAGGTCACATCACCAAACTGAGAAATAGGAAGGTGTTTTGTTAGATTTTGCTTAGAGAACAAAGTCTGGCCAGAGTAACACTTTAAAGTAGAAAACAAGTAGTGAGTTGAGGCAAAGGACCACATATCAAGGATAGATTTTCCCGAATTTACGTACCTAATAAGAAAACAGGCACCAAAGTTGTTGAAGGTTTCCCCAGAAAGACTCGTGGGAAAAGTATTTATTTAAATAGGTTAACATCACAAGAACAAAAGGATTCTGGCACAGCATAAGCCCAGACACAACTTTTTAGAAATAATATCTTTGTTGTTGTTGTTGTTGTTGTTTTCAAAAGATGAACTACAAAGTTCCATTCTTTATGTTCTTGAGACAAAATGACAACCTAATGTCCCGAGGCACAGAAAGGCAAGGCACTGCACAAGTGATGGCAGAGGAAGAGCTGCCTTGCTTAGAATTCTAAGTGGATTAAGAGTAAGAGGGAACCGTTGTATCCTTCTCAATTCAGCAGTAGTGGGAAGAGCTCACAAAGCAACAGAGCCTTCCGAAATACATAACACTTATACTATTCCTTACTCAGTGAGCCTTCTGCCCAGGCTCTACCTCTGCTCTGTAAATGCTGTATAGCTATCAAATTGGGGGTTACTTTACAGTTGCAATGAGTAGAGGGTCTTTTCAAATAAGCCAGTATCAAAGAGGTAGAGCACCGCATATATTAGTCCTACAGATTTTTTTCTTGAAATAAAAATGGTTATGAAATTAGAGTAACTACAGCCACTGAATTAACTCAGTCCCATAAAATGTCATCATAATCTTTTTTAAAAGATGCTGAACTGCCACAATAAAGCACATTTTTATTTTATTTATGAGCTGAGTATCATGACTCATCAAGCTTCGTGTCGTATTTTTTTTTAAGTTCATAGGAAAGCCACATGGGTCAATGACACTGGCACACCGCAAAGCATCTCAGCACTTGCCTCTGCCATTGTTAGCGCACTATTCAGTTCACAGGATGCACAAGCTGGGTTGTGTTTTCACATTTGTTCAATAGAACTTGATGACAAACAAGGAAATGTTTATCCCACAGAAAGCGAGATTCATTTCTCTCCCATTCTTCATCTTTATCTCCCTACATCTTACTTTTCTCTTCTCAGACTCTCCAGAGACACTCCAATGGAAATTTCTAAAAAAAAAAAAGTTCTATTATATGAAAAAAGAAAAACTCTTCTGAAAAGGAAATTCTCTGTATTATTCACTTTCTCTTCGGCACTTCATTAACATGAGCATTAAATCAGTTTCCAATTGGAGACCAGTATTGTGCATGAATTATTCTGCATGAGAGGCCTATTGTAATTCAAAACTTTTTTTTCAGTTTCATTAAAGCTATATAGCTTTATTGACATGTAATAAGACAGTCTTGAATTCATTTCCAAGTATGAATATAACATTTAAAGCCATTTCAAATATGTCTTAAATGATTAGATTTAAGGTATTATTTTTATGGTACAGTCTTTTCAAGAAATATAATCATTTGAATACCAGTTAGCAAATGTCCCTAGTACATGAATATTTCTTTCCTAATTGGTAACACAGGTGTTTTCTCTTTATGAAATACATTGAGATATGCAAAGTGAATTGAATAAAATGAAATTGGATTAGTTGCATCCAAGAACATTAGTAGTTAAATATTGACTCAATTCAGATTTATTAATTACTATGCTTTCTGCTCAATGGAAAAATGTATGTTCCTCTGTTGTGAGTTTTATCATTTCAGGTACGTTTGGGTAAGATGGAATATGTCTTATATTTGATTGCCTGTTGAAAGTGGCTTGAAATTAGCCAGGTAATTTTCAGTTACCTACACTATTTCCTCTGCTCCTTTTTCTGGAAGTTGCATCAGCCAGGTAAGCAGTGATTTGGAGCATTTGTTGGACGTCTGGAGTCTCCATGTGACAGTCACAGCAATGACTGCTATTCATTCGTAACCTGACTTAACCGAATGGTTCAGGAAGTAATATTATAGCAAGATGTATGAGAAACTAGCAGGGCTTCCTGGAAATACTTACAAGGGGAGATGATGTGATCTAAGGCAACTTCACAAAAAAACCCAGATTAACTAGATGGTCTCACCTCTGTATCCAGAAGCTTCATCTAATGTGAAGAAACAGTGGCTGGACTAGACAGAGAGGGAGACATCTAAATACACTCTCCACCAGTGAGTTATAAGCCAATACTATTCTAGTAACCTTTAACTTTACTCATTGTCTTAGTTTGGGTTTTTAATACCACGAAGAGACACCTTAACCGTGGGAACACTTAAGTAAAGGGTTTGCTTCAAGTTTCAGAGGTCCAGTCCATGCTTATCATGGTGGGAAGCATGGCAGTGTGCAAGCAGAAATGGTGCCGGACCTGAGAGCCCTACATCTTGACTCAGAGGCACCAGGAAGTCAACTGACTGTCACACTGAGTGATGCTTGAGAAAAGAGACCTCAAAATCCACCCCCACCGTGACATGCTCCCTCTAAAATGACCACACCTGCTCCAGTGCAGCCATACCTCCATACCTCCTAATAATGCCACTCCCTTTGGGGACCATTTTCTTTCAAATCATCATATCCGTCCCTCCAAATATTTTGTTCTTTCTTTGAACTTTGTTTTCAAAGGCATTCTTCCCTTTTGCTGCACAGGCTCAATGTCAAACAACCCTTCATTTTAGCTGCTTTCCTTCATCTACTATGAAAGCCGTAAAGAAGTGCAATCTAGGAAAACGTATTTGAATTCTACCCCCCTCTTCAGGAAATCCTAAGTTCTATCATCTAAGAAAAATCAAATGAATACAAGGGAAACATATTAATGGTTCGTTGGAATTAGTTTAAAGCAAAGCAAACATACATCACATGTTTGCAGAATGCTGTAGAACAGAAGCAGTGGTGTTTACTAATGAGAGAAATCTCTTGACAGGTGGAGAACTCAAAGCTAGAAAAGATGAATTGCTTATAAATGTGGCAGCTAAGAGAGAAAGGGTAGAGTGAGAGGTGAAGGCAAACCCCAAGGAGCTGGATATGGCCCATTCTCTTCTGAAGACTGCTTCTCGCTGGCAACTCAATAATTACAAATAATAGAATATACTTCAACACAGAATTTGAAGAAATCTGAAGAAAGATGGGTAGAGGAACCTAATAGTAAGAAGAGTACAAGACAATAAAGAAAATTCCACACACTGTATTTCTATGGTAAGCTGTGTGAGGGGAGTAACTAACCACTAAATTCTTATTAGACTTCAGTGAATGAGTATGTATTGGATAATGTAGACTTCCTATTTACACTATGAAGTTATATAAAGTCCATTGGTACAATTTTTATAAACATGATGTCATCAGGATTATCCTCTAAAATTTCAGCATTCTCAGAAATCCACCATGTCAAATTTATTACACCCTTCACTATTAAGAAAAAACAATGTGTCACTTAAATAATACAGATATTTCTCTTTGGTGTGATAATAAACAGCTTACAATGTAATTGCCCTTAAATATTGCCACTTGTTTTTATTAAAAGTAAAATTTTAAATGTAATACAACAGCAAAAGCTGGAGTTTTGAAATGGGTGGAATGTACTGAAATTCCTGGTTCTCTAAGACCAGCTTGCTGAGTTTCTCACAAAGTTCTTACATGCTTATTTAGAAGAAGGAAATGATAATAGCTATAATCTACTAACCCCTGAAAGGTATAACTAGAGAACGTATTTGTAATAGTCAATTAGCATTTGATGAATAATTAGCACATGGAATTTTCTGTGCTACGCTGTTCAAGCACCTTGACTTAGTTGGTGTTAGGGTGGTCCTCTGAGTGTGGACTCTTACTATTCCTAGCTGGCATCAACTTGCCAATATGTAAAAACTAATCAAAGCTGAAGAGTTAAAACTAACACATTTGCTTTGGGTTGGTCCCAGTGCCCCCAAGGAGAGAAAAAGGATGGGAAAGGATGAAAAATGATAGAAGCAAGGATGGAGGGTGGGAGAGAGGGGAGAGAAGAGTGAAGGGAGAAAGCCAAAAACATCCCTCTACTTGATGTTTTTGGCAGAAGTTACAGGACATTTCTTTTTTCATTATTAATTGTTTGTCGTTTACTTTACATACCCCACCACAGTTCCCCTCCCTCCTCTCCTCCAGTTCCCTCTTCCTACCTCCCTTCTGCCCTCTCCTCATTCACTCCTTTTCCATCTCCATTCATGGGAGTCAACAAAGAATTGGCAAGTCAAATTGAGGCAGGACCAACCAAGCTCCTCTCCCTGCAACAAGGTTGGACAAGCCAATCCTGATACGGAATTGGGTTCCCAAAAGTATTTTCTTAATGAAAATATAATCATGTCATCCCTTCCACTCTCTTTCTTTCCTCTAGATCCTCTCAATACCACCACCCAAAATTCCTGACCCCTTCCTTTAATGGTTATTGTTATGTACGTGTGTGTGTGTTAGAGAGGGTGTAAGTGTGTGCATATGTGTCTGTGTGTGTCTCTGTGTGTTTGTGTGTGTGTACATGTCTGTGTCTTTGTGTAGAAATGCCAAGTCTGTTCAGTGTTTATAGCATGCACATGATTTCAGGGCTGATTATTTGGTAGGTGCTGTGGGACAATGGTCTTTTATCCTGTCACTTGTACTATTTTTAATAAACACTGATTGCCCAGTAGCTACGCAGGAATATAGGCAGGGAAACCAGGCAGGAAGTAGAGGTGGAGCGATGAGAACAAAATAATTCTGGGATGAAGAAAGAGACAGTCTGCAATTGTCACCCAGACGTAGAGGACGCAGATGAGAATGCCTCGCTGTTGAAAGGTACCAAGCCACATGGCTAACACAGGCAAGAATTATAGGTTAAGATATAAGAATTAATTAATAAGAAGCCTGAGAGAATAGGCCAACCAGTTTATGATTAATGTAGACCTTAGCCAACAGGTAGGGATAACCAGTTAGGATGCTGCTGCCCAGGAGCTAGGCTTCCCTCATTTGCAGCACCTCCCAGTTGTCTGTTGTTTTTTATCTAGTGTTGGGGCCACAGGAGAGTCCCTTCTGCCAGGATATCATGTCTTTGGACATGTCTTTGTTCAGGTATTGTTTAGGTAGCCATGTTGTTGAGGTATCAAGAGTCTTTGGGTTTTTTGTTTTGCTTTGTTTTGTTTACCCAAATCATTAAACTGGACATCTGAATTAAGTAAATGATACCTATATGGCTCACATTTTAAAACTGAACTTGGTGGTACAACATTAGCTAAATGTGAGTGAATGAGTCCTGAATTTCTGGTTTTCGGGCCCAAACCCCGACTCTGAAAGAAAGAAATATTTGAGAAAGCTTTGGGAATGAAAATGGACTTCAGTGGTAGAGTACTTGCCTATAATGCCCAGGATAACTGTTGGATACCTGTCCCACTCACTGGGGCATGAAGAGGAGTAAGAGGAAGAAGAAAGGAAAGAAGAAAGAGGAGATGGTAGGGGAGGAGGAGCAGAAAGAGAACAAGAAAATGAAGGGGAGGGGAAAGAAGGCAGAGCAGGAAGAGAGGGAGGAGCCAGCTGTGGAGAGAAGGCAACACAACAAAATGAGGTGCAGAAAGTGATGCCAAGAGAGTATCTCAGGGAGGAAGGCTGTGCCACCTGGGTCATCTGCTGATAGAGCATCATGGAGGAAAAAGTGAGCCAGAAACTGACACCAGAGAAGGATGCCCTAGGTAGGGGCAGTCTGAGCCGGAGAGTGAAGATAGATACTGGCTTGTAGGACTGGAGCAGACTAAGAAGAAAGAATGAACTGAAAGCTTTTCCACATTTATGAAGATAAAGCGCTCATTGCAAGTGATGAGCTGGTGAAACAAAGACTTTGTGTACAGGGTAGGAGATATAACCTCTCGAGTGGGTGCTGATGCAAACTTTCATTAGAAAAAAAGTTAAAAGCAGGGTGGTGTCAAAGATGAGGAGGACTTAACCAAGAAGCCCTGAGGAATGCCAGATGTCCCATCATATCCCACATGAAAGGACAAGCCTCCATGAATACTCCGTGGAAGAAAAGAGGATTCACTCTTGAACTTGACTAGGCTTAACTACTTAATTATCCCCTAATAATGAACAGCTGTTTCAGGAGATGCCAGAATGGGTACCATCTGAAGGCGTGAGTGCTACTCAGACACCGAATTGAGCAAATGAGGTTCCCGAGTAGGGAATTTGATGCTTTGCTTTTTATCATAAGAATTAAGAAGTGACTTCCTCCAGTAGGGAGAAGGCAAGTTTTCTTTATATCAGACTCCTGTGGGAGCTTTCCATGTGTGCGGTGCCTTCTTAGGCAGGCCTCCAACTGGAGACATTTCAAAGAACTTCGATGCTTATCCCTAGTGCTATCTAGGGAGACAGGCACTGGATATGACTGCATAGTCCAGCAAAGGGGCTTTTGTGAAGAAGCGAGGGGAGTTTTACAAATATACCCTCGGACTCAGTGAAAGGCATCCCCCTGCCCCAGAAGATGCAAACAGATGCAAGCACTCCTGGCCTGTGCAATCCATACACACACTTCTGCTTGGAAATAGCCACCAACATAGCACTTCCTTCATCCGTGTGTTCCTCCTGGAAAAACAGGCTACACTGTGCCTCAGTTTACCCAAATCTCAAGCTCGATTAACCTGGAAGTGGCTAGAGAAGAATTATCGCAAATCGCAGAGGAAAATAAAAGGGGAAATGTAGGTTCACTTCTGCCTGCCTAGTTAGTTCACGGCTCTACAAGGGCTCCACAGAACACATGCATAATTCAACAATTGGCATGGACTGGCTGACCCCAAAGAGGAGAGGAAGGAGGCCATGCTGCACAAATGCTGCAGAGGCAGCCAGATGTAACCACGAGAATAAAGAGATAACAATAATGCCTTTCTTTTGTCACCCTTCAACAATTTTTTTTTACAAAATTTTCCTCCTGATTGTTCATTCAATTGCAAAACTATGTATTTTCTAAGTTATATAATAGCTCTTTTTACAGCGGGATGTACAATTATTCAGATGATATTCAGTGGTATAAATTCATTTTCTTTACATTTCTCTGATCCCCTGACTTGCAGTACTCCACAGTCAAAAGTATTAGTGTTCTTCAAGAGCTGATTGCTAGTAATTCTGAGATTTAGGATTCTGCAGTGCCTGCCCTCGGGTACACACAATTACATTCACTTTCTCTTATCACTCTAGTTCACTTTTCCCCCTCCACTGTGACCTTATATCCTTCTTCAATACGGCATCTTTTGTGCCTTTTTCCTCCTAGCATTTTTTATGATTCAACACAATGCTGGTTTATTCTGTCCTGTCTTTTTTTCTCCAAGCTCTGTGTGCCTGTATATTTTTTTTTATAATAGATGGCAAATGTAGAGTTCTTTTCATTAAAAGTAATCTTTTTTTTTTCAAAGCATGACTTTTGAAAGTGGCCGACTTGTTATGCATGTTCAAGAGAAGCAAACTTCTGAAAGTCACGGCATGCTGCTGCGGCAGTGGCCCTGTATTTGTTCAGGGAGAGGTCTACAAAACCGAAGGGCAAATTTCTTAGCTGTTGGAGGAAAAATAAAATGGGAACAAGTGTGGCAAGTGACATTCATTGAAAGGGTAGACCGTCTCCCAAGCCTATAAATAGCAAAGCCAGTCTGTAGTGATCCAGGATGGCACAGTTCGGGATTGTTCTATCGCTTCTTCACAAGTGGCCGCTGAGAAACAGGTTCAGAGAAGCAAAGACGACACTAAAAATCATTCTATGTCTAATCCCACTCCTGCAACAAGAACCACGGTCCGGAGTGCACCCATCAAGTAGGATCGTTGAAATATAGAAGCTGCATCAGATACAAGCCCGAATCAAGAGATGTGTTCTTTAATGAGTTGCCCTTTGAGATGTTTCCACAGAAGTTGTTCTTTGTAACAATATTTCCTTTACCCCTTGGCTATAAATCCATCGTAACAGAAAGATGAAAACACTGTCTTACTGATGACAGATCAACCCTGCTAACTCTACCTTGACCACTTAGAATTTTCAGGTCTGTCCTCCATTGGTTAGCTTCGCCATTTTCACTCCTTCCACGCCAGTCATCAGTCATATCAACCGCCATTCCTTAAAATCCCACTAAACCTCCGCTTTCATCACTCATGAGAAATATGGAAAGTTCCTTCATTGAGACCATAGAGTATGTGGTTTATGAAAATCCGTATTGCAGCCAGAACTTTCTTTTTGATTTTAATGCCATCTTACCTTGCTTCTTTCTGACCGTTTACAGTGTTTCCTAAGAACAGCCTGTGAGGATGGGCAAGTCCCTTTAAAGGAATCTTGTCTAGGCTTGCTGTCACAGTGTCAGAGTCTGGTTCTGATGTGACAACTTACTTGTAGAACTACTTTTGGGCATATCACTCCGTCTCCCTGGGTCTCGTCCCCCCACAAGTTAAATTGAAGGGAAGTGCTAAGTTATTTCTATGTTCCCTTCCAACTCCAGCATTTAATTATTTCATTCAGATGGCGTTGAATGTGCTCTAGAGTTTCCATTCACTGGAATTTCAGAATGAATGACTTGTTGGTGAAGTTTTGTTGGGAATTTGGCTTTCTGTGTCTGCAGCATAACATTAGTCTACTTTTCTCGGAAGTCTTGTGAATCCTTGGAAAAGAGTTAATTCTTACACGGGCCCTGAACAGTTGGTTCGCAAGAGGAGCAAATGCTCTGGGTAAAGGTCCTCTGGCTATGGGAGAAGACCTGGCAACATTCTAACCATCAAGCTCCAGCCTGTCAGGAGCCTTTGACACCCTGAGGACCTGAGCCCAGAGCCCCATAAAGGACACATGGATTCTGTAGAAAGAGTCATCAAGCTTAAATAGCAGCATGATCCAAGAATTGATTAACCACAAGCCTGAGCTTTAACACTTGGGGAAATGTCATCAGCACCATGAGAAAGTGAATCATCTATGTGCCGAGGCAAAGGTTCAAAACAGAAGCCGTAGTGAGGAGCAGATGGTAGCATGACGAGCCAAAGAGAGCTGACACGTCTCCAGCATCCTCAGACGGTGGCTTTGTGATACTGGTGAGTGACAAGATAAGCTATTAAGTATTTATTAAGAATCTTTGGCATTTTGGCATCCTGGTAAACACTGAGAGAGAAAGGAAGACAGAGGTAGACCAATAGTGAAACCCTGTCTAAGGAAGAAAGGAAAGGCATAAGATGGATAGATAAAACTGTAAGAAGAATGTTTGGGTGTAAAATAAAATCAATTTGGTAAAGAGGTTATAGGAAATTAATAATTTGGTTTAAGTGAATAGTAGTTTATAAAGAATCATATCCCAGTGGCCTGTAGAAATTCACCTGAGATGATAAAGGTCGGTGAGTTTTTAAGAACAGATAGAGTGTTAGGGAACTAATAGTAAAACAGTTCTGGGGGGAAAGGTTATAAAGTATGAGAGATGCCATCCGGTGTTTCATCGTCAAAATTTAAATTATCTCAAATATCAGAACAAATTATCGATCATTTTGCTTGCGAACACTTGGACCAAAGGGCTACTGACTAAAAGCAGGCAAGATTGACGCAAAAATAAAACAAACAAACAAACAAAAAAAAACCAAACCTCACTCCAGAAAAGCACCATGGGAAAGACTGTGAGGGCCGGCCTGCATGCTCTTCCAATCAGCGTTTCAAAATGAAGGTTGCAATCTTTGGATATTATACTAAACAAACTAAATGAAGTCAGTGCTTTTAATACATCACTGTATTCATTGTGTCACGTTGGTAAACTCGAATAAATCAACTATGAAGCCGACTCTGGTCTGACCTGGAGTCCACATTCCTCCTGACCCTGCTGAGCTCGTCCTGGATCCCCGTGGCTATCTCTGTGTGTCCTCTTGGGGGCTGAGTCTAATGTGAAGCTATTGTTTAGTCTGCGGTGCACAACTACTTGGTTTCAAGACTGCACACGAGGTCTGCTCCCTTAGAACGGTGCCTTTCTCAGGGTGGCTCCTGTCACAGGCTGTCTTACCTACAGTGTGCCAGATCTGCTCTGGCTACTCATCTCATTGGAGAGGAATGCCTGTTCGGCTAAAGCTCTTTGTTTCCCTGTCTAATTTGCAAAAGCCAAGCCCATGCTGGCCTCTGTGTTATCATCGCTAATAGCTCCGGTCTGGGTGCTGTGGTGCTCAAGGGGACTCTTCTAAAATCTATTTTGGCAGATGGGCCACGTCATGTCATGTTTACGGTCGGGAAAAAAAAGTGTGTATTTTCTTGTTGCCTAGTGAATAGTCCTCATCTCACTCTGGTAGGTGCTATCCAGAAGATGTGACCTCTCAAGTTTGCAAAGGATGCAAGGCGGTCAGCCATGACATGAGAGCATGGATGCAAGGTTCAAAACCCCATCTACTGGCAATACAGGATCCTTAAAAAGACTGAGTTTTATGAAGTAAGGGAAAGCATTTTCATTCAAGCTTAAGCTGGTTCTATGAGTAGTATTTGGATTACCTAGCTTGATAAAAGTTCAAATGATAAAGATATGGGGATGTTTTTTAACAGCTTGCAAGCAGAACTTGGGAGAACAAATGACCAGAGGAAATATTAGGTAGAGACTTAGGTCCCATTAAAGGTATTGTTCCTCTGAGGAGCATTGTTGCCCATATTACTCTACATTATTTGGGCCTCATCTTGTGTATTATATTTCAATTTGTACACTGCATTCTATGAAAAAGCACTGCCTCAGTCTCAACGATTATATCATTTATTCATGTCCACATTTGAGGCTCTGTGAAGCTAGGAGGTAACGTGTACACATTATCTGCTCGCCCATCTTGTCAGCTCTTGGGGATCCTTCAAAGATCAGTGTCTTTTACACCAACGGGAGCCTTTCTGGGTGTGAGCACATCCTTTACACTGGCATTCCCTTCTCTGGGGCTCTCTACACGCCCCTTTAATTTTCCCAGTGTTATCAGAAGAAATTATGCTTATACCAAACTTACTCACTGCAGAAGCAGCATGCGGATTTGTTACTCCACAAGCTGAGAAGTCAACTCATGAACAAGAATCCCACAGAGTTTTGTCGTTCATAAATGTGTTGGCCTAGTGCTATAGGCAGAGTTTGTAAATTAAAGTTCAGGTGGACCCTGTGGGGATTAATTTATTGTCAAAGTACAAGTGGATAAAAGTTGCCAATTAAGCCCTGAGAGGAACTGCTGTACCACCGAATAGGAATTACTCACCTGTGTATTTACAGAGAGAACAGGAGTCTGAAGACCCGCAATCAACACTGAGGGACCATAGATCGCAGCGTTGCTGTGAGATCTGAGTGAAAGCAAAGGACTATAGAGAGCAGATGGCATAGGATATTGTCACCCTCATCTAGAAAGAGAAGATCTTACTTGTGGAATTTAAATGAAAAATTTGAGTTCGGTCCAAACATGGAAGGGCCAGTGCCATGAAGGCAGGGATGCCCAGCATTGGCTCTGTCCTTCTGTGTGTCCTATCAGACTTCACTGAGAGTCACACTTCTGTCCTACTATCATCCTTAAATGGCTAACAGAAAGTGAGTGTTCAGACCACTATCGTTTTTATGTGGAGTTGCTACTATGCATTTTCCTCTAAAGATTGCTTCAACTGTGGACCATGATGTGACATACCGTAGCCTCCACAACCAAAGCTTTCCAGTTTTACTGCTGCCTGCTTTTTGTTTATAATGTAGCCCCTTTATAAATTCTATGCTTCATATGAAAATATATATTCAGTGTCATTGTGTGTAAACTTTTTAAATGTTGTTTGCCTAAATGTTAATCATATGGGTCAAGTCTTTTGTCTTCTTCCTATTAATTTTTCACCCTGTTCTCTCCATCACTGAAAGAATTGTTATGGCCTACCTTCATTATTGTAGATTGATTTATGCTTTTCTAGGTGGCTAAGCAAAGTATGGAGAGAGAGAGGAGAGAGAGAGAGGAGAAAGAGAGAGAGAGAGAGAGAGAGAGAGAGAGAGAGAAATTTATATTTTAAAGAGTAACAGGCTATGATGAATTTATGAGCTTAATATAAATTGTATATGAGTTTTGCACATGGCAAATAAATTTCAACAAATTAGTGTCAGAGGCCTGGCTTACACCTTGGTAGACAAGTAGTCTCAGTTTTCTCTTTGGCTCTAACGCCTCCCTGTATTTCCCATGCTGATCTCTCACGCTCCTAGGTTAAAGTGCTCATATTCTTTGATGTCCTGGGTTGCTGGTAACACAGGCAAATATTCAGCACCCTGCTGATGATCCGGACTTTTAAATAGATTTTTCTGTAATATCACACATAATAAGCCATGAATCATGTTTGTTAAATTACCCAGAGATTTCTTACCTTCAGTCAGGTTGCCTGCCAAATAGAGCCAACATCTGGTAGCAGGATAACGTCCATCTACATTTAGGGACAAAAGCAGCTTGCTGGTCCCATTCCTGTGCTCTGTAGACGGAAGCTGCTTGTTCATTCCCGGCTGCCCAGACCTGAAATAATCACTCAGAAACTATTAATTACAACACTGCTTGGCCAATAACTTAGGCATATTCCTAGTTAACTCTTATACCTTAAATTCACCCATTTCTATTATTTGGGTTTTATCACGGGACTCGTGGTTTAGTGGTCATATTTCCAGTGTCTGTCTCCTATGGCAGCTATGTAGCATCTCTCTGATTCCACCTTCTTTTCTCCTCTATCTCTGCTTGGAATTCCTGCCTTCCCCTACTCTGTGCTCCATAGGCCCAAAGCAGCTTCTTTGTTAACCAATGGCAACAAACATTTCAAGCATACAGAGGGGATCCCACCTCACTGCTCTCTCTGTAGGAAGTTTGTCTTGAGACTCTCCAGGCTGTAGTATTTCTTTAAAACTCTTTTTCATTGAATATTATTGCTTAGAATTGTTTTTCTTTTATACGTTTACTATTTTCAATCCATGACCTTCAAAGGCCATTGAAAATATAAAAGAATAAAGAATACATGCACATATTTTAAAATAAAGCTCTAATGTTTGAACAAACTATCACTATGTATTTAATGTAAAATGCAGTTCGTCAAATTAATTGTGTTTAAAGCAGGATTATTCCATTAGATTGTGTTTTAACCATTTACTAAGAGAGCCTCTCTCTATACCGGGGGCTCTTTTCACACCAAATCACTTTTCTAACAAGAAAGCTGTTTTGTGGGGCTAGTAAAGAATATTTATTCATGTTTTACTTTCATTTCGATCAAAACAAAGAAGCAGTTTACCTTTCCCTACTTTAGTATCAGGAAATGCCAGGCTCTAAATATTTGTGTGTTCCCTAACTCACCTTTTCACCCATAAGGTCAGAAGTAAACGGGTTACAAAAGATTTTGCTAAAGTGAGAATATGTCTTATGAAAGGAATAATCTTCATCTGACTCCCCCCTCAGATTAAATAATTCTACTGTGCAGGAGGCATAGAATTAATAAGCAGTTTATACAACATTTGCAATAAATTTCCAGATCTAAACGCTTTCTCAGTTGTGTGAGTCTGAGACTGAAGAAACAAAACTATAAGCTTTATTCTTGGTTTGCCCTACTGCCAGCATGTTGTCTAAAACACCTGCTCCAGCAATATGTCATATGTGATAGCCTTGCAGGTTAGGGCAGTCCATAATAGAAGCAAATGAATTTTTAAATGCCAGGTTTTAAGAGAAGACGGGCCCGCTTGGTATCTCATCATAAGCAAAATGACTTCTCACACCTTCCTGTCAGCAGGCACACAGCTTTAGGGAGAGTTTCAAAGGTCAGCATTAAGAACTCAACATGCTTTACTCTTTCACCATGTCCTCTGGAGAGAAATTCAGGAAGACCCTCTTCTCCACGGACTTGTGTTTCACCTCACAAAGCTCACTGCCTGTGTAGGTGCCCAAAATCCCTTCGATCTGGTATGTACTATGACCCGAAGAACAAACGATTTCAGTGAAGAGCCTTCATGTTCCTTCCTCCTCCTCAAAATGTCTGATTAAGAAAATACTGAAACTAGATGAAACAGGTACAGAGAGTCCCACAGGCAAATGAGAATTGTCTATGGGGTCTTTCCAACTGGAATATGTTGGCCTACGGAGTATGTTTCTTATCCTTTCAGTCAGACATGCTCTTTCAATGAGCTCCATCAAGGACAGGTAAGAGGACGGAAAGTCTCAATAGGAACAATGTAACACGACATTTCCAGTCTGTTTCTTGGGGAAGCCTTCATTTGTTCACTCACTGTCACTATTTCTTCCTTTCCTCTAATTCTAGATGGCAGATTCCACAGGAACTCTTGCCAGGGAAGTCCTGTCCCTACTCAGGAGATGGTAACTAAGAAACCTGTGAAAATGCAGAGACAGCAGCATCAAGTCATACGAATTTTAGTCTGAATAGTGTACTAGGGCTGTCAGGTCCTCCTCTTAACAATTCTTAAGTCAGGTTTTCCTGTGTGAACAGAGAAGAGAATATTAAGAAGTTGCCAAATGAACCTGAAGGTTCTGGTAGAAGTCACTGGACTACTTCCTAACTCTCTCTTCAATGCCACAGGCTAGCAGGTTAGTCCTCCGGTGCATTTTGGTTGTTCCGTTAATTGCATTCCTAGCATTTTTACTTATTTGTTTTGAATATGTCAGTGATACCCAGGGCCCCAAACAGCCTAAGATAGAGCCCTACCTTCCAGACTATCTTAAATCCTACTCATCTTTTCACCCAGTTTCATTTCCACCCACAAATCAACTCCCTAGCCTACACTAACAGACTACCCACCACAAAATAATTGAGGAATCACAGAACTATCTGCCAAGTTGGCTCCCTAATCTCTCCAGTGAGACTGTTATTTTCTTCTCAAGTATCAATCCCTATATAATCTAATAATGTGGCTCACGATAAAGTATAAATGGAAGGTAGTAGTTTGTAGCGGGTCAGCTCTACCAGAGGCTATCTACAACTCATATAAACAAAGGTTATCAATGTCAACAGTTCAGAAACCATGAAGAGAATAGAAGAGTTATTTTTGACAAATAGTGCCACTGAGATCTGCTCAGACTAGAGCTACAGTGCTACTGTTTCTGTGAGAAACTGATGTGGGATTCTCCTCTGAATGCTGTGAATACCATTGGTTAATAAAGAAACTGGCTTGGCCTGATAGGGTAAAGTAGAGCTAGGCAGGGAAAACTAAACTGGATGCTGGGAAACAGAAGGCAGAGTCAATGAGAAGTCATGTAGCTCCACCAGAGACAGATACTGGATGAACTTTATCCTGTAAGCCACAGCCATGTGGCAATACACAAATTAATTGAGATGGATTAAATTAATATATGAGTTATCCAGAAATACGCTTAAGCTATTGGCCAAACAGTATTGTAAATAATATGGCTTCTGAGTGATTATTTCAAGGCTGAGTAGCCAGGAACAAACAACCAGCCTTCTACAACAAGAAACAGACTCTGTTTCATTGTCTTTGAAGCACAATCAAGCATTCTGATTCTTGCATATGATGCAACGTGAATCCTACAGCTCTACCTGTGAGTGCTGCTGCCCAAAATAATTAACTTGAATTTAGTCAAGCATTTAGGTCTAATCTCCAGATTATGGGAACTGCAGAAGAAAGCAGAATAAAACCAGAAGGAAACAATTAGATAGGTCAAAGATGAAATAGTCTAAAGACATTGGATCCAGCCCTTCAAAGAGTCAACAGAATAATTATGCAAGCAAAAAAATCTAAGAGGTTGAGATATGATAGGAGCACATCATCTTTGAACTGACCTGGTTTTAATTCTTTAAGGAAATAATCACAAAAATTACTTTGACAGCAGTTGCTAAAATTTGCACAGACTCAATAATTCATAATTGTTTGAATCAGTATTAATGTTGAGGATGACAGTGGAATGTGTCTCTGTAGGGAAATGCAAGTGTAGTTTTTTTGAACTCATGCTGAAAGACAATATAGAGAAACACTGAAAAAATGATCCAATATATAAGAAAAAGGCTTACAGTTATATAAACACACAAATATATATTACTTTTAATATACTTAAAAATTTTGATATCTGAAATTATCTCAATAAGTCAAACCTCATTATTAATTTTCATAAACAGTATTCTTTATTATCTCCATGGTCTTAAATTCTTGTGAAATTTCTATGCAGTGAGTTTTAGTTTATCTTGTTTACCCCATGAAGTATCATTATATGTGTCTGCATCTCCCTGATAACCAAGTTAACCATTTATGTACCACAATTATAAAATTATGATGAAATTATCTGTCAAACAGAGTTCATAGGATATAATGGAAATGTTTCTGATTGAATTTGGGTCATTCATAAAACATAATAATGTGACATTAATGATAGAGCAGTTGGGACTGACTTAGGCTGATGTAGAAACATACTTTAGAATTAATTTTTGAGGTGTCTAAAGACATAATTATTTTCTATTTCATCCCTTTCACAGTAGGTGAACATGGGTTTTGTGCCAGGTAGACCAAGGCTTCAGAAATGAGGTTCCACCTACAGTGGGATGGAATTAGGAAGGTACTGTTCAAACTTGCTACATATCATAATAATATCTTGAGGTAAGCATGGTTCTTAATCTCTAGGGGATAGCTCAAGTCTCTAGTTCCCAGTGTTGTGGGGTTGCTGATAGAGACAATAACACTAAGGAAATAAAAGCAACCAAATAAAAAAACAAACAGACCTTCAAGACCTTCAGGAAGATGAGGGAAGCCTAGCTCCCTAGAGAATGGAGACACGAACAGACACTACAAGCAGGCTCTCAGATATTTTGAATATAGGTTACTGAAAAGAAAATACCCCCAAAAGAATAAGAAGGAAAAACTTAGGTTTTTAAAATACTTATTTTTAATTAAAATATAATTGCATAATTTTCCTTCCTTTTATTCCCTTTAACTCTTCCCATGCACCCTCCCTTGCTCTGTCAAATTCATGAACTCTATTTTTTGTTAGTGTGTGTGTATGTGTGTTCCAAATATAAAAATACAACCTGCCTAGCTCATATAAGTTTCTTATATGTCTATGATTTCAGGGTTGAACACTGCTGTAGGACAATGCTCTTTTATCCTGTCACTTGTATTATTTTTAATAAATGCTGTCTGTCCTATGGAGACTGCTTCTTCTGCCCTCAGGGTTCCTCGGCTGCCTGTCATTCTGTTAACAGGTGGCCACGTGGTGCCTCTCACGACTGAAACATCTACAACAGAACTAGTACTCCTAAGTTCCAAGGATCATTGCAGAAGATGGAGTGGGAAAGTTGGAAAAGTCAGAGGAACAGAAAATCTCCAATGACATTTCATTCTTAGAAACACCAGAGAAGGGACACCATCAACATGGCTGCCTAAGCATGACCTGAGCATGGACGACACGTGAATAGACACACGAACGTGGAAAGAGGGAAAACCCATGAAGCTTCAACACTTGACAGGAACTGAGGTTTACAAAACCGGTTTTAGAAAAAGGCAGCTCAGAGATAAATACTGGTGTGTTTTGATCATGAGATATTAGTATATACTTTCTTCTCTTGCTAAACTTGCAAAAAAAAATTTAAAAATGAAGAACAATCTAAGACAGTATAACCCACATTCCTTCTTCACTACTCACTAATTGAGCAACAATGCCCAAATTAAGTATTTGGTTTTTGTTTGTTTGGTAATTGTTTGTTTGGTGTTTTGGGTTTGTTTTGTTTCACTTGCTTTTGTTTTCGGAAACAGGGTCTTGCTCTGTAGGCCAAGGCTATCTTGAAACTCACCGCGTAACCCAGGATACCCTCATAGTTACTGAAACCCTCCTGTGTCAGCCTTCCATGTCCTAAGGCTATAGAGAGAAGTCACCGCACACAGCAAGCAAAGCACATTTATACACTGGAGTGCCATAAAAATGACCTTGTAACATCGTTATGAGTTTTAAATGAACTAACACACATAAACAGCTTAGAGTTAAGCCTGGTACTCTAAACATATAATAGATATAATTCATTTTGAAATTGTTATATGTTAACTATGTACCTTCAGTGGTCAACAAATACATCATTTATAACTAAATATTTCTTTAACTGGTAACTGTTAATAAAAACATTACAGGCAATAGTATATAAAATAATATCACAAAATACCATTTCTTTATGAAAGTACATTTAAACAGGCTAAGTAGTCAGTTAATAATGGCTCAAGAACAGTCAAGCTCAGCACGCCCTTGCAGCTCCTTCTATCGCTGCTCTGAGTGGAACTCTGGGGATTCAGGGATTTAAACGAAGAAGAAAGCGAATGGTCACATTTGCAGGCTCACATTGGCTGGAAGGATGCTGGAAACACCTAGAGAAGCCTTCCCAGACATGAGCTCTTCAACAGTGTGACTCCTTACCAAATACTTGCAGAAATCAATTGTCCCTCCCCAGCTAGATTCCCCTGACATCCCATTGTTTATATGGAATACCCTTTAAAGTATAAAGATGGAGACAAATTATAGGCAGTAAGTGGCAGGAAGAAGATCGGGGTACAGACACTGAAAACTTTTCAGAACAGAACTTCCTCAGTAGAGCTCCAGAGAGAGCACTATCTAGCAGAGTGTTAGGGAGACAATAGTACACTCCTCCTTTTTCCCTGGGGGCTTATTGGCGATCACTCCGATTCCTCATCTTAAAACTTTTCTGAGGCTCTTTACTTAATCATTCGCTTTTCCATGTTTAAGTCCTCTGAAACAGAAAGAGGATGATAGAGCAAGGAACTGCCTAGTTAGTTACCAGAGACCTGATATGTAGAGTAAAAATAGAAGGGGAGAAGAGAGGAAGGAAGAAGATATTGGTAAATGTGTGCAAGGTCACAGCCAGACAAGAGAATAAGTTGTCTTATACAAACTGCTGATTCTAGGCAGCAATTTTGTATCTAATTCAAAATGCCTAGAAGAAAGAATTTAAAATGTCAAAAAGAAACGATGTTTGAGATGATGAGTTACATACTTGGAATATGAAATGTCCCCAGCTACTGTCTATTGTGGGGGCCTGTGGAGCCTAGGACAGGAGGCCTTGCTGGAAGATGTAGGCCACTACAGGAGAACCTTGACAACTGCAGACAAGCCCTCCCCTGGTCCAGCTCTCTGTCCCGTTCTGCTGAGCTGGGAGGGGCTGCCATTTCCTGCTCTCTCTGCTACCTGCTGCCAGTGGAGCCACCAATAGCCACGCGGTCCCTGTTGTTTCTCACTCTAGCCCCTGACCCCTGAGTCCAAATGAACCTCTTTTCTCTTTAGTCGCTTTATCAAGCAATCTACACGTCCTGAAGTGGTCATCACACATAAAGGCTTTGTGTCACTACGTAGTGGTACTCACTTGTAGTACCAGCCTTTGAGAGGTGGGAACGAGAGAAATTGTGAGCCACTCCTAAGCTATGTAAGGAAGCCTTATCTCGACAAAAATGAAACAATACTTAAGCATGTGCATATGTACACATGCCTGCTAAAATATTATTATGCAGTAGTTCATAATAATATGCAATTACTATCTATCAGTTAAATTGATTACTGTTTGGAAAAGAAAAGACTGCAGAGGAGATTTGGGGGATCGCACCAGCTCTAGTTTGCTTCTCCTTCCTGTCATTTTGTCTTTCATCTACTCTTGATTGTTTGGGAAAACACATTGCATTTGAAATCTCTGGTGGGGGCCATGGGCGGAGAATAAATAATAACAAATAAATATTCTAAAAAGAAGCTTAACCAATACATGAGATACAACTGATTGTACGTTAATCAACTATAAGAAATAATCAATATAAATTGCAGTGCTCTTCAGAACATTACCACTCGTGGCAGGAAATAATGACAATGATATGGAGCCCTTCATTCCATCAACAAAAGGACCCAGACTGTCAGCAATGCTAACAAATGTGCACACTCAATTCAAATCTCACCAACCTGCCATGGGTTTCATTATTATAATGTCAACCTCTCAGGAACAGAATGGATGAAATGAAAGTTACCTCCAATTCACGAGTGTCTGAGGGTGGCCATCTCTCTTTCCCCTCTGCTTGTGTGAAAGGCATTAATAACCCGAGCAGTCTCAACTGCTTTTGCCTTTGTTCTGACGTGTGTTCCCAACAGATGCAAAGAACAGCTGGGTCTCTTCCTCACATTGTTTCCTCAGCTTAGAAAGGGGTTCCATTAGCTTTCTGATCCAAAGCCTGGGAATACATACATCCACTTCCAAAACACACTAAAAAGCCTCCAGCGTCTATTCTAGTCTACGTCTTTTCATGATTTCTTCTTTTTAAGGTTCCAAAGATCTCATCAAACACCATCAGTATACCCAGAATTGCACTTGATATTAATAATCTTGTCCACATTCATAATACAGAGCCCAAATCCTAGGAACAGGGAGGCAGAGATTTTTTGTAAGGTGTGCGGCTGCACTGCAGGGATGAGAGAGAACTTTGCTACCCATTTCAGAAGGGCTGCTGCAACATTTGGGCAGATCCAGGACCTTGTTTCTGTGCAGCATCGCACGTCCCAATCTGCATGTTTGTCCATTTGCTTCCTGTATGGGATTATACACATAGTCACCACATTCACACACGCCTGTGCCATCTTCCTTATTCTTGTGTCTTTACCCACGCTGTGTGTATGCTCATTGCTCTTGGGAGAAAATAAGGAAAACCACTAATTCTTTGCTTCTCTGACAGCAGGTCAAGGGGTGGGGGCTATAGAAAAATGCATGTAGAAGATCACAACAAACTTACGCGGGCGATAGGAGTTGTTTCTTTTTAGCATATAATAAATATGTGATATTTAATATTATATAAAGAATATAAATATCATAGATAATTCAGATAAATATTTTACATGCTCATGTGTTTATTCTAGTCTCAAAGCTGTTTTAATATAATTTTGTTCATAACTTAATTTGTATTAACTGCTGTGAGTTGTGCATTTATAAGCTGGGTTCCCAATGGTGGATGCTGTTTGGAAGGTTGTAGACTCTTTAGGAAGTAGAGCCTGGTTAGAGGAAGCATTGGGCATTTTCATCCTGCACCTTTCCTGTTTGTGGAAGTTGTGGAGGTCACATGACCAGTTGCCTTGCATTCCTCCCAGCACAGTTTCCTGTCGCGGTTAGACTATATCTCTTAAAGTATATTTTAAAATAAACCTGCCCTCCATTTAATTTTATCTTCTAAGATATTTGGTCATATTGATAAAAATGCAATCAATAAACTTGATACATTTGAATATTTATTTACTATATACAAATGTACACATTAAAATATATAAAACAAGTTGGCACAGCTTTGGAAATAGAGCAAGTTGAGTGATAATCTAACAAAAACACCAATGATATCCTTTGCTGGAGAGGTTGTGGAGAAAGGGGTACCCTCATCCATTGCTGGTGGGAATGCAAACTTGTGCAACCACTCTGGAAAGCACTGTGGCGGTTTCTCAGGAAATTCGGGATCAACCTACCCCTGGACCCAGCAATGCCACTCTTGGGAATATACCCAAGAGCTGCCCGATCATATGACAGGGGCATTTGTTCAACTATGTTCATAGCAGCATTATTTGTAATAGCCAGAACCTGGAAACAACCTAGATGTCCTTCAATGGAAGAATGGATGAAGAAAGTGTGGAATATATACACATTAGAATACTACTCAGCGGTAAAAAACAATGACTTCTCGAATTTTGCATGCAAATGGATGGAAATAGAACACACTATCCTGAGTGAGGTAA
>NW_026067897.1:8132780-8246003 GCF_014885135.2 Alexandromys fortis
GAAAAGGGAGACGGGGAGGGAAATAGGAGGCGGGGAGGAGGCGGAAATCTTTTTTTTTTCAATAAAAAATTATATTTTAAAAAAAAAGAATGACCTTAAAAGTACTAAATAAGTTGCTAGAACAGTAGGGATGGATAACTAGGGAGTGGGAACTCCAGCTCGATTAAAGCCAGTTCACCAGTGTCTGGAATAGTTATCTAAAAAGAAAAATGGGGTGGACGTCTTTAGACTTAGGAGGGTGCACAGCTGTAAATAAAATACAGTTAAGAATATATTTTAGCCTGGCGGTGGTGGTGCATGCCTTTAATTCCAGCACTCAGGAGGCAGAGATAGATGGATCTCTATGAATTCGAGGCCTATACTGAAGCCCAGCTGAGACATCCAGTCTGATGGATTGAACAGCTACTGACCTCTGGGAACTTCCAATTATAGACAGTCATCATTGGACTAGCTGGGACACACCTAAAAGCCATTCTAATAAATCCCCTTTTACAGATCAGGATGTAACTCTCAGCTACTGCTGCAGTGCCTGCCTGGAAACAGCTATGCTCCCCACCATGATGATAATGGAGTCTCTGAAAATATAAGCAGTACTCCAATTAAATGCTTTCTTTGACAAGAGTTGCCTTGGCCATGGTGTTTCTTTACAGCAATAGAACAGTGACTAAGAGAGTATTGAAAGAAATCTGTAAAAAAAAATCTCGAGGAAATTATCCCAATTACCAAAACTGCATGTTAAAAAGTGAAACATCAAAATTTGTTTTGCCTAATAAAAGCAAATATTGAGACAAACCAAAGGTTTAGCTCTCAGGCAAACTTAGGAACAGTGGCACTCTGCCTCACTATAGCAGGGATTCTCTGTAAAGGATCCTGACATAAGCATGTGATTGGTCAGCAGAATCAGGACATAGCATTGCTTATACAGAGCGCCAATTAGTAGGCAGGATGAATGTTCTTTAGCACACTGTTTCTAGTAGTTATTATTATTCTGTGTGTTCCAGGAACATAGTAAAATGACTATAACTAAATAAAATTTCTATCAAAACAAATTGAGCCTTGAAAACAAGGTGCTCTTTTAAATGATATCATTTTGATTGAATTTTTATATTATTCCGCTAGCCTTTTCTAATACAGCACTTTTCATAGTTTCTGTCTTGATAGCTGTCTGATTTTCCAAACGATGGCATCACCAGTCATTGTATAAAACCATGTTTGTAGAGTCGTGTTCGCCCGGCTATTAAATAGTTGCCCACCCTGAAGGACTAACGGTCTCTGGTAATATTCATCCAATAGGCACAAGATCACCTGCCACAAATAATAAACCGGGGTGTAGATTTGGAGTTCAATGGTGAGAACAAGAGCTGCGTGCTTGTCAGTGAATTCCAGGGCACTCTGCTCCTTGTGAGGGCTCTGAAGACGCTGGCTACGCAAAATCTATTAATCGCCACCTGCAGCTCCAATGACTATGCTTGACCGAGTTCAGGGTCAGCAAACTGGATTCATTATGTTCAATATAAACCTCCGAGCCATTGTTAAAGGGCATTGCATTGTTAATAAACAGGACAATTGTCTGGGGGGCCTTTGCAAATGTGTTTTCAGGTTTGGGGTCTACCCTAAACAGAAGTTTGGGAACCGAGCAGCGGAAAGAGATTGGAAGCCACTGTTTCCCATTTGACATTCAATGGTGAGCTTGCAAGTTACTAAGTAAAGCACAGTTGTGGGCCTTCCGGGAGAGCAGGAGTGGCTCCAAATAGACTGCTCTCCAATAGTCTCTTTCATCTTTATATTTCTGAAAACTGCTAACTCAGGGCTATATTTATTACTGTCCCTCTGTATACAACTCTGTGTAGAAAACTGCGCCCAACGTTTTCATCTTAACTTTACAAATGGCATCGATTCCTTTCTGTCTCTCAAGTCTAAAACCATTTGTTACAACAACAAAACCTCCTCGTCTTTCGAGAACAAAGTCTACCCTCTTGCTGCGTCGGGCGCTTTGACAGATGGTCAAACGGGGTGATAGCTTTGATTCTAATGTGTCTTAAGAGAGGAAATGAAGCAAAGGCGATCTGAATCGCGTGGGAAAAGTTGGATTTTTGTGGGGCTTGTCAACTGCACTGAGGTGTGGTTCTCACAGCGGCTCGCTGCATTTCCACTCAACCGTGACCTTGGCATGGTGGAAAAAGCTGCAAACATGCAATCACACACACTCTTGTGCACAAAGGGAACAGGCATGCACATATACACACATGCAGGAAAAAAATGTTTTTAAAAGAAATCATTCTTCAAAGTTTGTATTTGCATTCTTTCCCTGCTGAGGCCACGATACTGGAGAGGAACAGTGGTCATAGCTCCCATCAGTTTCAGCGCCGGAGGGGGAAGGGATTTTCAAGAGTGGAAGGACACCCCACTTGCATCTCAGAAGCAATCTGGAGTCCCATGCAGGGCAGATAGGAAGAAGTGAGGCTGGTGACAAGGACACATTCTACAATTCTATGTACAACCTGTGGCCTCTGGCCACATGTGGCTAAGGGCAGTGATTTAGTTAGCTTCCCTTTGCTGTGATTGACTCCACAGCCCAGTGCAAGTTAGGGGAGAAAGGGGCTTATTCACCCCTGAGGGAAATGAGGGCAGGAATGCGAGCAGGAACCATGGAGGAATGCTGCTTACTGGCTTGCCCACTACCCTGTTTTCTGCTAGCTCTCCTAAGGCTCGGGTCTGCCTGCCTTTGGATGGTGATGCTCGCAATGGTCTGGATCCTCTCACATCAATTGTCAATCGTGACGGTTCCTCATAGACATGGCCATGGGCCAATCTCTTTAAAAGAATTCTCCATTTGAGGTTCTCTCTCTCCAGATGACTCTAGGCTGTGCTAAGTAAGCAATGAAAACAAACCAGTACATGAATGATAACTATTATGTCCTCTGGATATTCACCACAGGGACCCTACCTGAACTGAACTTCACACCACCAATGGGACTTCTGACGACTTGTTTGTCATGTCTGTTATCTTACTTGCTGTCTCTTCTGTCTGGAAAGCCTTTGTTTGATGTAAATACATAGGAAGGAAGGAAGGAAGGAAGGAAGGAAGGAAGGAAGGAAGGAAGGAAGGAAGGAAGGAAGAAAAGAAGGAAAGAAAGTTTCCTTGAGGCACTATGAACACCAACAAAAAATAACACAGGTTCAGTGTGAGATGGGATGGTCTGATTAGAGAAAGTGTACTTCAGTGCAGTGCAAATCCCAACACCACTGAGTATCTCATAGGTGCCTATGAGACATAATGCTGGCACCTGAAAGCAAGTCAGCGGCCAATCAACTCTTGGTCCTAGAGTAGCCATAATAAAATGAGGACATAAGCCGGGCAGTGGTGGTGCACGCCTTTAATCCCAGCACTCGGGAGTAAGAGGCAGGTGGATCTCTGTGAGTTCGAGACCAGCCTGGTCTACAAGAGCTAGTTCCAGGACAGGCCCCAAAGCCACAGAGAAACCCTGTCTTAAAAAAAAATTATAAAATAAAATGAGAACATAAAAGTCAACTTATAGATTTAAGGTGTTAACTGTGTAGTACAGAAATGGTTTACACACATTAAAAACTCTTAATCTAAGTATTGAGATCAATATTGAATATGAGATCCAAAGAGGCCTTTTTACACATGGCTGTTTCTTCCCTGATTATAATCATACTCTTGATCAATTTCTCTAGAAATGTGTTAAAAAGAATATAACATCATTTGCAGCATGAGCTGGTCATTGCTTGCCCTCGAAACAATCAGCTAAAAAAAAATGGCTTCAGAGGGAATCTCCTTCCCCATTTAAATCCTCCCCTCCACCTGTGTGTGTGTGTGTGTGTGTGTGTGTGTGTGTGTGCTCACCACACTGTGTGCAAAGGTCACAGAACAGCTTCTAGTGTCAAATCTTTGGTTTTCCCAGCTTTTCCCACATAGTAGTATGTGCCAGACTATCTTTCTTTTTCATGTCTAAGCAATATCCTTCTCATGGATGCTCCACATCTTACTCATGCCTCCATCTATGTGTAAACTGTGCTCCTATCGTCCGACTATTGTGAATATAACTCCTGAGAAGTTTCATGCCCATTTGGGCTTACTTAGCAAATTTTAGCTTTTTGAACGGCTGTGTCATATAGCGAGTGCATTTTTCATTTTTCGTGAGGCCACCAAACCATCCACAACCACTATTCAATTAAACATTTCTACCATTGGTATTTTATGGTTCCAATCTCTCAACATCCTGGCCAACTCATGATATTTTCTAGCTTGGGTCCTATAGCCAACCTAGCATTTAACTGTAGTTTAATTATCTCACACTAAATGCCTAATCTTGACCATCTTCTCAGAATCTTGGTAGCCATGTGTGCATTTGTTTTGAGGAACTGTCAATTCATGTCTTTTGTCTGGTTTCAAATTAGATCATTTGAGCTTTTCCAATGTATGTGCATGTTCTGAATATTAGTCTTTTATTAGATTTTACTATTCCCTTAATTCAGCATTCACCATATAAGACTTTTTGGGAAAAAGCTTAAGCGTCTCTTTTTGAAAGCTGGTTTCTGCTTTCATTGTAAATGAAGGAATCCTCTCAGTCTTCCACGTGCTCCCTACCAGGAGCTGATTTAGTAACCATGCAATCATTCCGGGTTCCTCTTCCTGGGTTTTCTATCAGTCTCCTTTTTGTTGTTATTCTTCTTTCATTTTCACTTCATCTTCCTTGTTTTAATGTTTATATTTTTTCACCAATTAAAAAGAAAACAGTGCACATTGAAGTCACGAGACTCTTTCTCTGGCCTGCTGATAAGAAGACAGACGCGACAGGGCTGAGCAGAGACAGCGTGGCTTTCTGTCGCTCTGCTCCTTTGCTGTGTTTTACCTGCGTTTAGAAGCCACTACTCACCTGCCATCTCTGCCTCACACCCAGGATTTCAAAACCCCTAGATTCAGGGGGCTACTCCCAGTTCCTACTCAGCACCTCCTACACCCAAACACCCTGTTCTTTGAATCCTATTAAGAACTTCACTTCCTGCATAATGAACCCTTCTTTCTGGAATCCTATGCTTCCCAGGGCCAGCAAAGCAACATATGTAAAGCTGAATGGCTGGGAATGATAGTGACTGTCTTTCCACATTGAAAGAGTAACATTAAACAATATAGTGACTTGAATAAAGATGCCCCACCATGGGCTCATGAATTTGAATACTTGATCACCAGGAAGTGGCACTATATTTGAAAGGATTGAGAGATATAGCTTTGTTGGAATAAGTAGGGATGAGCTTTTGAGATTTACAAAATCCTAAGATAAGACTTTGTCTCTTCCTGCTGTCTGTCGATCCAGATGCAGAAATTTCATCCCCTTCTCTATCACCATGGCTGGCATGCTTCCTACCATGATAACAACAGACTAAACTGTAGCAATGAGGGATAGAGCTGCCTGTTGGTTCCCAGTCGCCTGGCTAGCTTAGACCCAAAATAATCACATAGAAACTATATTCATTAAATCACTGCTTGGCCCATTAGCTTCTTATTGGCTAACTGTTACATCTTAATTTAACCCATCTTTATTAAGCTGTGCATCACCATGAGGTCGTGGCCTACCAGCAAAGTTTCAGAATGTCTGTCTCTGGCGGCAGCTCCATGGCGTCTCCCTGACTCTGCCTTCTTCCTCCCATACTATAGGCCAAGCCAGTTCTTTATTCATTAACCAATCAAAACAACACACAGACAGAAGGCCCTCCCCCAGCACTAAACCTCTGAAATGGTAATAAGCAACAGTGATGTGTTTTCCTTTATAAGAGTTGTTTTGGTCACGGTGTCTCTTTAGAGCAACAGAACACCATCTGAGACAAACAGGCATTTTCAAAGTCTGCTTAAGAAAAGATGGCGGAGAAAGAGGAGATAGGTGACAGAGACGAGGGAGGGGCAGAAGACAGGGACTGGAGAAAGAATCAGAGAGCATCAGACATCGCATTGGAAAACCCGAGCACACACTCTGAAGAAAGGGCAGCTGAGCCTCTATCAGACCACAGAGAACAAAGCACGCCATTATGCAGCCTTTCATTCTCTTTTTAAGAAAGCTCAGAACTAATGGGGTATTTGTATGCAGCAGAGAGCAGACACCATCAAACGTCTTGACTACATCTGTGGGATATGGGAGGGTTCAGGCAATCCATGTGCGAACTGTGGATTTTAGAAATTATGAGTGGTGCAGTAAGTAATAACTCTTCAGAGAATGACTGCTTATGAAAATCTCTAATACAAAGAATTTTAGGACTACAAGGCATTTTAACTAGCGATTGCATTGCTGAAAAATTAGTTTAAAAATGTATTTTTATTGCCATCAGAAATAATTCAATTCATAAACGTTCAATCAGCTACCCACAAAATCCTACAATCAGTATTAAACAAATTTCATTTGCATCCAAAAAGTGGACCTTGGGTTTCTGATCTATGTTTCCCCCTCTTCTTCCTCCCACCCTATCTGTCAGTGTGGAACATGTGAGCCCACATCCTTCCTTTTTGCACATGAGGGGGCTTACTTTTGGGGTGAAGAGATCTCCATCTTTTCTGAGCCCAGGGCCTAGAATGCAGGGTCCTCAGCGCTAACGAGACAAGTTCTCTCTGCTCACTGACTTTTATCATGCAGTGAAGTTGAAACAAGCTGAAGATCAGCAGCAGACACAGCGACAGGACACAGCAGCTTACCCAGGTGAGCGGCCCTGGGCTGTTCAGAGGGCCTACTGTATACAACAGGAAGATTTACCCAGGTGAACGACCCTGGGCTGCTCAGAGGGTCTACTGTAAACAATAGGAAGACTTACCCAAGTGAACAACCTTGGGCCCCTGGGCTTCTCAGAGAGTCTACTATATACCACAGTAAGACTTACCCACGTGAAGGGCCCTAGACTGTTCAGAGGATCTACTGTAGACAACAGGAAGACAGAAACTCAGCAGCGGGCACCCACATTTCACCAGCTGTAAGTTTTCTGCCCTTTCTAACCCAGCCTGCAATAACTTGTCTTTTTCCAAATTCCTCATGTACTTACTGTACTGTGCATGTAACCTCTGCATTCATTCTGATTTGTTTCCCCTAATAATTCACACGGACTCTATCTCCTGGCTGTGATTCACTTTACTTTGACCTCAGTACTTGGTGCAATCTTATTAAACACACAGTCAGTAAGGAAGGGCTGGTGGTACAACCACATAACTAGATCTGTTTACCTGTGACGCAGTAAATGCTTAAGCCCTGGAGAGGTATGAGAACGTTGACAGCAACTTGAAGCCACCTGATCTGAACTCTAATTTGGAATCCAAATTCTGATTAATCCTAATTTTCAGAAGCCTCTGTCATGGTTTACTATGATAGTTTTCAATGTCTCATATACTTCAAAGGTACAATACGGAAGTGCTATTTTCATGCCTCTAGCAAACTGTGCCTGTATGGAACTTGTGAAAACCAGCTAGGTATTTCAGTACAAAAGCTGTGGTACCTTCTGTTTCAGCATCATTTAAAATTGTCATTCCAGGACAGAAATAGACCTTTTAGGAGTCAGAATCAGGTATAGTTACAAACCTAACCATGTAGAGCGTAGCTGAGGATACTTTCATACGATAACATTCTATTCTAGAACACACTAGCATAAGCCGTATGATAAAACATTGTCAAGTTAGAGAAAAACACCATTCTCCTTGGATGCGCCCATGCTGTGCTCTCCACAGCCTCCAGATGGCCTTATCTTAGTGATGACAATCCTGACTGGATCTCTCCAAGAACCGCCAGAGCAGGTAAACAGGCTCTCAGCAAGGCCTGCCTACACCATTGCCCCGCCCTGCATTCTAGACCTTGAGTCATGGCCTCAAGAATAGGGCAAGGGCCCCACTTTACCCAGAAGCCCTCATTTGCTTTGTACTGTCACATACTTTATCCATCTTCACCCCTACCAGGAGTCATCTATGAACTCTATTTGACTTGTTTTAATGCTAAGACCCATCCGGTACTTTTTCCATCTTCACCCCTACCAGGAGTCGTCTCTGAATTTCATTTGGCTTGCTGTCATACTGAGACCCATCTGGTGTGACATGTCTGACAAGGGTAATTGATTTAAAGTCACACATAGACACTCGGTTGGCCCTCAGCTGTGATCTGCTCATCTACGTCCTTCTCTCTCCTTCCAGACCTGCACTATTCTTCATAGCTGCCACCTACTACGTGTGACTAGTGGGCTCTGGAAAGGTGTTTGCAAGAAAGGGAGACATACCCAAAATACAAATTGTGTAACAGTTTTCTATGAAAAACAAAACAACAAAACAAAATGGAACTCAATAATCTGTACACCGAGATCAACTTTAAATAAAATTTTATATATGAAGTAATATGATACAAAAAATATTCTTACCCTTAAAGTTTTTATTATATCTTTTTATTTGTATTTGTATGCATGCATACATGTGTGTGCCATGGCACTTGGGTAGAAAACAGAGGACAATTCACCGAAGTTGCTTCTCTCCTTATACTATGAGAGTCCCAGGGAATCGAATTCAGTTCCTCAGACTTGGCTACAGACACCGTACTCACTGGCCCAAATTTTACCTTTACAAATATTATTTATTAAATTTGACACGAAATTCTAAAAACTTACTCAGGAAGACCATTGCCTTTCTTTGGAACAGCACTGTTTCATAGGGAAAGCCATGGCTTGCAAAGTCTGCCCTTATTCCACCAGGGTTAGGATCAGGTGAGAGACGGTTGCAGCAAAGACCTAAGACAGATTTCAGCCCACCCCTCAAGAACACATCCAAAGAAATGATACCTCAGTAAGTATCATAACTTGATCCCATAAAAATTCTTCTACCAAACTGGCTAAAGCAAGCCTCTGATGGGATTTCATTTCTTTTCTGCTTGTCACAAAGGAAACAGAAAAATGAGTCTACAAAGGGAACATTACAAACATGAAGCATGATTCCTCTCTTTGGGTTTACCCAAATATGATCTGACCAACAAATTACTTGAACTCTGAGATTTTCTAAAGATCTAGAAGCGAGACAGCTGATATCTTTCATCTGGAAAAGCTCTCAGTCCTAAACAGGAGGCAGGGTGTATGTGGAGACGGACTGTGCCAGATCAATGGGATCGGACTTATAAGTCATGTAGACCTGGAGTCAAACTTTGTCCTTCCATTCCAGGTCTATTGACCTTTGGCATATGACCTTCACCTTTGGTGTTCTTCTGTATTCTCCTGAGAAGAGCAAAGAAAATAACATCCTCTTTCACATTTACTATGGGATTGAAATCAAATCACGTAGACCAAATTTCATCCCTTATATAAACAAAAGTCAGTAAGGCCACCAGTGGTAAAGCTGTGGGCAGCCAAACCTAAGGACCTGAGTTCAATCAATAGGAACTACAGAGGAGAAGACTTACAAATCCTGAAAGTTATTCTCTAATCTCCACAAATCCACATGTCCAAGTGGCACATTCATGCACAGCTCCCTCCCCACCACATAGATAGATAGATAGATAGATAGATAGATAGATAGATAGATAGATAGATAGATAGATAGATGATAGGTAATATATAGGTAGAAGATAGATAGGTAGGTAGGTAGATAGATACGTAAAAGGATAGATAGGAAGATAGATAATAGATAGATGATAGATAGATAGATAGATAGATAGATAGATAGATAGATAGAGATAGGAAGATAGATAAATAGATAGATAACAGAAAGGTAGATAGAAGATAGATAGATAGATAGATGCAAAAATATTTAAAGTAAAAAAGAAGTGCTATCATTTTTTATCAGTTTTTACCTCAAATCTGAGACAGAGCTTTAATTTTCACAATGTTACCCTAATCAGGTTTCATTTGTATAAAGTCAGCAGTTAGCAGCAGTGTGTTTTCTGTTTACTGCTTGAATGAAACATTTTAGTTGAAAGCATCACTGATTGGTTCTTGCGCTGTTTTCTACTCAGCCACACTGATGTGAGTCCCACAGTACAACTCGTAAATCTGAAATCAATTACCAGAATTTTAGGCAAGTCCCTGGACAAAGCCGCCTCTGAAAATGAAACGTTGCAAATTAAAAACGGCAACAAATACAATAGGCCATTTGAAGGAACACAAATCTGCTTGTACATTTCAGGAAAAGGCAACAGCATCCAAAGTGTAAATTAAGCCTCAGATCCCTGGATCTCAATGGAAATATAATGCCCATATGTCAACCATCTTTCCTCTTCAGTCCAGATCTGGGGCGGAATGGCGGTATTGCATTGAGAAAAATGGCAAGACTCAGGACAATGTGAAACATAGACACAAGGCTAAGTGGTAAATAAGATTTTACTGATGGAGACAATTCACAGTGTGGGCCAGAAACACATGGGGTCAGGTACAGGGTCCCATGGCAATAAGAAGATGCAGAGAGGTGGGTCTATTCCTGTTTGTCTTTCACAAAGACTGTGAATGTTTGACCAGTTGTTGAAAGCACTGATTAATTGCAAGTGCCTACCAGCTCTCTCTTAGGTACTCTGAGGTTTCCCAGGATCTCGCTACTGCAGCGAGCCTGTCTGACTAGATTCCATCATGCACACTCTTTCCATGGTGTAGACCAATTCTGTCTGCCAAGCCAGCTCTATATGGCCCTTATTGTTTCCTGTGTCATCCTTCCTCAGTGTCATAGTTCACTTCACTCCTACAACCTGGATGTCACGTGCAGCCACTTATCCTCTCAGTGAATCTGACGGTGCTCCCACAACACTGACCTCACCACATAGGCTCTGCGTGAACTCACTCATCTCATTTCTCTCCTGTAGCAAGAACTCCTCGAGCCACAGGTCACCATCAGGTGGCTGACATTTTTTTACAATCAGAATTTGTTCTTCTGTAAACCCTTGTAAGTATTAGTCTAGTTATCCAGATAGCTATCTATAAGTATCATTTCATAGCTGTTATCCCCACCAGCTACCGCACTACCTGGAAAACAGTAGAAATAGAAAAAAAAATGAATGCATTCAATGAAGGATGAATGGGAGAATTGTCTGGACAATTTGAGTACTAGAAAGTCTAAAATGTACCTAAAAAAAGTAGAAGAGGGAGGCCCAAGGCACAAGAGACTGGTTAAAGGTCAACAGATAACTAAAGAATGGATAAATGCCCCTTAAACTACACTGGCAGAACACAAGGAAGATGGAAAACTAGAGAGCTAGATGGGAGATGGTTTCTACGTGAAGCAGGTCACCACCATCACCTCTTTTCAAAAGGATACCCAGCCCTGGAATTCTTGTCAAATGAATTGATCTTCTTGTGTATCATATACCATAAACATTGAGACAAGGCACAAGTCTGGTCACTAAGCGAATCCCTGTGTTTATTGAAAAATTACTTACAAAAACAAAATAATGGAAACAATCAAAGTATCCAATCAACAGTTGCTTAAGAAGGGTATCTTTAAAAACACAAATATGGAAGCATGAGCAGGAGTGCGGCAGGCTGGGCCAGGCTGCTGGGAGGAGTAGCGTAAGAAACAGCAGAGCTACAGGCCTGACTGGGTCAGGCAGCTAGGAGGAGAAGCATAAGAAGCAACATGATGGTGATAATCCCCTATGACAGCAGTGGCCTCCAGAAATTACCTGATCACCAGAGCCTCAAATTCAGCTCTACCAGCACTAGGAGACATGACCCTTTTAACCTTGGGCCTGTAGGTATTTAGAGGAACTATCACTGAAGGCTCTCCTCTGCCTACACCTGAAGAAGCAATCAACAGAGCCACAGCTCCCAACTACACCAACTGGAGGGAAAGATACAGCTGAAACACAGGCTGTACCTGCTAAGACTGGAGGAAGAGATGGGTAGGTAACAGAGCAAGAACACACTCAACAACATAAAGGGCAAGACAGCACCACCAGAAACCGGTGGTTCTACAACAGCAAGTACCTGAACATCCCAACACAGATGAAGCAGAACAAAATGACCTAAAAGTAACTTTATGAAGATGGTTGAGGCCCTTAAAGAAGAAATAAAAATTTCCCTTAAAGAAATGGAGGACAAAGCAACCACAAAATTGGAAGAAATCTACAAACCCCTTAACAAGAAAAAGCAATTAAACAGGTGAGCCAGATAGAAACTTAACAGAGAAAAAAAAAAGGATTTAACAGATGTTATGACTCAAATGGGCTTAACAGACAACTATAGAACATTTTACCCAAATACAAAAGAATTACCTACTCTCAGCACCTCATAGATTCTTCTCCAAAATCAACCACATACTTGGTAATAAAACATATTTCAATAGATGAAAAAATTGGAATAACCCCCTCTGTCTTATTGGACCCATCATGGCTTAAAGTTAGAATTCAACAACAAGAGTAATTTCAGAAAATTCACAAACTCATGGAAACTGAACAATGCTCAATATATTTAGATCCAAATGGATGACGCGCACGTTATATATTCACAATAAAAATTATTATTAAAAAAATAGTCTAATCAATAGAGCAATCTCATGACAGTTAGGAGCCCTCGACATGCCTGCACTGCTGACCACAGAATGGGAGATGGAGAACAAGGATTATTCCTTATTAGCTAAAGTGTCAGTAATAAGTTTAAAATCTGTATATTACAAAAGACAGCATAAGACTCTGTAAATCCAAATTACTCCTGAGAGTAGTCATGATTGACTGAATCTCAAGGAACACCAACTAAGTTATTAAATAAATGACACATAAGTTTACTAGACATTTAAGGGCATTTAGCAGCTTCTTAAAGTCAGACCAATAGATACAATCTTAGTATAATAACTTGAAATCTATAAATCCTGAGGACTGTATTCTATAAGATTTAAAAATATTGATTCCTCATGAATCACATTTTCAACTTGAAGGTTGGTTTTCTTGCTTGCTTCAGGCAAGGTCTCACTGGGTAGTCCAGGTGACCTAATGCTCACAATCTACCTCCCTTAACCCAGCAGGGGCTAAGATTGCAAGTATACAATTTGTACCACCATATCACACCAGACTTATACATCATATTTTAATAATACCTTTATTTTTATGTTATTACTATTATTATTGCATCTGTTGATGAACTGGGATGTGGAGCACTTTGCTTTCACAGTCAACTTGGCCAAAACTATGGCTAACAAGCTAGCTCATGAGGTGTATGAATGTGGATGGGTACTCACTCCCCCTGTTTGAAATACAGCGAAGAGGAGGCAGGAAGGTGCAGGCCTTTGTGGGGGCATACAGGAGGCTGGAGGATGAAGGATATAGGAGGGTGCAGGAGGCAGGAGTTTACAGGCCTATGTCTCCTCACAGCAACCTGGGCCTGTTGGAGTACCTCACATCCTGGGTGAGTTCTCAATGGGCTTCTGGGATTCACGTGGTAGCCATGCTTTGGAGACAATCATACTTCTGCGATTGTCCTGGCACCTCTCATGTCAGGGCATCCTGAACTGGCGGACATATGAAAATGTTCAGAGGTCATCATAATTGGATCTTCCAGTAGATGGAGAGTGTTGCTAACAAGATTGAAGCACAGCCTGAAGCCATGCAGCGTTCAAAGGAGAGCAGTATGGACTTAAAAAGGTCCAGGAATGGTGGAGAGATTGAGAATTGAGAGCAAATGATTCAACAAAGTGGATGAACTGTGACACCTGCCAGTCACTGGGGGTCGGCTGCCAGATGAGTGGGTCTGGGGATAAGACAAGTCTGGGGAGCAAGAGAGCACAGTGGAGGATGTCCAGTTTCATTCAAGACTGGAGCGTGAGAAGAACCTGGGAAGAATGAATAATTTGCTGTCTCACTAAATAATCGTTGAAGAGAAGAATGTGAATAGATATCATTGTGTTTTCTTTCCAAAAGGTGGGAGAATATTCATTTCCTTTCCTTACTCCTCCAGAGCAGTACAGACAGTTCAGCCTGATGCTGTTGAGAGACAAAAATGAAAGTAAGAAAGTCATAAAACTAATGAGTGTTTCTTTTCTTACTACAGCCAGGGAAATTTTGAAAGAATTCATGAAAATCAAGCCAGTGTATGTTTGTTACAACTCTTGGGTGATACATTCTAGAAGAGTAAATATTTTCTCCAAACCACAGATGACAAGGCATATTTAGCACGGATAAATATTAACGAGCCACTAACAAACAGCCTTTAGACTCATTTTAGAGTCTGATTCTGCCATAATATTCGATAATTATGTACTCTCAAGCACATACAGATATTTATATGTCTACATATATACTCCTTCTCAATTGGATACTCAATGAGGGGGAAGAAAAAATGAGACACAGAGAGATAAATCATAGTCTAAAATCCAAAAAGAAAGCTGCAATCTCTCTGACCTACTCTGCACACCACTGAGCCTCTCATGGAACTATGTATGGCAAGAAGTAGTTCCCCTGATACTCACTGTTTTTAGAGTACACATTTGCTCTTATATATTTAAAATAAACCAGGAGTTATAGCTTATACCTTTAACATCAGCACTGGGGAGGCAGAGGCTGACAGATCTCTGTGAGGATGCCAACCTGATCTACTTAGTGAGCTCCAGACCAGCCAGGTATACGTAATGAAGCCCTTTATCAAAAACTTTTTTAGTAAATAAAAGTTTAAAAATCTGTATGATCCCCCCAATAAACTGTGAGATAATCAAACGGTCAAGGAGAATGTTTCCAGATACTTCTCTGTGTGGGATGACAGTTTTCCTGAAAGATACTCTCATGTCTGAGAGCTCTGAAAAACACAAACAGGATGAAAAGCTTTTCCCACATAAAGTCAAAGTTCGTTTCCTGTGCAGTTCTCCCACACAGGAATGTGTGTGTGTGTGTGTGTGTGCGCGCGCGCGCGCGCGCGCGCGCGCAACAAGTAGCTATAGCTTCACTTAAGCATGGGAGGCACCGTGGTCATAACTGGCCTCCCGCAGGCTCCTGAGGCTCAAGGTATATTCGTGTGTTGTTTTTAAAAAGGATTTAGTGCTGTGTGATTGTAATTAGAATATAAAAAGGAGCTAATTTCTCTGGGCCTAAAATCACACTAAAAATATTCTTTGGGTCTTTCTTTTCTTGGCATCCTGGAACAACTACAAAATATTTGGTATGGCACAACATATTGTCACAAATAACAGTAAACATGAACATATTTTATTAACTAATAACAGACTCTAATACATTTTAGCAGCCAACTACGGTCTTCTATTTTCTTCACATCCAAAAAAGAAATGAAATCTCGGATTTTTCATGGCAGCGACATATAGCAACCTTGGTACTAGTTGAAAGTTCCTGGCCAGCCCCAAGTAGAAAGATCATATACAGCAGCTAGTTCGCAACTGGTAATGAAATGAGAGGCGGTGTGCACCGTGTGTGTGTGTGTGTGTGTGTGTGTGTGTGTGTGTGTGTGTGTGAGAGCATCTTAAACATTTCTCGTCTCGGGATGAAGTGAGATAGACAAAGAGAAGAAAAAGGAAGACATATGTAATACATGGCATGGGCAGCAGATGCGACCTTTTCTTGCCACTAAAATTTGGAAAAGAAGGTTGCCAACTGGGTCTAAAGGAAGGTCACACGTGTATATGCTTGGTGCTTCAGCTCTTGTGAATTTATTGGTAAATGATGCAGAATCCTGGACTTAGTGTTAAAAGATCCGTCTTCCTGTCTATCCTCTGGGCATAAGCAACTACTCTCTATAACTGGCTGTAGGTACCAAAGGGGTTGGGAAAATGCAGTTCCAAAGAAAGATTATCATTATCTGCTTGGTCACAAACTCAAATGCTAGGGTGGCATGTTCTAAAAGGGTTTGGGCATTACCGAGACACAGAAACGTGCAGCCGCCTAGTCCTTAAAACAGGGCAAAGAATGTAAGGCTTTGAACTAAACTGACATTTAAATATTCACCTTTGAAAAAAGGAAAAAGACAGCAGAGAGTTGGGGAACAGAGATTTTATCATGTATGAGAATTTGCAATGGATCAATCCTTTTGGTTAACAGACATCCACATATGAAGTACAGTGTTGTTTCCGTAGTGTAGTGGTTATCACGTTCGCCTCACACATATGAAGTACAAATCTTCTTAGGCTCTGGACCACACTGTGTCATATATGATGTGATATGACTTCTACTGAGACCACAATAGGAGGAGCCCACATTTTAGTCATTACCTTCTGCAGTATCCAAATAGCTCACAGAAGATCAGCAGACTCTAGTTGGGAGCATGATAGCTCTCATCTAACTTGGAACTGTGAACCAGGCAGAATTGGAAATTTGGTCACTCCTTGGGCCAGGTTCTAAACTTTAAAGAGTGACTCTTCTTTTCTTCTCTTACATTTCAGAGTTTCTTAAAAAATAACATGACACATATAAATTTATTCTATCATTAAGAACAGTTCAAATGACCAAAACAAAACCAACACAATGCCTCCCCAAACTGACTTTAGGTTAAAAAAAAAAAAAAAACGAGGCATCGTCACTGTGAAAAAAAAAATTCAATGCAAGTTCAGCTCAGATATTTTGACCAGGCACCAGTTCTCTCAAGTATCTCTAATGCATAATGGATTAATTATCAATAAGATTTTCCTTCAAAGGCACACTTTCTTCCTGTGCCTCTGCTGTGTACATATCTGTACTCATATACAATGGAAATTAACAAAAATATCTTCTACACAAGGCAAAGCTAAAATCATCAGTTCTCATCAATGGTCTAAAGGAGGCATCACCTTTTTCTTGCACCAATCACCCAACACAGGAAGACAACTGCAGGCAGGAACCTTGATTCTGTAGTCTTTGAAAAAGCTAATGGAGGATTCTAACTCATTCAGTAAATACACATACAAATGCATGCACACACACATGCACACACATGTATCCACATACTACACACACCCATGCATGCACAGAAAGAGAGAGAGAGAGAGAAAGAGAGAGAGGGGGGAGAGGGGGGGACAAACAGGATCATGGTGTGAAACTCAGATTATCCTTAATTCACTCTGTAGTCTATGCTGGCCTCACACTACTCATCTTCCTGGCTTTCAAGCCCTCTTTGTGATGGCTTGAACAAGAATGGCCTCCATAGGCCATTGTATTTGAATGATTAGTCACCAGGAAGTGGAACTCTTTGAGAAGATTAGAAGGTCAAGGAGGTGTGGTCTTGATAGAGGAAGTATGCCAATAGGATGTGTTTTGACATGTCAAAATCCCATGCCAGAACCAATCTTGTCTGCCTATTGGTCAGGATATAGTTCTCAGATACTGCTCCAGTGCCTTCCTGTTTGCCAACAAGCTCCCAACCATGACAGTGATGGACTAAACCTCTGAAATTGTAAGCAAGCCCCCAATTAAATGTTTACATTTATAAGAATTGCTTTGGCAAGACCCAACTTGGCGGTAGGGTGGGGGGTGGGGAGAGGGTGGTAGAAGGGAAAGGGTAAGAGGATGAGTGAAAGGAGGGGCAACTGGTTGGTATGTAAAATAAATGAAAAAATACTGTTTAAATAAAAAAGAACTTTAAAAAATAACCCACTTAACGGTAAAGAAAAGAGTTTCTTTGGTCATAGTGTCTCTTCACAGCAATTGAAGAGTTATTAACATTCTCCAAGAATAAGTCTTCCATTTTCCTCCTGAAATTTAGAAAATAATATCACTGCGATACAATTACTAGTAGTATTATGTATTGGAGTTGTGGAGATTGAGGTTTGGGCGATAGTTTGATGGATAAGATTTTTTACTTTATGAGCATAATAATGGGAGTTAAAATTTGCATAATGCACACAAAACATCCTGGTCATCCCAGTGCTGGGTGTGTAGGACAGGGGAGGAAGATTCCTAGGGCCTGCAGGCTGCTGTTCTAGCTCCAACTTCAGTGAAAGACAAGGAAATAACTCAGAAAATTATAGAACAAGACATCCCCAGTCCTCCTCAGACCTGTGTGACACACATACACAGAAGAGAAAGATGAGTTTATTGTATCAGGGAAGTATGATTTAGAACCGAAAAGGAAGTCATTGTGAAGAGCCTTCAGTGGGTGAAAATATTCCATTGATTTGTTCCTAGAAACAGAAGGTTCAGCCTCGTTTTTATATTTGCCTTAACATCTGATCCCCAAATACCCTCCCATTAAATCAACATTAGAAGTCAACACAATGATTAAGCCTTCATTTGTTTATTGAAACAAATTTCAAAATTTAATCTGCCATTTTATACTAAGTCTCAAGTGGTCTGCATGTTGTAAACACTGGCTAAATGTGCTCACAGGAAGGCAGATATAAATTATCTTGTGTAAACACAGTTGAGAGTTAAAATGTAGGAAATTTTCCTAAAGCATGTAATGGCTCTCCTACTTAGTTAGACAATTACTAATTGATAGATTCTTTCAGGTGTTATTGCACCCAGTTTGGTGTCTGTCATTTTTAATACTTTAGGTGTATACCTGACTTTTGTAGATGAATTGTATAACATGATACAATTGAAACAATAAATCCAGAAAATGCTGGTACAGGGAACATTTTGAAGTTTATACACTTTTGTCTTTGCCTCTTGCAACCCAAATACTGCTTCAAAACTAATGGCATCACAGAGCCCTACCTCAGTTCAGCTCTGTTCCAACAACAGTCTACTCTGGATCCAGGCTATCATGTTGGAACCTCCTCCTCAAAGTAATCTATGCAGCTGAGCACATCTGCAAGGGTAGAGTCCTCCCTCCATTGTCCTTATGGTGTAGAGTGGAGCACCATCTGTAAGGGTAGAGTCCTCCCATGTCCTTGTGGTCTGGGGTGGAGCACATCTGTAAGGGTAGACCCCTCCTGTGGCCTTATGGTCTGGGGTGGAGCACATCTGTAAGGGTAGAGACCTCCCACAGCTTTATGGCCTGGGGTACAGAACATCTGTAAGGGTAGAGTCCTCTCGTGGTCTTATGGTCTAGAGTGAAGCATATCTGTAAGGGTAGAGTCCTTCCTCAGCCTTATGGTCTGCAGTGTGGTTGCTTCACCCTCCATTCTTCCAGGCAGTGAGTTCCAGCTTCCATGGCTCTGCTTAGGTGGCCAAGTACACAGAAAGGGGTTCTTAAAAGCTTTCCTGATTCCCTCAGCAATTCTGAAAATGCTGAACTGTGAACTGCAGCATGCTATTTTGTTATGTAAGACATAAATATTTTGAAATACACATGATAAACAGCACTTATTTATATTGCTATATGTAGGAATTTTTTCCTTTATACTGTCATAGAAATATAGATCAGAATGTAACTGATACACTTGACTATCAGAAACAGTTGAGTAGAGGAGAACATCTTAGAACATCCCTGTTGACAGAGGTTACTGTCCCAAAGAAACACAAAGAGGTTTATAGTAATCATAAACTGGTTGGTCTATTACCTTATGCATATTTCTAGCTCACTCTTATCTCTTAAATTAACCCATTTTTATTATTTTATATTTCACCACAAGGCTCATGGCCTACAGGCAAGGTTCCCATTAGCAGCTTGCGTCTTTCTCTTCTGGCTGCTCCAGGCTCTTCATGGTGGCTCCGACTCTACCTTCTTTCTCCCAGCATGAAGTTTAGTTTTCCCCACCTACCTCTATTCTGCCCTGCCAGGCCCAAGACAGATTATTTATTAACCAATGGTTAATACAGCAAACAAAGGGGAATCCCACATCACATCCCAGATGACCTTACCAGAGTGTTGTAAGTCTTCATTTAAAAGCCATGCTTAGCCAAGCATGGTAGCCTATACCTTTAATCCCAGCACTCAGAAAACAGAGGAAGGCTAATCTTTGTGAGTTCGAGGCCAGCATGATCTACAGAGCAAGTTCCAGGACAAGAAGGGCTACACAGAGAAATCCTTTATTGAAAAACGTAAATTAAAAGAAAAGTTATGCCATGAAAACAACATACAATAGTAATATTGATATCTGTGATAATTGCACAAATTTTATGGAGATCCGGAGAATGAGTTCATTTTAGATATTATATGTATTTAATTATGGTATACACATAAAATCTCTTCAAGTCTTTCTATATTTAAACAAGGTTTTCAAGGGTCAGCTTGTAATAAGTCATGTGGCACAATTATAATTCTGTGTAATTTACCTGATTAGATTCTGAAGTAGAATTCATGAGAAAAAAAAATAGTATATTTTTCTTTCTCCTAAAACAATGTGTCCCCAAAATGTAACAAATAGGTTAGAAACAGAGACATGTCAGTTGGGTAGGCTGGGCTGGGTTGGCATGGCTTCTCTTCTATAAAACTGACTGAGCACCTCACACCTACAGGACTGGAGCTCAACTGGGTGACAACCGAGGGAGGTGGCTGAGACCACCCCCAGGTAACACAGATGAGTACCACCGCCGTTTCTCCATGTCTCGCCAGCAGGGAGCTGGAGGAATGTTGTCTAATTCTATCAAATGAGTCATCATTTCACAGGAGAGGAAACTAGACCAGGGAGGGGCAGAGTGTTGAAGGATGATCAGGAGACCTTGGAGATACTACAAGAAAGGCACTGCTTATTGTGAAGTGAAATTACACGGGGATACATGATTTCGAGTTCCACTTCTCAAGAAATTATCAACAGCGCACTAAAATTCATGCACACAACGAATGCGGATGGGCACGTGCACTGTGCTGCTATGTTATCAGTGTGGGTAGAGCGGAAACATCTGGAAGAAAATCCTTACATTCAACTGGCTTTGTTTTGTTCTGGTGGAGGTTCACGGGTTCTAGGAAACTAAATATGTAAGGAACGGTGAAGAAGAGTAAGTGTGAAGGCCCTCAAACATGAGAAGGCTCAGTGTGATAGCTAACGAGTCCAGCATGACTTTAGAACGAAAACAGAGAGAGAGGAGAAACAGGTCAGAACCGAGTCAGGAGAGAGGAGAGATTTAATTCTACTGGTGGTGCTTCTGCCTGTGTGCATGGCTGTATCTCTGTCTATGATGGAACACACACATTTTAGTTGTCTGAAGTCCTCTATTTCGATTCTTAGTTAGCCCTGAGTCAGCCATAGAAATATAGTTCTATGCTACATATAATGTTAATTCTGTTCCATATTTGTGTAATTAATATATATGATATACCTTAAATTTTTTATCCTAAAACTTTATAACATTAAACTTTAGTTCTTTCTTCAAACATCTTACAATCTGCAAATTAAAATTGATGCATTTAAATTTTAAGTTCATATTACATTATTATAAGATCTATAGTATATTATTTATAAGAGGAATTTTCACATTGCATATTAATATATGATTATATAATATAAAATTAAGATTTAACGTATGTCATTCTCATATAGATATCTTAATAAAGGTGAAATATTGTTGATAATAAATATTAATTTTAATTAATATAAATTCTTTTAAACAGTGCAATGTATAAAGCTATTTGAAAAGGCAGAAATTAAAATGAGTGTGGCGAGCCGGGCGATGATGGCGCACGCCTTTAATCCAAGCACTCGGGAGGCAGAGGCAGACAGATCTCTATGAGTTCGAGACCAACCTGGTCTACAGAGCTAGTTCCAGGACAGGCTCCAAAGCCACAGAGAAACCCTGTCTCGAAAAACAAAAACAAAAAAATGAGTGTGGCGAGTACTAAGAATTTGGTCTCCGACTGCACTTTATAATTCTTATCTCTGTGGTCTACAGGAAAGGCAGCCTAACATTTAGGACTTACCCCAAAGTTCTGAACTTCAAAACACATAGGAGAGATTCTCTGACCTTGACCACAGGGGGTTTTCACTCACTCCACCTTGATCTTCACATCAGGAGATGGCATGGGTCTCTGTTCCAGAACTTTCCAGCACACTAAGAGATTAAAGTAACCATGTTATTTATCTCTCTTCAACCAGGGAGGCACCTTTGTTTACTTGCCAGACAACTGTGGGCACAAATCAATTGGAATGGCACTTGGGATTAAAGAATAAATTTAATTCTGTCATTTCTGTTACTGCAAATTTCATTATCAGTTTTGGCCATGAAATCATATCTAACTCCACCAACACATACATGTATTACTACATATTTAAAATATGAAGGCATATTTTAAAAATTGTGCATAGTTAACTCAACATGTTTTAAAAATTAAAGTCCCTGAAAATAAAAACAATTTAATTTTGGCCTTTATTTCTTTCAATATTTGTGGATTTCTAATGAAGAATTTAAAGTTTTTTGTTTAGAATCAAATTTCTGGCATTTGTATTTAGGTTTTTAATTTTTAAAGTCATATTCTATCTTTGTATAGCACTATAATTTAATATTAACAACAAATTAATAGAATAACTTGATACAGTTAAAAAGAGAAAAAGGGGGACAAATATTTCAGGTTACAGGATTCCTTTTCCAAGACTATTTTAAAATAATCACTAGTCTTAGTGGGTCAGAGCAACAAGTGGATTTAGAGACTGTGTCCAGTCATGTCTAATTTCCATTGTCCTGATAGTCAGTGGAATTGAAAGAAAATAAAACCAATTTCACAACCACTGCTTCAGAGGAATAACACATGTTGGGTTCTCCAGGAATGCCAAATTAGCTCTTGTCACAGTAAATATTCTGTAGTGCTTGTCTGTCAGTTTATGGGATACAGTAAAGCTTTATAATTTTTTAATCTTGATGTTTTAATCCTCACATTTTGATTAATGAGCAAGCAAGCAAGCAAAGACAATAGATGGAGACCAGTAATTCTATTCATTGGTGTAGACCATCAATCCTCAGCACACTTAAGGAAAAGAGAATAAGAGGCAAAGGAAGAAAGATTGCTTAAGTCCTCAATGCTAGCCTGCACTACCTGGCGAGTTCCAGGAGAGCCTCTGCTAGGGTGAGTCCATGTCTCAAAAAGAGAAAAGGAAAAGAAAAAAGAAAAGAAAATGTAGGCAAGGCTGGCAAAGTATGCCTCGGGATGGGATGTGTGCCAACCTGTATGGTTCACAGACTCCAACCCAGCCAAGCTAACGAAGACTAACAAATGATCAACAGTGAGTATATAACGCATTTCAGTTGTTTGGGTTCCCTGCTTCGTGCTCAGGGAAGGGATTGATTGAACAAAGCTTCTTTCTTGCTAACAATCAACTCGATTAGGAAATCATTTGCTTTTTGATTGTTTGTAGAAATTTTACCTAAGTAACCATTGCAGCGCACAACACCTGTCTGAGCTCTATGCGCTACCCATATAGTTTGCAAGCTTTGGGCAAGGGGCTGGAGATTGAAACACACAGAGACACACAGACAGAGACACACAGACACGGACCTCTAGTCACTGGTAAGAAGCCCTCTATTCAATAGCACCATGGAGGCTTATATACCCAACAGTCAGGTGGGACAACAGGTGAAAACCTTATCTTCTGATTCTCAAGGCCAAGGCAACACGTGCTCGTGAAGCAGAGCTGGTAAACAACTATGACACAGCTTTCAGTAACTCAAATCAGAAGGAAAGTAAAGATCTCTAGCAGGGAAGAGCAGCTGGAGGCCAGGACTCCAGATGGTCCCAACACACCATAAAGCCTGCTCCCATACACTTTATGAAACGAAGAAAAAAGTCAACCAAAAATTAAATAAGTTTCTGAAGACATATCTTACAGTGGAATAAAGGTGCCAGAAATCTTTGTTTATAAACATGTTCTAAGAGCCATCTGTAAAGTGTGATTGACAGTCCCCACAGAGACTGAGGACCCCAGGCTTACTCATGAGTCAACCACTTGTTCATTCTCATGTGAAGTAGGTCCATAAATCGTAGCTAGGTGCTACATGAATCGAAATGCAAAAATTCAATTAATTAGTTAAATATAGTATAAATTAATACTACATGATATCAAATTGTACACATTATCTGTCCCAACTGTTTAGCGGCACTGAGAAGCAGAACCAGTGTCTATACATGATTTCTGCTCTAACCGGTGATGGGACCTGCAAGAGCAGAGCCTCAAACTGAAGTAGAATGAAGTCTCATGTAATAGACAACTTTATTCAGAGTTATATTCTTGGGATTAAGTAGAGCCATGCAAGTCAAGTGTATAATCACAAGGGCAAGTCACAGGTTGTGGGATTCCACGTGTGGCAAAAACAGTTCTTCCATAGAGACAGATAAACAAACAACAATAGCCACTTGTGATGAGTGATCTGAAGTAAACTCTCTCCTGTCCTCTACACCTGAGAGGGGCAGGAAAACACGTTCCAAGAACAATTCCATGTTACTGAAGAAACTGATTCCTCGAAACTCTTATTTACCTGGAGTTTTCTCGCAGTCACTCGGAAATCTCACACAACTCCATTCTTAGACTGGGTTCTGAAATGTATTAAGAACATTTACGAGGTAGGGTTGAAGCTAAATGGTAGAGGTCTTGCCTATCATGAATGATACCCCAGGTTTAATACTCAGTTGTGGTTTTTGTTTTGTTTGTTTGTTTGCTGTTTTTGTTACTTAAAGCCAAAAAGAAAGAACACTCGCACATTAGGCACACTGCAAAAGCAAGCTTGAAATTGGCCACCACTTTTATTAATAACATCATATATCCAAATACTCATAAATCCATTGTGTCACAAGAAGTTGAGATAACCTAAAGAGACTGGTGCACACTTTCATTGTCTTTTTGATCATGGCATCAGCTGGGCAGCACCCCTAGAAAGCATCCTCAGAACCACTAAGTCACAGATGTCTGTGAAAGTGTTAGGACCACAGCGGCGCACCAAAAAGACACACAGAAAAACTGAAATCCAGAAGCAGCGAGAGAAGTCTGGAACCACAACCTAACAGCAAGAGCAGGCCCAGAGATGGAAATGACATACTTATTAATAGTCAAAGGATTATTGCCTGTCCCTGTGTTTTGGTTAAAGAGCTGGAGGAGATGAGAGGAGTGTGGTTTTAGGGAGTTAGAAGCACACAGATAGGAGAGAAAAGCATACTGAAAGCCGTGGAGTGAGATTGATTTGTATTGTGGCTCATTATTCAGACAGCAATATGACTAACAGAATGCCTATGGGAGGCAAATCCTCCACTGATACAGGGAAAAATTAAAAGAAAGAGAACATTGTCTCTATTTCAGTTATCAAGTCTTGAATCATTTCTTTCACATGTTTAATGGCTTTTTTTTTTGGTTTTCTTTAAGGGATTTGTTGATTTCTTCAAATTTTTTATTTGCCTTTTTCTCCACTTCTTTGAGTGAATATTTCATTTCCTCTTTAAGGGCCTCAAACATTTTCCTAAAATTATTTTTAGGTCATTCTCTTCTGCTTCAGGCAAATATAATATGTACTCACTCATAAGTGGCTTTTAGACATAAAGCAAAGAAAAAGCATTTTACAGTCCACAACCCCAGAGAACCTAAACAACAAAAAATACCCTAAGATATATATATATAGATAGATATAGATATAGATATAGATATAGATATAGATAGATCTACATAGGATGGAGAAAACAAGATCTCCTGAGTAAATTCGGAGCATGGGAGGTACAGGAAAGGATAGAAGAAGGGGAAGGGAGGAGAGCAGAGAAAAATGTATAGCTTAATACAAACAATAAAAAGAAAGAAAGAGCCTGGCAGTGGTGGCGCATGCCTTTAATCCCAGCACCCGGGAAGCAGAGGTGGGCAGATCTCTGTGAGTTCAAGGCCAGCCTGGTCTACAAGACCTAGGTCCAGGACAGACTCTAAAGCTACAGAGAAACCCTGTCTTAAAAAAAAGAGAGAGAGAGAAAGAAATAAAGAAAACATTGATTCCTAAAAGCATGTGAAAGATAAAAAACAGACAGAAAGATAGACTGACAGAGTGACAGATTATAAATAGATAGATGTATTAGTCTATCTGTAGTCATATATAACGAACCTGCAGCCATATGTCAAGCATGGTTACTATCTACTTGAAAATCCAAAAGGAAACAGTGGTTGAACAGCAGTAAAGTGGAGTTAGGCTACTTTCTCAGACACGAACAACAGTAAAACAAGGCCTGAGGACAAGTTACAAAAGTGCCTAACCAGAAGAAAGCTCTGCCCTGAGGGAGACTGATGTGGGATGTTCCCTCCCGACTGGAGACAAAGGCATCATGGAGGGAGGGAAGCATCGTATCCACAGAGGGCAAGGGAAAGCAACAGCAAGTTAGGCCTCACGGGTGCAAGTGAAGAGATACGCTGGCCAGTGGTGGAAACGCTGCAGGGGCATGCCCTTGATTCTAAAATTAACCTTCGGTACCTGATTAGACAGTCAGATGTTTACTTTAGAGATAAAGAAAAAATAGACAGCAAGAGGAAATTTCCACTTAGACCTGTGTTGCTCTCAAATCTGTGTATTGATGGCCCACTCGATCAAAAAGGATGAATCGCAGTGGGGAGGATGTTTTCATTTTGTTCAAAAAATAACAAGACATAAACTTGAGAGGTTTCCTGAAAAGAAAGAGAAGAGTGTGATAAGACTGGGAGAGACGAGTGAAAAACAAAGAAATTAAGAGATGAGCATGTCTAGTATCCCAATAATCCCTGGAGCACGATGGGTAGTCAATGGTCGCAAAGCCTTCATTGTCACTAGCTCTAGCTAGATCAGGACACAGACTCTGAAAATATAGACAATCTCACAGCAAAGAGACAAGATCCTTTGGCCCACAATCAAACTTAAAAGTTCTTTCCAAACATCATGTCTCTTTATCTTCAACCATAGTTTATTGTCCTTCGCTTGAGATCACCCCCACCCTGCTGGAGTACCCAATGTTCTGACATCCCTACAAGCAGCTACAGGTGTGTTGTTGAGTCACATTCACAGCTGGACTGAGAAGAGTGTCATCATCAGGGGGACATCTAGGAGGGTAGAGGCATCAAGTATGTCTTCTGAAACCCAAAAGTATCTCAGCTGCTGGTGCAAAAGCAGTGTGACTGTGGACAAAGGATGTCCAGCTGTTTCTCAAATGTGTGCCCCTCGTTGCTGAAGAGACTTGCCATCCAGCCTTCAAGAACATACACAGGAGTCCTGTCACCTATAAGATATTGACACAATGAGTATGCTTTTACAGCTAGATGGGGACACGTATTCTAGAATAGTCTATCTTAGGCAGCACTTCATATTGGATTTGCTGCGTACAAAATCACCATGTACATTTATGTATTGAAATGAGAGGTCTCACTCAGTCTTCCTTGACTCTTACTTAAGTCTTACCTAGGACCCTCTCAATATCATGTGAAAAAAATTAAACAAACATTTGAAATACAATAGTATTTTAATACTAAATACTCCTCAATCTGAGAATGCTTCCAACAATACCGTGTGTGCCATTTGTGATGGTATCCGGTAAAATATGGATGACAGCCAGAAGGAAAACACGGTGGAGAAACATTGCTTTTTTGCCACCATGTTTTCTCTCTGCAGCCTCCAAATCAGTGTTCTCAGAAGAGAAGGCAAGAGAGTTAATTCACTGATTGGTGATGCGCCGCTCCCTCTCCTTGCTTGCCACTGTACCAGGCTCAGATTCTTTGTGTTCCCAGCCTCCAATACTAACTACTGCTCTGCAGTGCCCCGGAAGGAGCCCAGATAAGTGTCCCCAAAAACCCATCATAATCAGTAGAAGATGTCTATCATGATGCTAGATTTGGGTTTACTCCTGCATCTCACAGAACAGTTCTCTATATGTAAGCAGTCAATTCCCAGAGAGGCTTCTCCTTTCAGAAAGAGAGAGAGAGAGAGAGAGAGAGAGAGAGAGAGAGAGAGACTGAGAGACTCTGCCTTCCGGGCAGCTGGAGTGGTTAGCAGTGAGGTTTAAGGGAGACTGAGTCATGTTTGCTACAGCTGTGCATGTATGTGCAATCACACTTGCTACCACACTTAGCTGAGCACTTTCCTGGTCCTCCAATGAGTCTTTAAGTCTAATATGGTAGAATAGGAGATGGAGGCATTGAACAAGCACAAAAGCAGATAAGTCCAGCCATGGAAGATTAAGTACTCAACAATAACACATTTTGCATATAAGATTTCACAGAAGGTGAATTAATTTGCATGCTCTCGAGATGCCATTTTGCAATGAGACATTAATTTGTTGACCCCAGAAGAAAGGTTTTTCCAGAAAATGAAATTAAAAACAAGATTCTCTATACCTTCTTTTTCTCCCCCTGTCTGATATTCTTCTCTTCTTCTCCCTTTCCACTCCTCAACAAAACAAGAAAAACAATCAGTATCTGGCTTCTGGCAGCACAGCCAGAGAAATGTGAGATTGGCCCTTAGGGGAATTTTCATTCTCAAGTGGATGTAAATGTATTCATCAATTCAAAGAAATGCATAGTGTGTTATATACACAATACATTAATAAATAGCCATGCATTAAAAAATAATGAGGTTCTCCACCAAACAACATCCTGTGGTGCGTAGGGTCATAAAAAAGATACTAAAAGAGGGAGAAAAGATTATGTGTAAAATCTGATTAAAATACAGAAACGCCATCATATATGTAAGATGTAATAAATATTTTATTAGTTAACTATAAACAAAAGAACAAATGCAGTAAAATGTAATTAAAAATGTAAAAGTGAAGGATGTGATTTATTTCATGCCGATAATATTAATATTACAAACGGTATGTAAATGGTATCGAGACTGTATGGTAGGGAGCGGAGAGCGGCCATTCATTTCTTATAATGAGATTTCATCTCTTTTTTTGATTTCCATTTGTTTAAATATTTCAAATAGTGAATGAATAATGTTGCTCTTAAGCCTTGCACAGCTTAGCACGTTCTCAGATTTCCATCAGCAGCAGGATGAGATTTGCATGCTGGCAGGCAGTTTCCAGGCAGAGCTACTAATTGTGAAAAGAGAAGAGAATCGACTGGCTGAAACCAAGGGTATTTTTAGTGATGTTGGCTGAATTCGGCTTTGAGTCGTCACCGCTGCCGGTGAATGTGCTGGAACCCAAAATAACCCCCAATGCGTCCCCCAATAAGCAAGGTGAAAAGACAGCCAGGCCTTAGCCAACTACCACTGGCTTGTGGACTCAGCATCTCAAACACTAAGATTATGTGAGCTGACCTTTCAGCCGCAGGCTCTGAGAAGTAAGAAGACAGGGAAACTGTTCATAACCCAAGCGTGCAGGAGGCCTTCAACTAGATGCCTTATCTTACAGTAGAAGTCGCCCATTCAATCCACTTGAAATCACTTCCAGCTGGGCCTGGCCATGGAGAGCCTCAATCCCAGCCATTCCAGAGGCCAAGGCAAGAAGAGCTGCAACTCTGGTTAGCCTGAGCTATGGAATAAGCTCAAGGCCAGCCCAGGAAAATTTAGCGCTACAGCATCTCAAGATAAAAGAGAAAGAAGGCTGTCTTTCAGCATCGAGAGAGCACTTGTTTCGGCCTCTCCCAGGACTGCCAACAAACCAGTAAGGAAGGAGGATCTCTTCCATGATTTTGTAGAATATGTAGTATGACAATTGTCCCCAAGTTGATATCAATAAAAGTTGATATCACTACTCATTCTTATTTCTCTTGAGGTTTACACCACGCCATATAAAATACCATACCACAAGCAGCAATCATACACTACTCCACAAGGAGAAAGCTAAACTTTGAGATGAACGTGAGCTGGCCAGGCTCCTCAGCTAGGACCCTGAAGTGAGTTCTGAGGCCAGTCTCAGTCTTCCCTCTTGCTGATCTGTCCTGGGTTCCACGATACCTCTGTGTCCTCTACAGCTTCCCTTTCACCGGCGTGCGTCTCCCTGCAGCACCTACAGCAGCCTGAGCCCATGTTTCTCTGTCCCGAGATGAACTGGGTTTCCTGCTTCCACCTCTCAAGAGTCCCGTGCTGACGTATGTCTGCCCCTCTGCTAGCTGTCTGCCAACTTCGCTCTCAGCACAGATTAGAAAAGCGGCATTCTTAGTCTGACTCATCCGTAACTAACAGCAGAGCATAGTCAGAGCCACTCCAGGTCTTCTCTTGTGCACCGCAGGTCATTTCTCCTCCTGTGAAAATGGCCACATCCCCTTACAACTGAAGCAACTCAGAACCGATCAAGTAGCAGGTTCTGCTTCTTGGGTCTATTGAGACATAAACTAGAAAAATGTGTATTCATCTAGTAGAAGAAAATCAAGTCACAGAGCTTATATCGGTACGGGATTCTTAAAAGACAATGTGTTCCAGAGCAGATGACTGCTTGTTTCGCTTCTTCCCTTGAAAGATGTCAGGGCCAGTATTGCTACTTTTATCTTATTTTGTCCTTCTAAAGAAGGCTGCTGCCACCCAGCCACCACTTATCCATTCATTACGACAAAAAGTAAATAACGACGCCTCGGGGCAGACAAAAGATTGTCCAGAAACACAGGCATGATTTCCCCTCCTCCAACAGCATATGCCCAACACTAGCTAGAGCTGCTCAGAAAGAAGTTGGGAAGAGCAGCTGGGTTAACAATCCAAGAGTGTCTGCCATAATCACTGGAGCAAAGTGACTGTCTTTCTCACCATGCAAACATTGCCCAAACGTGTATCCTCTCAGCCAATCACAGAGGCGAATCCGAGAGGCTTTCGTGTCCAAAGCACCGTGTAGAAATAAACCAGGGGCCAACATCCCCCAAAGAAGAGTTAGCTTTGAATGAATCCAATGTGTAAGGCTAACGTCAAATCTAGACAGGCATGTGTGTCACTGAGCTTAAGAAACTACCAAGCGGAAGAGCAGACTGTAGAGTTAGGTACAGCCCTGATGCAGTATGAGACGGACAGAAAACGGAATGGCGGTGTCAGCTATCACGAAATGTTTCTGTAAGAGGAAATGGGGAGACCATGCTTGAGGGAAAAGTTCATGAGCAGTTCTACACAGTCCTTTCCCTAACAACTGTGGCCAGGGGAGCTTGCCAATGAAAAGTAGTTGCCCCCAGAATGTATGTCAGCCAGTGACGTCCATTATTTGCATATCCTGGTGTGTGAGGAATAAATATATCATAAAGAGCCCAACACGCACAGAGCTGAAAGTCTCCCCAAAAAAGATCAGCGGAAAGTACAAACGAGGTTCCCAGTGGAGAAGACTGGCAGTCACCACCTTACACAAATAACTCAAGTTGACATTAGCATTAGTGTGTGGTATTGGTGCCATGTGACTTCTGATAAGAGTCTTAGAGAAGGGACCTATGCCCCTTCTGTCGTATCCGGCTAAAAATAATGCTCTGCTGGATTGATGGAATGATGAGGAAATAGATTTTAAACTCCTACAGAGATTTTTTTTCTGAGTTTTTTGAGACAGGATGTCTTTGTGTAACAGTTCTGGCTGTCCTGGAACTAACTTTGTAGGCCAGACTGGCCTTGAACTCACTGAGATTCACCTGCCTCTGGCTTCTGAGCTGTGAGATTAGGGGTGCACACTACCACCGTCCAGCTAGTGATCATTCTGATAAACACCAGGGCTAATATTTTTGACAGTCGTTGAGAGGAACTGGTGCCTAGACTGGTGGTAATGCATGCTTAACCTGCTCTGCGCCCTGGGATCAACTCAGTATAATAAATAAACAAACAAATAAGTATACACAGGAACTCAATGAAAGACGTAGGCTGAGCATCAGTCTTTTCCAGATTAGGCACAAGTAACCGGGCGGTGGTGGCACACGCCCTTAATCCCAAGCACTCGGGAGGCAGAGGCAGGCAGATCTCTGTGAGTTCGAGGCCAGCCTGGTCTACAAAGGGAGTTCCAGGACAGGCTCCAAAGCTACAGAGAAACCCTGTCTTGAAAAACAAAACAAACAAAAAATAAAACAGATTAGGTACAAGTAAGTAGCTAAATGCAATGTGGGGGTTCTTGGGTGGATCCTTGGCCAGGAAAAGGCATCCAGGGGGAAATGTTAAATACATGTGCACAGTCTTGAACTGAGTTCCTTGTACTATTCTTGTGTTCTGGACTGAGTATTAGATCTTAGAGACCCTTCCTAGTAACCACATAAAACACTGGGTATTTTGAAAATTATTTTTCAAGTGGGGTGAATAAACACCACCAAGAATGAAGCCCTAGAGATGTGAAAGCCGAAACTATTGCCTCATCACCTCCTGGTCTCAGTTGTTAATGAGACTTACATTCAGAAGCCTGTGTCAGTCCAGGAGCAGTTGGACAGGGCTATTGATGGAGTTCTGTTGATGGAGTTCTGTTGATGGAGCTGTTAAGGCATCAAGTTGTAGAGAAGTGTGCTATTTGACTAGAAAATTCCACTTCTGAGTACTTACCTAGAACTCAGTATCAGATATGAGTCTGAAGATCAACAAAGTTTTCCTGGGAATCAGTCTCATAAGTGAACAACTGGAATGAATTTTAATGTCCAAATAGTACCAAGTGTCATTAATTTTATATAAATAAAACTGAACATTTGTCCCAAGCTGCTTAACAGTATAGCAGAGTTCTTTAAAATCAGGTGCTCGTTCACAGCGTTTGGGAATGTAACTAATAGGACAGGTTTGGTTTCCCCAATTTCATTAACAGGCATCGCCCTTATAATGAAAAAAAAAGCAAAAAGCTCTGTAGCCTATTTAGAAAAGGTGTAAGTGCTTCTACTTGCAGACTGGTTGAGACTGGTTGCAGCTAGCTGAAATGTGGCAAAGGGTTGAGTCAGTCAGATCAAGGTAAGTGTAAGAAGACAGTAGTTTGGGGTGAGGAACGAATGCTCTGAATGAGAGATCAGATGTGCCTCCTCAGGAACGCAGTGAGGTGATGAGCGTCGGGACGCCATGCACCATCTGTAGAAGAGCATCAACACGGAAGGACCTGCTAAGGGTGCTGTTTTCTCATGTCCTTGCCATCCTCCCCACTTCCCCAGTGCTCCACAATCCGAACCTACATGCACAAAAAGCTTGCGTGGTTTCCTTTAGCATCAGGAAGGGAAGGGTAAGCTGAATAGAGATGCATTGGAGATGGGGGTCACTTTCAGTCTGGAGGTCTAGAAACAAAGTTATTCTCAACGTTCACTTTCAAGCTTCGGCACAGACATTGTTTATTTCTCTGACAAGGCAGCAGGGGCTAGAATTGCTAGAACGCTTGCAAATGTCTTTTCTGTTTAGCCCTTTAAGAAATGTCAAAACACATTAGTCCCTTTTTCCATTGCTATGACAAAACTCTCTGACAAAAGGAACTTAAGCAAAGATGAGTTCCCTGTGGCTCAGCTGGAGGACGTCCTTCAAGAGGAGGAGGTATAGCAGCAGGAGTGGGAGGCACGGGGCCCGAGGGGCACACAGTTTGGAAACAGAGAGCTTATTCGCACTCACTTCCCATCCTCCTCTAATATTTAAAATTATTTTAATGTAATTAAAATTAAGTTAATTATTTCATTAATTTTCCTTTTAATTTAAGACCCAGACCCAGCCCATGGAATAGAGCTTCTCATTATTATGGTGCTACTTCCTACATCTTTTAGCCAATCTAGAAACTCTCTCACAGACAAATAAAAGGAAAGAAAAACGAGAAGTCAAGGTGGATAGGGACTATTAAGTAAACAACACGATGGCAAGAAATCAGAGACGTGGCTTTGATTTCTGTACCAACCCTCCCTCCTTCTGCAGAGATTCCCGGTATGATTATCTCAATACTTAGCATTAATGATGTACATAGAACCCTTACAACCAAGGTGTCTGCTTTAGGAGCCTAGAAAAAAAATAAACAAAAGCTTTTAGTCCTTCCCCAGGAGGTATAACTCAGCAGATGCAGCATACAGCAGTGAGGAAAGCCCCGGGCACTAAATGGGAAAAGAATGGAATTTAGGGGTCTCCTAATTTCTACAAGCATTTCTGGGTGAGCCAGACAGAATCACATTAAAGTCAACCATCGATAGACCCTGATGGTGTTGTGTGGCAGTCTCCTCGGAGATCAAAACCTTCCATCTGGAGGGAAGTTTCCAATGACAATGGATAGGAAGGGCGTGAGACATCCCATACTGTAGAGAAGCGCTTTGAGCTCCGGAATCAGCAACTCAGAGGCTCCAGGAAGTCACTGAAACCGACCAGACTGACTAGACCCTTCCCTCTCCAAGCACATAAAAACAGAAAGGACAATTGAGAAATACACTCAGATAAGCTGAGCCGCCTAGAAGAGGTTCCTACAAAAGGAGCCACCTGAATCAGGCACTGTCTAGCCTGTGAGCCACCAGCAGTCCCAGCACTGTGCAATCCAGGCTTCCAGTTTTGTGAGTCACCCAAGTTGAGTGCCATTTCTGCTTTTGTATCTGCTCATCCATATTCCTGTAAGTAATCCAATAAAAATCACTTGTTCACTGCAGTACAAATAATACAAATCCAGAGACAAAAATTGGGGTTACACCTGAAGGTCAGAAAAGCAAAACAGCTAGCCACTGGCTCTGTCTGAAATGGCGATTCTGCTTCCAGGAACCTCAGAGTGAGATTAATGTGAGAGCTGTCTCCTCCCATCTAATGTATTCCTCTCTAGGGCTGGGATTAAAGGCGTGCACCACTACTGCCCTGTTTCTATGGCAAGCTTGTGTGGTTATTGGGATTAAAAGTATATGTCTGTAAGGCTGGTCAGTATGGTGTTTTACTTTTCTGATCTTCAGGCAAGCTTTATTTATTAGAATACAAATGAAATGCCACTACAGTTCTCTAAGTTGCACTTTGGTGGCATACTTCCTTTGTTCTGTCAACAGTTTCATATCTAGGGTGAGAAGATAGTTTTCAAGTCTCTCTAGGAAGAGTGTGACACAACAGGTGTGTATTGAAGAACATCGAGCAGGGAGCAATGACTTGTGCAGAAAGATCTCATAGACTCCTTAGAAGAGGTGCCTCTGATCTGGAGACTCAGCAAAGAGAGGAATGTCAGCAACTGACTTCAGAGAAAGGCCTTTCCATGCAGAGCAGGTGAACCATGCCACTGCAAAATGGTGTCAGCAGAACGCATTCACACTGATGTCCACACCTGCCCCCCTATTCTGCAGCCTTGGGAAATGAGTCTGATGGAGGCACCATCTGAGTTTGCAGATACCGCAGCACAGCAGTGCAGCTCATGGAAGGGTCTCTGTTTATTTCATTGACTGGCGGAGGCAACAGTGACATTTAACCTGAAGAAGAAATGTCTGCTACACATAAGAAAGAGTAAAAAAGCAAATAGGTAATAATTGGGAAGAATGAGTAGGTGTAGAGTTTACAGGGAAGCTGAGCTGAAACTTTATTAATATCTCAATTTCATAGGAACTGACTGATAAGAGAAGAAAGGCAATCTCACTGTGACCTACTGGAGACCAACTGGCACCTTACGTACCACACTGCATGCTGTCACCAGGAATGTTATCTAGAGCAAGTAAGTGTGGACAATACAGTTAGTTGACTTAAGGCATCCTGTGCATTCAGCATGCAAGGATGTGGTAGGAAAACAGAGAGGGAGGCAAAGGTTAAGTTACCACGTGTTCTACCACATCTTCTTTCCTTTCTTCCTTTTTACTTTTATTATTATTATTATTATTATTAGTGTTAGGTATGAATGCACATGTTATGCGCATGTGTGGAGGTCAGAAGACAGTTTTACCTCCTTTTAACTTTATGTGGGTTCCAGGAATTGAACTCACGGGGCAAGCAACAACTTTACATAGTGAACCATCTTGCTGGTCTCCTTTCCTTGTAGATAGACTTGAAAGCTGAGCTGGCATGGTACTTAAGATCTTCTCACCTTTGCCTCCCAAGAGCACTAGGATTCCATGCATATATCACCGTTCCTAACCTTTACCTAATCATTGAATTGGATTTTTAAATGTCTGTCACATACATATAAAATGTCAAATGAATCAAAACATTAATAGATTTAGTCAACAAAGACTTGGGAAGTGGAAGACAGAGTTAGGTAACAAAGACAGATTGGATCTTCCTGACCAGTTTTCACTTCAAAGATAATAGTAAATGCAACCAAAACATTCTGTTTTCCTGAACAAATTACAAGCTGTGTATCATCTTAATTAAATACAAATCACTGTAGTCTACTATGGAAGAAAATAATTTATTTCACATAAGATTTTCAAAATTCCATGAGTAGGAGCCCCTGATTCTCCTAAATTATAAATTATAATGCACATATTTCTGACAGGTGAGAGCTCGTTGGGAGTATTTTGAAACAGACTTGCCTCTCCAAAACAGAGTACTTAGCGGTCAGAGCTCCCATGAAGGGCTAGGCATCACACTGCTCAATGTCACCTTGCTATTCCTTCACCAATGACTCCTTATCAGGCAATTCCTACCACATACAGACAATAAAGAATAAGTAACTTAGTCCCCTTGTGAGCTCTACACCTGCCCCCATTCTTCCCAGTCATTTCCTGTTTAAAGTACAGAGCATGGTCTGTATTTAATCTAAGGGAAAATGAGTTCACCCACAAACTAAGCAATTGTCCAAAATCTTGAACCTGGTGAAACTCTAACCCAAGTTTTTCCAAACACAGAGTGGCAGGCAGTACATGCTATATAGTATGTTATGATATACTCTATCTATAGTATGCTAGGACACCCCTAGTCAGATATGTTTGTTAGTAGAAGGCCAGATATTAAGTCCAGTTCCCTTTATATCCTCCAGAGCCTTGGGATTCTACTAATTCTGTAAAATTTTATTCCTTCTATAAACTAAACCTGCAATTGATGTATTGTGCTACTAGTTAGCTACAAGTCTTCCATCATTATATATATATGTGTGTGTATGTATATACATATATGTACGTATACACACACAAAATCTTTGAAATTTTCATATTAATATACATAATGAAATATATATTATTTTGAGAATTTCATGCACATATACAATAAAATATGATTATACCCACTCCTGTCCCCCCTCCAGCTTCCCCCATATTCTTACCTATGCATGTTAGCACTCTAAGCCAGTTTCCTCTTGAAATGGAATAACAGTAATTGGTTTTAAACTTATTCTGAGGGAAGTGAGATAATTATTGGCACATGACAGACATTCAATTTGTAGTTACCTATTGGAGTGTTAACTCTTTCCCCTTGGTCCAAAGTCAGATGTGGTTGATTATTTGGATTATTTTTGGGCTACAAAACCCTTCAGCACTTTCTCTTTCTCTGACACAGGGGATTTTGCTTGACAGTCCACAGCCTCCAGTCCCAGTCAACTTATTCATTCGTTGTGCTGCCCACGTTGTAGTTTTTTAATAATATGCTTATGACACATATTAATCAAAATATCTGAATCAGGCAATTTTGAAGATATCTAGCACTGTAAAGAAACTTCCAAAGAAACAACCAGGATTGCCAATATGCATGTCCAATTTCATTTAGTCTTTACAATAACCTGATGAAGCTGTTCCTCATAATAATATTAGGGGATATAAGGGAACATATTAATGATAGAGAATATGGTTAGTCAATGTGAGGCATGGCTCTGATCTAAAGTTTCAAAAGTAATAGTAATTGTAATTATTCTAATATTATCCTGATTCCACATGAGGGCACACACACACACACACACACACACACAGACACAATCCCAATGTTTACCTGGTTGTATATTAAAGAACATAAATGCTTAAGAGGTATGCTAGCTTTCCTTCTGCCATGAAAATCCTAAAATGAGCAAGTTCAAAGAAGAATTATGTGTTTTGGCCCAGAGTTTCACAGGTTCAGACCCTGCTCTCCTGGTTACAGTGCTGTGGTCCTGTGAGAAGACAAAACACCACAGAGAAAATATAAGCCAAGGAGCCCCATGCTGGCCCAACACAAAAGGAAAGAGAGATGAGGAAGGAGCTAGAAATCCAGTCCCCTCTTAGAGGCAAACCCTTAAAGATACAGCTCCATACACTGGACCTCCTTACTTCTAGCAGCCCAAGTTGGAGACCAAACTCACTCTTGGGAGTCATTTCAGACTGAAACTGTAGTAAAGGGGCAAATGAACTCAGGTTGCCTCGCTTCTAAGACACCAGCTTGGATGTGAAAGAGCCAACCAAGTGCACGCATAGGCCAAGCCCACAAACATCATGAGGTAGTTACTAGCCTTAACTGGGTACCATGGTACCTTAGGACGATTAACACAAGAAGCACCAAGAATTTCCAGGCCAGTAGATCAGAACCCTGGCATCCTCTGCTCCTCAGCTTTGTGCAAACACTCCGGCAAGTATGTTGCTTTTCTCTGCCTCCCTCTGGTAACAGCTACCTTGGGGTACAAGTCCATACCCTCTCAGTTCTTCTTTCCTTCAAGATGGATTCCAAATGTATTAGACATTGTGGCAACCTTCGTCCCTCCATCATCTAAGCACCTCTCTCCCTTATCTGACAGGAAGGCTCCCTACCCCTCAGTCACTGTTAGAAGAGGAAGAATCACCAGGGAACAAGATAAAGAAACAGTTCCCTCTGTGGTTTCCTGTACTCCGAAGTTGACCGCATCTTTTTCTGGTACTCAGTCCTTCTGCCTCTAGAAGACAGCAGAATATTCTACACTTTTACCTTAAAGAAGCATCACAACACCTTTTACCTTCCACATCTGCAGCTATATCGAGTTTTCTCTCCCCAGAACTGAAAGTAACAGTTATTAAATGCAGCCTGTTGGTTCACTTCGTTTGCCTTATCAGCATTGGCTCTACCCTTGTGGTCTCTTAGGGAGCTTCTAGTCTTTTCTATTCTTGGTTGGCTACAGGCTGAGGGTCTGTGCCTGTTTTAGCACATATCACATGTCAGAGCATACAGTTTCTCTGACTTCCAAACTTCACTTTGGTCCAGTCAGAAATCATACTAGTTAACATCCATAGTCAGGTCTCGTCTCCCAATCATTCTTTTGGCCTCCGCGTTAAAATAATGACAATGTTGTCAGTCTAGTCGTTTGCTCTTCGTTGTCTGTGACAGCATGGACAGGAGTAATGCTGGCTCATAGGGAGGTCTGAGCGCAAATGACGAGGGGCCCGCGAGTAAGCCAACCAGGCCCTGTGAGAAGAAGTACATTCTATAGATGAAAGAATCTCGCTTGTCTTTGTTATAAGGGGGTGTTTACATATGTATTCTAGATCGAGCCCAGCACAGCTCTTTGTTATAATGAGACGTATACATATATATTCTAAATCTGGCCCAAGCACAAATCTTTGTTATATTGGAGTGTTTACATATGTATTCTGGATCTGATCCGGCACATTCAGAAAGAATTGGCTATCCAGAGGTCTTCCAAAGAGAGATGAAAACATCTTTCTACCTTCACAGAAACAGAAGAGACAGGCGATTTTGGATTTGTGAAGCCATCACCCTCAAATATGAAGTCTCAGTTTGCAACTCAGTTCATCTGATGATTTTCAAAACACATAACCCATGAGAGAATTGGACATGACAAAGAAAGCTTTGAGTGTGATAGAGAGAAATTTATAACAATAAGAACTATCAAACTGGGAGCATGCCTTTAATCCCAGCACTCAGGAGGTGGAGGCAGGGGGATCTCTGTGAGTTCGAGATCACCCTGGTCTACTAGAGCTAGTTCCATGACAGGCTCCAAAGCTACAGAGAAACCCTGTCTTTCTCTAACCATTCACAACAGAGGCTCAGGTCAGTGAAGTGTTCATCATACAAGCATGAGGACCTGAGTTCGATTCCCCAGAACCCCTGTATGAAGTCTGGTGTGACAAGCATGTATTATATATAGTCCCAGCACTGGGGGTGAAATCAGAGAATTCCTGAGATCGGGCTGGCCAGCTAGTCCACCTAAATCAGAAAGGTCTAGTTTCTGTGGGAGACCATGTCTCAAAAAACAAGGTGGCCTGAGAAAGACATTTAACTTAAGATCTGGCCTCCGATAGGTTATGGCAACACGTGCCTGTAATCCCAGCACTCAGGAGGCAACAGCAGGCTAATCTTTGAGTTCAAAGTGAGCCTGATCTACAGAATGAATTCCAGGACAACCAGGTCTACACATAGGAAACCCTGACTTGGGAAAAATAAATGCATGCACACACATGCACAGGTGTACACAAAAGCATGCAAACACAGACAGTTTAAAGCAATCCTTTATGCTGGTTTTCAAAAACCCGAATCCCTTTTGACCTTCAATTAGCCAAGAAATTCCAATGACATTGAAGCGCCTTTCAAATAGTTGCTTTTGCTCGCTGAGGATATATGGACATGTCCAGTTCTTCATAGGCTGAGGGCCACCCAGACAGACAGACAGACAGACAGACGCAGACACACACAGTGAATGAGTTCAGTGTTTGGTTTCCATATGACAAAGTTGAAATTGGCACACCTCCAGAACACAAAGTCAGAATGCAATTGTTTTCTTCAAGCGTTAACAAGGCTCAGAGAGGAACATCACTTCCCCTGTAGAATAGAAAGAATTCAGAGGATGAATGAAGAAGGCATTTTCCGTGTGGCTGTTGCTGAGCAGCTCTGGCTTGGCCTTAGAGGCAGCAGGCCTGCTGGAAAAGAGGGAACAGTCCCTAACCAAATCGTATGCTAGGCTTCAGGGAGGTAGTTATTCTGAGGAGCGTTCCAGGTGCTGCCAGTTCAAAGCAAACTTAAGCAAGAGAAACAAGTCTTTAAAGCTTGCATTAGCATAACATCCAAAATTAAGATTCCCCAAAGAAAGCTATCTGGATGAATTGAAAGAACTCAAGACACCTTGAGTGTGGCTGCTGCTCTCCATGGCAAATATGACATTTTGGCTCCCCTAGCTTCTCCATCCACAGTCCCTCATACTAAGGCCTTCAAGCGGGGTGACTTTGCTCCCCTTTGAATCCTTTTGCAGCTCATACCCAGTACATGAATAATGGCCAGGACACACTATTCCAAATAAAAACAGACTTTCTTTCTTGGAGTTGAAGACCTTTGTCCGTCTTCTAAAGATGGTTCAGGTGGCAAGGGGTTGGTGAGGGGTGGTGGTCTTGCTGACCAGCTGAGTTCCCAGGCTTGTTTGTGGAGTGCTGAATTATCCTAATTGGAACAGCAAGCCGCTAATGAGAAGAGCCCTTTCAAAAGTCCCAAATCCCAACCGAATGCCAAAATTCACCCTGAATGTTTTCTCTCAGAGAGTGGTCGTCACTGCCTGCCACCATTTCCCAATGGAGGTTCCCTGTGTCTGCTCCGAATAAGTGACTAAAAACACTCTGTTGGCTTCGAGCTTGCTGGCAGCTCGCCCTGGAAAGATCCTCATTTGGGTTTGTGATTTGGGTGAGCCTTTGGAGACTGCTAACAGAGAAGTAACACATCCCGTTATAGAAATGTCCAGCAACCTAAACTTTCCGTCCGCTCTGGGAAAGAGTAAGAAGGGGTCCCCTATTTCAGAGGGGCCAGCATCTAACTCTCACCAGAGAACTTACTTCTCAGTCAGGTTTTGTGGTGGAGGGCTGCAAACCAGCACCCTGTGGGGTGGATACAGGAGGTTCAAAACCATTCTCAGGAGAAGAGCAAGTTCCAGGCTAGTAGGGTAGGCTACAGGAGACTGTGGGGCAGGGGGGACAAAAAGAAACACAGCATCTGCTCTTTCTGCAGCCTAGAGATTTGAGAACTGTTCCTCAAATGAGGCAGGAATGGAATGATCCAAGGTTGCTGAATGAAGTTTTTGCGGGTCCCTAGTAGAAATGCACCTTCAGACTTATTTTTCTTTAATTTTACGTTTTTGTCTTCAGAAGTTTAAAGATCATAACACTTTTGATTGCCCTTTAGAGCAGGAAAATGCTGTTGCCTCAAAGCTACAATAAGAACGAAAAATGTCAGACCATGAAGTTTTGTTCACATTAGAATATATATATATATATTTGATTTTAAACCCATAAACACAAGTATTTATGTGTGATAATATGTAAATATAAATCCAATCATATATATCATCCTTGTTTCTTTCTGTTTTTGCAAACTTTATGGCTCTATGTCAAAGAATCCCTAAGCATGGCTAGCATCGGCGAATCCCAGGGCCTCTCCTGTGGTTGGAAATATGAGATACACATGAAATATTTAGGCATGTAAATTATAAAGTTAGAGTGCTTTGGGGGAAAGTTTTCCCTTTTTTATTTGGCTATATTTTATTTCCAGTCGGTGCAGAGCAGTCTTGAAATAGTACTTAGTTTTCTAATTACATTGTTGTTTTAGTAATGACCTTTAAGCGTCAGGTATTGAATTCTTTCAAATCTACTTTCAAGTTAAGAGGCTTATTTAATGCCTTGCAATCCACTTTTTAAAAATAAGATACTCAAAAAAGCTTCATCTGACAATATTTAAGCATATTAAAATGTCTCAGCTTAGGGTCTTATGCTAGGAGGAATCTAAAAATATTTTAGATAATTTTTTCATTTGTAGTCACAGGATAAAACAATTAAATCTCTGTGTGTTGTAGTTTTTAATGGCCTATTTCCTACTTAACAGGTTTTCAGAAACACATCTTGTATCTACATAATGAAGAGAGGTTCACAGTTTGATATTTGGAGGCAATGTAGGCACAAAAATACCTGTTTAACTGTCTGACTCCATGTGGTGCTTCTTCTGCCGATGGATTTTTCCGGACCCTTAGTAAAAGCCACCCACCTTTCTGTAATTGAGACAAGCGGATACCTTGGGTGGTCACTTAAATGCTGATTCTTCTTACATTATTTCTCACCGTTCCTTTTGATTTTTTTTCCTCCTGGTTTCAGTGCGGCTCCCCAGCAGCACCCCATGAGGTGACTCCGGCATGATTATGAGAAGAAAGGCTACACCAGGCACTGTTTTCATTCCCCGTTGCAATCATCGGCCCATGAATAGATTCTTCATCTGACACTTTCTATTCTTATTGCAATCTTTGTCACCAGAATAAGTTTTTTTTCCTTTAAAAAAAATGTTTCATCCATGCTGAGAATGCTGGCTGCAAGGGTTATGCTTTTGACCTTTCTAATGTCCCTCCACCTGATTGGGCAGTAATACCTCTCTCTTCTTTTAACCGCATTGGGAACTTAGGAGAAAGCTAGAATAGCCAGTCAATCAAAATGAATCTATAAAAGGTTAAAGCAGAATAGTTTACCGTCTTTCACAGATAACACTAGCCATTGAGTTCCCCATATCTTGTTCTTAGGACAAAAAAAAGTGCCAAAGAAACAGAGAAAGGCACAACGTGAATCCATTCTCATGGCAACAATTGTACAGGAATGGAATCTAGTACAGATAGCACGTTTCCCTTCTAATCTGAACACGGAACCTTGCGACACCATGGCCATGGCTCTGGTTTCTTTCTGGGCGCTGTAACAATTCTTTCTCAATTAGCGAAATAACTCAAATGTATCCCATCATGGGAAAACACCAACATGAACCACAATCCACAATCAATTGATTCCCACTTATTACCTCCAAATATGCCTCTGCATTTCTCACGAGAGGAAGTACTCACCCCCACTGTGCTGAATCTACCAGTAAGAAACTGCTTCTGGTTTCTTGAGTAGTTCATTTTTAGAATCTCACAAAGAAGTAGATGAGATTAAAACATTTGATAGTAAAGAGTATCACTGAGGTTGAAGCAACTGAAAAAAAAATATTAACTAGTCTAAATTGTTGGTGTCCACGTAACAGGGTAGGACCAGCTGACTGGTTGAATTGGTGCTGTGCTGGTCAGGATTGCTGATACAGATTCTGAGAGACACTGAGACTTCAATGTTCCACATTCTGGATATTCTAAGAGATCCAAAGCATCATCAATGCTAAACTGAGTGTAGTGGAGTAAACCTATAATCCCAGCACTCAGAATGTGGGAGGTAGAGGTCACCCTGGGCTATAGAACAAGCCCCTGTTTGTTCATAAATAAATAAATGCAATTCAGCTTGATTTTCAAAATATGCTTCTGTTTCCAAAGTTACACAGAGCTATATTTTTTTAATATCAAACTGAGCCAAGGTCTTAAACAAACTTGCTAAAGGTTTTTGTATGTTTGGTTTGTGCACTTGTTCTGCTCATCTAGCATGTTCAGTAATTTTGGATGAATTAGTCAGTCGATACCCTGTGTAGCATCTAACTATATCCTCGTGGCTTCGATCCCTGTGAATTTTCTCAAAGTTTGAGGGTTTCTCTTTCTCTTGTGTATGTTTGTCTTCTCAGTGAAGTGCATAGAAGTTCATAGGAAGATGATGTATGATGTGCATTCCTTACGTCCTCTGGGATGCGTTTACTAGGAGGAGGTGAGGATGACTAACTCACCCTGAGCATTTAGTTAGAGCAAGCAATAACTGGATCTAACCCACAAAACTCTCTTACACACATTAACAATATTTTGAATAGATAAATTTGGCCCCTGGTGGGTTTTTAAAAATAAAATACCAAACTTTCTTTTCCTTTATGGTGGGCACTCTTAACTAAGAAAAATATGAGCCAGTTAAAAAGTCATAAATGTGTCTTTTTGTTATCTTTATTTTATAGGCTATATAAGACTTTATTTCTATTAGAAATAGAAATTTTTTGTTCATGAATTTGCCTCAAATATGCTCTGCCATACGCACTTCGGGGCAGAGGTAAGGATGCTTTATGAAAGATCAGTAGAGGCAAGGTCGCTGTTCTAGGTATCACCAGACACACCAGAAACAAGAGAACTCCTCTGCAGTTGACAGAGGTCAGGTCAAAGCTCTACAGCTATTGTGTAATCGCTGGGGTAGAGGGGTTATTTTCAAAGGCCTTAATAAAATTAGTCATTTATTGTAGTTGACTGATGTCACAGTTAATATCCTTTAGACATTGTAAGACCTATGTCCCGAGAGTTGTTTCAGTCTGACGTTTCTTGTTCCTTTTTGAAAGATATAGTCACCTGCGAAGTGCTTTTTCCTGTTACAGCTTGAATATTCCGTGTTGAATATGTTGTGTTCTTACTGTAAGGAGACTTCCTGCTTACAGCTTTTATTTATTAAATGAAAGAATAGACTGATTCAGAGAAATTTGCTTTTTTAAAATTTGAATTTGTATTTTTTTAAAGTAATAAAAATATAAAACTTCACTTTAATAAGACAGATATGTATGGTTTATGAAACAGAAATTCAACTTTGGCAGTTTCCTTTAAATTAAAAGAGGGAAGTTATCATATTACAGTGACAAGAACAGGAGAATTCTAGAATCAGAAGCCCTACTATGTGCGGCAGGAGCTTCACTGGGCATAGGAGAAAGAGTAGGGTCTGATGCTTCTAACACAGATTGCTACTAAGGTGTTCTGACTGTGGGTGAAGGCCGTGTGTCATTGCAGAGATGTACCACAAAGCCAGTCTTATTAAATGACCTGTCCCCCAAATAAAAGCACAGAGTGTATATATGCATGAGCATACACACACACGCGCACGCATGCACATACACATGCAAACACACACATACATGCATGCGCACACATACGCAAACACTTCTCTCTGTGAAGCCCAATAGTTGATAGTGACAGCAAGTGGAGGGAGTCAGGAAGTCAGGTTGGCCACAATAGGATATTCCTGGGTTCCTGGTGTGATATTTGGGTTGAACAATCACACCCTGATATCTTTGCGGTGAGAATTACATATTTGGAACTAAAATCAGTTTCATGGTGGTGGGAAAATACAGAGACTCGCGAGGGATTTGCTGATTTTTTTTTTTTTTAGCAGCATGCAGTTCTCAATGTGGTCCTCCATATGTTCTTTGGGTTAGGCCAATTTTATTTTTCACTTTTAAGTTTAAAAATAATTCTGTTTTTGTCTTTACCTCAAATCTTAAGTAATTATCCTTTATAAAATTATATAACTTTCCAATTTTCCACGGCATTGTCAGAGACCCAGTCTGCCCTTTATATAGGATACACCCATTTAGACAGAGCACGCCAAGATCTGAGACGTGCCCAGGAAGTCAGCAACAGGTACGTTCAGTGTGATCATTAATACCTTCAGGCTGAGGTTGTATCACAGTGAGGCCCTGAGAGAGACAGATTGCTTGGGGGAACCTCTGTACTGTTTTCCTCCCTGTCGTCTCTGCATCCAGTTCCCACGTTACACTAAGAACGTTCAATGCGTGGGAAAGTGTGGACAACACTAACATTTTAAAATCTTTTCCCCTTCTAGGTGTCCAGGGGGGACTTCGCTCCTTTACGTGATTCACCCAGAGAGACACATTGTGACAAAAGTCTAAAGATATGAAATGTAGTCAGGTACCTAGGCCCAGCCCACTCAGCATGTGAAATCATGGCTCTGGTACTCAATGTGGGACTACAGTGGCTAAATCTGACAGTGAGATCCTGGAATGTGCTTGAATACCTCTCCATTTCTAGAAATGTCATAACCTGACTAAGAAGCGACGGAAAGAATTATCCACTGTCGTTTCTGGTCGCTCAAATATGCCACGCCCCCATATTCTGATATTGGAGCCGTTACCCCACCCACTGTAGAGAGAGACAGAACTCTTTTAGAGTTAATGAACATCATCGGATGAGGTTTGCATAAATCCTCCTGAATTTCTGGTGTGCTGATGAGAAAGATGTCTGTGGCTTGCACTGGTGACCCACAGGAAGGCAGGCTTATGCCATATAGGAAGGAGCAGTGTTCCCTGTACAAAGTCACGGTGAATTCCTTTTTATTTTGCTTTTTGTTTGTTTGTTTGGCTTGAGTTTGTTTTGTGTGTGTGTGTGTGTGTGTGTGTGTGTGTTGTTTTTTGTTTTTGATTTTTTTTTTTTTTGAAACAGGGTTTCTCTGTTCTGGAACTCACAGAGATCCACCTGCCTCTGCCTCCCTGAGTGCTGGGATTAAAGGTGTGCACCACCACCACCTGGCTCATCAGGGCCTTTTAGACTCCTTAGTTCCTATTTAAACTCTTCAGACTCATCAGGGCCTTTTAGACTCCTTAGTTCCTATTTAACTCTGCAACCAAAATCAACTACAGTCTGCTAAACAATTGGCATTTTGTTTATAATGAGAAAAAAATCACTATTGTCTGTCTATTCTGATGATGTTTTCTTTATAGAATCTCGAGTTCAAATTCCATTATTAAGTTATTTAATGTAGTAGAGAGAATAGAGAGAGATAGAATAAGAAACATTTATAGTTTTAAAGAAAAGTATCCTATAATGGGTCCCAAAGGTCTTGAGGAGAGGCAGGTGGACAGCTATAGATAGTGGCCTGTCACCACAGCCTGTGTTTGCCCACTCAGGCTATCCTTGGATTCTGTGTCAACTTATAAACCACACAGAGCTCAAGGCCACTGTGGACTGCAGATCCGTTCTATGTCCCGTCTATATGAAAGTGGTCTAAAATAGATCAATCAGCTTCATGGTTATGACCTAACCGTCTGTAATCTTAGAGTACTGCTGGTGACTGGCCTAACATTTTGAGCTCACCGGGGAGAAACAAATGCACCAGGTTCCTGATGAGGATCTGCTCTACTCTGGGCAGGGATGGTTCTGTGAGCTATGCCAGTACCTGGCCTCTGAGCCTCGGATAAAGAGTAAAATGCTCTAAAGGTAAGTTTGAGTGGTATCTTGCTTGCCTGGGTCTACAGACCTGGGATCCAACAGTAGATAAAAAAAATACTGCAAAAGTAAACTCCCAGCAGATTCTTCTTATAGAAATAAAAGCAAAAGTTCCTGACTATATCTCTGAAGCTCTGTTCATTCACTCGTCCTAAGGAGCTGTTGGGAAATCGAGTCCCAGGCTTAGCTGCCCAGAGAAAACATTTCTTTTCAAATGGACGTTTCAGTATCTTAAGAACAATGAAGGCTCAATGGTTAAGAGTTCTGTCCGCTCTTCTAGAAGACACATGTTCAATCCCTAGCACCTACATGGCAGGCCAGAACTGTCCATACCTCCAGTCCCCAGGGATCTGATGCCCTCTTCTGGCCTCCTCAGGCACTGCATGCATATGACCTACAGCCATAAAACCACCCATACACAGAAAATAAAAAGACACACACACACACACACACACACACACACACACACAAAATGTGTGTGGAAATATGTAATGCGCTTTTACATTGAGAGCTTCCTCTTGGTTTAGTGAGTACCTCTGGCGATACTAAAATAATGATTTACTTTGAACCTGCCTGCACAGAGGTGCCTACACACATAGTTTATGAAGGAGAGAAAGGAAAAGTCTCCAGGCAGAAGAGCCTGTATGTTAGGTGCATTTGGAACCCTGGGAGTCATGTCCAGGCATCTTAAGTGAATTTTCTACGTCCAGCCTTTAGTAAGCCAACAAACAAACAACATGAAAAAAAGAAGTTAAAAAAAAAGCAACAGAATCAGTTCTTTATATATAAAGCGTGATAGTTGACAGTTATACAAAAAAAAAAAAAAACGTAGACTAGAATAAGTACGTATATAAACAGAAGGGGGAACAACTTTGCGGGGAGCAAACGGCTGAGTAGTCAATCCTCTAGGCTTGGAGTGAGGTCTTCAACATGTTGTAGAAATGAGGCCTTTGATGACTTAGGGGCCGATTTTCTCTGCAGAAATCCTCCCAGGCAGACACGGTAGAAATCGCCCCTATTTGGGACAGCCTGGCAACATGAGGAAGGAACTGCTAGCCAAGAAGAAACGAGTAGGGGCCGCTTTTGTCTCTGTCAGCTAAGCCCTCAGGATGGAGCAGAGAGGCCGCTCTCCGGTGACCCTAAAGTGAGGGCGCACGCTGGCCGCTGACTGCACGTGCTTTAACCACCATCCTTTGCGCTCCCCGCCTCCCAGAGAGTCTTCTGGGAAAGTAGCAGAATGCAAGCCCAGAATATTTCATCAGCTGCTTTGTGCCAGACTGGATTTCTTCAGTTTATATTTAGAATACTTAGGTTGGCAAGAAGCACGAAAAAAAAAAAAAAAAAAAAAACCTGAAAGAGCTCTTGTATAAATTACAGTCCATCAGTGTCACAGAAATCACCAAAACTTAGAAATCCTAAGAATTTTATTTATAAACTATTTTTTTTTTCAAATATAAAATGAAAACACTGAGAAGCTCAGACGAATTTTCGGGTTGTCATCTCCCTCCTCGACGCTGACAGGCTTGATTTCAGAAAGACTCGTTCCCTTTATCTTCACTAATTAAAAAATTAAAATGTGTTCATCTGTTTTCGCTGGATGGCTTGATGACATCTCTTTTCAAGATTTCTTTCCTAGACACGAAAATGAAAAGCACCTTTGTTTTCTAGCTAGAAGTATCGCCTTCCGCCACGTTATTTTTCATCGGGCTCCGTGAGGGGGGGGGGGTATCATAGTCGCCCTTATTTATTGGCAAATAGTCTTCTATTTCATTTACGCTTTCAAGTGTTTCATCGGCAATCTGTGTCAAACTGCAAAATTTTCCACCTCTCCCCAGAAGAGCTTATGCAATCTGTCAGCTCGCTGTGTAATTTGCATGAACCTTAATTATGAATCAGTGTTACGTTATGAAGAGAGGTGTGCGGCACTAAAGCCTTCAGTGCTCAGGAAGCAAGATGGCTTTCACGAAAAATCTTTATTTCTCCCTGCTTCCGTGTGACCGCTCCTGCAGATAGGCGCGCAGACACTTCCCCCGATCCGATGGTCAAATTCTAAGGAAATGATGCATGGAGCTATAGATGTTTTACATTGCAAATTGGCAAGGACGTTTCCTACTGGAAAAAAAAGAAAAGAAAAGAAACCCCCCTGAGACCGCTGCTGACTGACACTATATTTTATCTGCACACTGAAACAACACACTTATCAAATGAAAGAGAAGAAGAAAAATTACAAGAGATTTGATCTCCTTTATGGCTTCTAATAGCAAAATACACTGTATGATTAATGAACCTGTCAGGTGTAATGGGAAGAATATGTAACAAGTAACTGTGTATTACTCGTTTGTGATTTTATCTTTTATAAATTCAACCATGTGTCGCGTGATAAGATAAACTCTAAGGTAATGTTATAAAGAAAGCTAAAAACCCAGTCCGTCCTATTTTCGCCTCTGTGGCCATTGATAATGTGACTTTTAAGAACACATTTCCTTCGATCAATAGTTACGCAATTAGCACTTATTAAGTTTAAATGTCAATAAATTTCATTACCAGGTGTTTGCAGGAGGGGGAAAAACATACCCTGGCACTCCTGGTGCATGTGATATGTCTATAAAGAAATTTATTTTCTGAGTGTGTTCTTTGCTGGATTTATTAGCCCATATAATATTCATAGAATTCAAGCCTAGACATGCAGCCACCATTACTCAGAAATGTATGCAAGGCTTAAGCTGGGAAGCATAGGATACTGAAAACATCATTTCAATATTAGATATATTATAAAGACAGAAAAAGGAACAAGGCAGGGGAAGAAAGAAAGAGGGCCAAGCAGAAAGCAAGCAGCAAAGGAAGGTGGAAGTAGACAGGAAAGAAGGACAGAAAGAAGTGGGGGTGACAGGGAGGACAAGCAACCGGGCCTTGGGGAGAACTAGGGGAGAAGTAGTCGGTGGTCATCAACCTGAGTTTCAGAGCAGACAGGTCACATACTCATGATAGTGATACAGTCTAGATTTGAGCAGACTATGCTAGTTCTCAGCCATAATTAGTGAAATGAGATCCCAAAGTTATGGCTTCCACAGAGAGAGATGGCATGCCTGTGAAGGGAAAGGAAGAGTGGACAGGCCTCTTGCCAAACAGTAGGACATGGATCACTGGGAGGTGAATGTTGAGGGGGAGGACACTGAGGTGGTTGAAAGACCTCACTTACCTTCCATTGGACACTTTGGCCATCTACACAAAGTACCTTCCACTGGACACATTGGTCATCTACACAGCTGCGCCTCCCATTGGATACTTTGGCCATCTACACAAAGTTGTGGGTCACGATTTGCCTTTTCCGTAATAAAAACTCTGTTCTGTAATTTTTTCAGAGGGTGACATTAGAAAGACATGTCAACACAAGGAAAAATCTCTGAGTTATGTCTTGGAGGGGTTTGTATAGGCAGTGTTTAAGGCTGGGTGGGCCATTGACCATTGCCAGACCTACGCATAGCTGGGACTCCACCTCTTGGAGAGGTTTGGAAGTCCTTGGATTTTCGCATTCATAGATGAGGGAAAGGGGCCTCTGTCTCAAGGGGCCTCTAGGGAAAGTCTTACATCTGGCAGAGAGTACCCAATGCTACCATTCTGAGGGTTGAAGCAAACATCTTAAGTTCAGCATAACTGTTAACTGAGTAACCTATAAAACGGAGAAATATAGAGGCATATCTATATTTATATGTTTGATTTACTCATATACTGTTTGATGCATTCCAAGCTATAATTTGATATGTATAAATAACACATTAATCAATGGATTCTCCACAGTCTTGAGAAATGTAGATTGTTGTTGTTCTTTGGTTGGTTGACTGGCTGGCTGGTTGGTTGGTTGGTTGGTTTTTGTCAAGTATTTTAGGAAAGAGTCAATCAGTCATGGAACAACGGAATATTGGGAGGGTGTGAGATTTACCTGTTCGAGTATGGGTTGGTTTGAAGGGGTGAGAGCTAGGTTAAACGAGGCAGGAGGTTGTTGTTTGTTTTGAGGTTTTGGTTTTATTTTGGTTTGTTGTGACGGGGTCTCCTGTAGTCCATACTGCAAGCCTGATTCTCCCACCTCCTCCTCTGAGTGCTGGGATTACAAGCATACACCTCCATTCACTCTTGGGTCATCTGGTGCTGGAAATCAAATCCAAGGTTCCACATATGCTAGCTGAGTACATTACCAAGTAACTTACGTCTTTGGCCTAGAAATATTTTCAAGGCCAAGATCAGACTGAATAGCAATGATTTCAATTGTGAACACCTATTGGAAATGGAGAGTACCCAACAGGATAAAAACAAAACCCAGACTTCAGGAAAGCATCTTGTAGACCAGAATGAGATATTTCATGTCACTCATAAACATCACAGATAGCTGCCTTCACTGTGGTCATGGTTTCAAGAAGTTACTCAAAGCACATTTAGGAAAAAAATATGTTCTAGCAGATTGTCATTTCTATGTATGTGTGCCTTTATCTACTATTGTTCTTATGCATCTACTCACTCTGATATCCAAAAAATAATTTTCTCTATTGAAATAAACTCTTTAAGTGATACGCACACTTAATGGTAACAACACTGTAGCCTGTGGGTGTCATCTAACACTGAGATTACAAGGAACAGGGGACCAGCAAACCAAAGAATACACAAATACTTACAAAACCTCATGTATAAAAAAAAAAAAAACTCATGTATAGAAAGAACTGTCCTGTACTGCGATTCTTTATATTTTCCTGCACGTCACCCCAGGATCCCTGAGAGTTTGTACTTACATATGCTGGGACCATAACTATGCTAGCCTGAAATCTTCCTCACAAAGTAACTGCGCTTCAAGTCTTACTTGCTGCCTAATGAGTAACACATGGGATGCACGTGGTATCTTTTTACCGTCTATTACCAAAGCAAAAATCAACCGCAGTTACATACACACTCCCCTTTTATTAAACCCCAAATGTTTTCAATTTGAGGTTGAACTTCCCTTTAGGACAATGGTAGAGTCAAGTTTCTTTGGGGATATTTCCTAAACCACCCCACCCCCATTCTCATACCCCATGGCCAAAGAGTCCATTTTATGGTTTCATTTGGCCTCATTTATTTTGTATATAAATGAAGGAAATAAGTATCTTAAATATCCATTAGTGAAAATAGTTTTCCCTTAATTATAAAAGTATATAACATGACTAAAAAAGTTACATTCAGTAAAAACACTAATAAATTTTACTATCTTACGATTTATAAGCAGTTATGCTTTTTGTTTTAGCAATTCGCTATCTTTTAGGAATTCTTTACCACTGGCTTTTCTTCAGTTTTAGGATTAAAGACAGTAATAGTAGATTTGCAATTATTTAAATCAATTTCTCAGTTTCTCAAAAGACAAAGCAAGTGTGTGTGTTTATTCACTGAAACTTTCTTCTCAATAATGTTGATTACCCATTGTATATCAACTATAAACTTGATTTTTTTGTCTGTCTATAATTATAATCTTTGGATGTTATTCAAACATGGATCAAAAAAGAATCACAGAAAATCGGAATTTTAATATTAGTCACTAGTAAGTTCTTTTTGCTTCAGAGAAAAGTGTGCCCCATGGTATAAACAACACAAACAATTGGCTCTACATTTCTCTAAATAGATTGAGTTGTCAAAATACGACAACTCAAATAAGTTGGAGATTCTTCTCACCCACTTCTGAGATCTTCATAGCAAGCAGTGACTAACCAGCTCTTCACCCAGTGCTTGGAGGGCCACACTCAAAGGAATGAGAATACTCTTTAAGTTATGTTAAGCAAAACAGACAATCTTTTGTTTCCTACCAAAATTCTACAGATAGATTTGTCCACATGATGGCTGGTCATTTTGTACCCTGCTAGCTTAATGCGTATAGTCCTCATTGATTCGGTTCCCAGCAACCACGTGACTCACAACTCTCTATAATTACACTCCCAAGGGATTCAATTCCCTCTTCTAGCCTCTGAGAACAGCAGATATGGACATGTACACAGACATGTGTAAAGAATAAAAACCCAATACACATAAAATGATTTTTTTTCAATTAAAATAAGGAAAAGGGTCGCTCTAAGACTTTCATAGTTATGAATTAGACCACCAAAAGGTAAAACAGGAAAAAATTAATTGCCCACGCAAAGCTCTCTACCATCCACCTGCAGACCCTTCCTGCAAGAGTCACATTGCTTTAATTTTCTCAAGTAATATTTTCATCAACCATTTGTCCTCTGAGGCTGCTATTAATGTGTGTGAGTGTGTGTGTGTGAGTGTGTGTGTATGTGTGTGTGTGTGAGTGTGTGTGTGTGTGTGTGTGCATGTGTAAAAGAGGACAGGAAGATTATGATCTCCCCTAGGATGCAATCCAGCTCCCCATCTCTACCTAAGGTTAAGTCTACCCAGGGCACTTCAGAATGCCCATGAAGTACCAGAGACAGTCATCACTGCACAACAAGGGAAGCCGATAGGGAAAGTAAGGAGTGAACACATGAGAACTGATCCTGTGCACGGAATTCTCAGCTGCGAGCGTAGAAACTGGGCAACATTTCACAGCATCTCTCTTTGACTAAGAAAGCCCTGGAAGGAACTGTGTTCCCTAAAGAAAATATAGATAAGAGGTTAGGGATCATAGTTTGGAAACAAGTATTAGCTAACTCAGGAAGGTTTATACCACTTTCCCAAGGTTGTTTATGTGTTTTGTGAGTAGTTATTTCCCACTTTAATTTTAATTTTGGTCATTTTATTTGCATTAACTTGGCTGACTGTTTACCCAGGCTCAGGCATGCTACAATCTATTTTCAAAGGACACATATTTTGAAGTTTTAGTGTATAGGACTGTTTTCTACTTGTAAAACAGAGCTTTTCTCCAAATGTTTTCTGATATACTTCACCTATGATTTCTCCTATCCTATTAACTTAATTTTCATGCCACTAATTCTCTGACTTTTTTTTTCTGAGGAGTTCTACAATGTGCACAAGAGAATTTTTATATTTGATGTGCTATTTCACAATATAGGATTTGAAAAGCAAAAGTCTATATGGTGTGTTTGGCATTAATTATTTTTAATAAACAAAAAAGTGACTGATTAATCCAGAAAGATTGGCACTGTAGTCTTTACATGCTGTAACGCAGGAACTAGTAGCACTTGTGGGTGCTGGCAATTGTTTTATGTAATTACTCCTGTTGTGTAGAATGTGCCCCAGAACATCCATCTAATTACGATTTTTGACAACTCATTGCTTTGGTTATTGAGATGCTATTGAACAATATCAAGTGGTTGATTTTTAGTCTAAGTTCTAACATGAATAAAAATACCCCAAAGACACATCCATTTTACTGAGAGTCTAGTTTCCCAAAAGACTCTAGTTCCTATTTACAAGGAAGAGAATAAAAGGGAAATGATTATTTGGGCTGATACATAAATGGAATATTAAGTAAGCAAACATTAAGGACATTTAGACGGGTCTTTCTCTCCAGAAATATCTGTCCCTGGAACTGCATCATTAAAAACCAAATCACATCAAATCAAAATATTACTAAAGTTTTGAAGTGCTTTGGAATTTTTAGCACCGTATACTATATCTTAGTGTTACTGGAAATGGTGGTTCCGAATGGTCTCAACAACTGTACCATATGGAAGTCAGCTGGCAGATGGCAGAGCAGGGTCTTTAGGTATGAGATGCACAGAAGTATCTGCCTGGGGCCTCACCTGGAGGAGGGTCAGAATCCCAAACCCCAGTGTGAGCTCTGCCTGCTACAAAAATAGCTCCTTTAGACCAGATGACACGTAAACAAGCCTCTGAAAGGAAGAGTATGGTTCTGCAGATAGTGGAACTGTGACTCAGATGCCTTCATCTGATCACTGAATACATACACACAGAGCTTCAGTTTCAAAACTTGTAAGCGCACCAGAAAACAATAGCAATACAAATTTGTGGTTATGAAGATAAATTCAAATGAATGAATGCCTATCAACTTACCGTTCTTGTTTGTTCTTTCTCTACAGAGAAGCCATATAGAGACAATAACTGCAGAGAACAAATTGAAGATATGCATGCTGAACTAGAAATTGGACGTGTTGCGCTAAATGAGGTAAATGGGCAGCAGCTGGCATCTCACTGCTGGAGTGAGAGTCTCCAGATAGCAAGAGGAGCTAGAATTATCCATATGGTGATAGATTAAAATTGAATATGTCAGTACACATTCCTATTAGCCTAATATGGATACAATTGGTCACATATGGATACATCCATACACACACACACACACACACACACACACACACACACACACATATATATATATATATATATATATATATATATATATACAATTTCACATATTCACATGTATTTTCTTGCTTGCCAGGTGAGAGAACTAGGGAGCAATGGTACCCCAGAGTCAAGGAGCCTGGGTCTTGATTTCTAATACAATTCCTGAATAAGAAAACTCCTTGGAGAAATTGCTTTCTCTAGAGCTAAAACAGAAAAAGATGAAATGAGCCTGCAATATTTTGCAGTACCAGAAAGTGGGGGAGCTGGAAAAGAGCCTATAAATAAACAAGACCCCCTCCCTCCCGCCAATGATGGATACATGACAAAGAATCAGACAGTTGACTGAAAGAGCTCCTATTGATCATATCTGGAGCTATCTGATCAATCAAATAAACAGAGTAATACTGGAATATTGTAAAACCATAAAATATTCATGCAACAGCATTAATATTGTCAATTGAATAAATAGACCAAAAATATATTTTCCAAATAATTTATGTAGATTCTCTGGCCTTACCTCTACAGAGTGTAGGCACAGCTGCCTATCAAAGAGTACAGTCTGAAAATGGAAGAAGCAGAAAAATTTTAGAGCAGAAAAGCCTGCCAAGGTCTCCTCAAGGCTGAGCCAAGGTCAGCATCAACAGTGGGCAGCCATGTTCATAGCCTGTGTGGTTTTATGAAGCATGATAGTTTATTTATTTTGTGTGTGCATGAAGATGCTCTCAGAGCACAGAGGACATCAGATCCCCTAGAACTGAGTTTCAGGCAGTTGAGAGCTACCGGCTGCTAATGCTGGAACCTGAAACAGGACCTCTGCCACAGCTACCTCCTCAGCCCCATAAACTCAGTTCCCGATGCAATAAGGAGGAGGCTAAAAATGGGGAATTGGTGTTTTGTAAGATAAGTAAGTCTAGACATCAAATGGACAGCATGAGGGCCACAGCTATGTGGATATTTACTCGGTTTACTCACAGACTAGGCAGTAGGAGCTCTAACCACACATACCAACAACTATTGATTGTGATAGACAGGAAACGTGTGTGAGAATAGCTCATTCTGCTACATATGTATATAATCATATTTTTGTAAGTATGTGAACAGCTTTAATATTTTACCCAATTAAAAGCTGGCACATGCCTTTAATCCCAGAACTCTGAAAACAACGGCAGGGAGATCTCTGAGTTCAAGGCTGCAGTGGTCAACACAGCTAGTTCCAGGTCAGTCAAGGCTACATAGTGAGTGTCTGTCTCAAAAGAACAAAGTAAACAAATTAAAAACTAAAACTTTTACTTTTGTGTAATCTTCATGAAAGCAAATAAACCTAGACTAATGATGGGGGAACCAGCAGATAAATAGCAATCACAAGACATTCTCCCAAGCCATTGACAAATAGTAATCAAAACTGTCAGGTTGATTGAAAACAAGAAAAAAAATCTGATAACATGACACATCCAAGGAAAGGCTAAGGAAATATAACTAAATATACTGGATAAGCTGTTGGAATCAGGAAAAAAATAGGCAAAAAACTCAGATCATCTGAGCAATGAGTGGACTTACAGACATGCAGTTATTCTTCCTTTAACCATGGGAGAAAGAGCTGTGCTACTGTAAGCTACTGGTAATGGCGAAACTGAGTGCAGAGCACAGGGGAGCTTGCTGTATCTTTATAATTATGTAAACCTAAAGCATCGCTAAAATAATGTAGATGAAAAATGTTCATGGAACTACAAGCTCAGAGTCAGGGAGCATGTTCAGTAGATACCCAGGACACTCACAAAATGAATACAACCCCTTCAAGCTAACCAGCTGACAGCGACAATAAAAGCACTCGTTGGAGGTGGGTGGTCCTTGGACTTCCCACAGGGCAGGGAACCCTGATTGCTCTTTGGGCTGACGAGGGAGGGGGACTTGATTGGGGGGGGGGGAGGGAAAGGAGAGGCAGTGGTGGGGAAGAGACAGAAATCTTTAATAAATAAATAAATAAATGGAAAAAAAATAAAAGCACACGTATATTGAGACAACAGTTTGCTATGATCTTGATTCTGAAATATCTGAGACGGGCTCATGGTTTGAATGCTTCTTCCTAAATTAGTGACATTGTTTTAGGAAGCTGTGGTGCCTGTAGCTGGTTATTAGTAAAAGACTTTGAAGGTTATGCCTGCCCTCCCTGCCCCACCTCAATTCCGTGAATTCTCTCTGCATCATTTTGCTTACAAGAATGGCTATGCTTCCCACACACCCTCTCCATCACACAGACTGAAACTTCCAAAACTGTGAGCCAGAATAACCCCTTCTAACATTTAGTCATGTGTATCAGAAGGACTCTAACATGCCTGCCTTATATACAGGACAGAATGTCTTCATATCCTATTCTCTGAAACAGAATGGCAATTATTTAAAATTTAAAATTGATCAAATGTGGCCTCTGGTCCATTGAAAACCACACTTTGGTTTCAAATCTTTTGTTCAAAACCCTTTATTTTGCCCCTAATCATGTATGTACCCACAAAAGGGATGGCGGTGACTTTAGAGTTTCCTGTTTCATTCCTGGTTGAGAACAACAAGCTTTGTCTCCTCCAAGTAGATTTGGTTGTGATTGAGCTATAGGCATGGTATACAGAGTCATGGTTTGCTGTAGGAAATCCTACCTCCAGTAGCCTTTAAGTTACACGCCCACTTGTGCGTGGCCTCTTATACTATTTATGCCGATGTAAAGCACGCATCCAGCCTCTTTTCCGTGGGACTGGGTTGCTGCTCTCTGTTCCAGAAGAGGACTGTGACTTGTGAGTCTACCCCTACATAAATAACCCTCTATTATTCTCAATTCTGAGCTAGTGTGGGATTTCTTTTAAGAGTCCTTCAATGGGTGAGGCACCACGCCAATGGCCTATTCTCTGCTGGTAACTGCTGGTTTTAACAGCCAAGATTCATCATCAGTGTCCATTGCACAACACTTGCGGCTCACTGAGGTTCAGTGGAAGAAAAATATAGACCAAGATTTATATCTTCAGCCTTCATATCTCCATGGTACAAATCACTTAAACTTCCCAAGCATTCTTTGCAGACTCATCTGGGGAAGGAAAGCCTGGAAGGCAGGTTCCCATCATCTGCAAGAAGAACCAGGCTGTGTTTAACAGTTAGTCCACTACATCAGCGGGTTCTTCATCCGTGGATACAACCAATAAGGATTTTAAAATATCCAGAGAAAAGAAAAGCTGCCTGTTGAATGCATCCAGACCTTCTTTGCCGTTATTCTAGAAAGTCTAATGTGTGGTCAGAGTTTATACAGCTCTAACTTTGTAGACACAGTTTAAAGTGTACAGAGACATAATAATGCAGATTCTGTGCAAGCACAGTGCGATTTTAAATACAAGGCTTGAGCATCCCTGCACTTGGAACCCGCACTGGGGTCCTGGAACATCCTGTGGATGTGGTAGAAGGATGGGTTACAGCTCTGATGCAGTCCCTCCATGATCTGGCTACAGACCAAATCCTTAAACTTCTCAGGCACTTTAGTGAACTATTTTGCTTAACCATAGATCTTTGAAATGTCCCCTGTCCCCAGTGTGAGGCCACACTCGTTCTGAGATTCAGTACCATATGTTAACAAACAGTAAGCAGAATATTCCAAGACTAAGTCATAATTGCCTAGCAGAGGTCCACATTTTGAGATCGGGGTGGCCTTGGTACCACCACAACCTCAAAGGTTAATAAATGGTGGAAGCCATCTTACAGCGCAGCGGAATGAAATTAATTCTAGTGCATCTGTTTGTAGTATTCCCTAGGTTCCCGTGATATAGTTCTAGAAGTACAGTAGAGCTGGAAAAAAAAAGAAAGCGGGAATTTAAATAATAATTAAATAGGGAGTTGAAGGCAAGTTTGTTAAAAATAAAGCTAAAATAATTTTATTTTTCAAAGCTATATCTGAGAGATTCCAAGGACAATCATTACACGGTGCCATATGAAATTCATGTAACAGAGTATAAATAAAGTCTAAATGTCAGATAGCTTATGCTCATATCTTGTTATTTACACACACTCAAGTAAGATTTTATGGATTCTTTCACTGCTCTGCTTCTTAATCCCAAATTAAGTGTGTGGCCACAACGACGTCCCTTAATTACTGTGCTTCAACTCAACACATCTCTAGTCCCTAACCTCACAAGTGGCTTAATAATAAACATTCAGAGATGGAATTCTATTGGCTTCAATTAGTGCTGCATGCTTATTTTCACTGTAACGAAATACTACACAGCATTAAAAGGACTCCGTTGTAAGGAATGCAAAGATGCTGTTTTCCTTCGCAGGCTTGAGCACACGTGATGGACAGCACAGAAATCCTTGATGGCCAGGGTTACTGGCCCTGCTTCACCCTTATCAGGTGTATGCAATATGAAGCTAGGTATTCGTGGAACAAATTTTATTTCCCAGTAACTCCTATTATGTTTTATTTATTTATGCATTTATTTGTTTGTTTGTCTGTAAGTTTATGTGAGAAGGCAGAACTTGGGTGCATGTGAGGTCAGAGGACAAGATGGGTGAGTTTACTTTCTCCTCCCCATCTTGTGGGTTTCCAGGGTTAATAGCTAACCTTCCAACTCATCCTGCCAACCCCATCTTTCACTTTTAGACTCCTGGAGAAGGCAAGGAAATGCCTATTTGGGGTGTAGATGACATCCGCACCACACAGATGAGTTACTTACTGTCTCTAGATCCTTTAAGGTTTGTAGAACACTGGATTTTTACATTTTGTTCTCTGCGGTGGGGATGGAGCTCAGTAGTAAAGAGCTTTCTCAGCGTATACCTAGCCATGGGTACCATCTCAATTTTTAAGTACTTTATTCTCAAATTCTGCTCTTCAAGAGAGGCCATCTAAGGTGCATTTCCTTGATGTGGGACATCAGAAGGCTCTAGCTTGAATAATACTTATCCATAGCAAAGAAGAAAGGTCAGCACCCATGGCCTTAGCAGAGAAGGTAGGTGCTGAAAAGCAGCCCTTTTCTCCTTGGATGACCGACTCACATCACACTGGCTCTGGGTGTGGCTGGATTTGATGAGGTGCACGTGTTACTGCAAATATGTCCCGGATTCGGTCCCAACTGTGTGCTGATGGAAACGTGTACTTAGAGTGAAGTCAGTAGGAAGGGTTTCCTAGCTTGATATATGTTCACTCATCTTATTTCGTATTTGTCTGTTCTGCTAGGCACCACATCTCACTCTGGGACTGCATGATAATTTCTGTCAGATTAATTTTCTCTATATTAATGGTAGCTGCTCTTCATCGATGATTTATTTTTTGATAGAAGTTCTTGCAACGTTGCCCAGGTTGAACTTAGTTCAAACAATCCTCCTGCCTCAGAATCCCAGCACTGTGCCTACCTATTTAATTTTTAATTAACAGAATTTCCCCCATCATGCCTTGAAGGCCTAGCCTCAAACTCCAGCCACCAAACCTAGCATCAGGACCTGAAGACTCTCTGACCAGATCTCATGACAGAGGGAGTAGACAGGAAGTGCCTGTAGAAAGCTGGGATTCCTCGTTGCTCAGTGGGGCACAATAGTGCATGGAAAACCCCTCTAATCTATAGCCTGTCTGTGTGCGGTGGTGGAGCCCTCAACTCCCAGGCATAGGAAATAGACATGTTCTGAAGTTCCTGCTTAGAGTAGCAATAAGCACAGTTAGATCTGAAAACTTAGAGAACATAGCATGTGATCAGACCAATCAATCTTTCCTGGTCAGATTCTCATTTTACTGGTATGATATATACTCTTTTCATAGTTCTATTGGAGTGGTATCATTGTTGTAGGGCGCAGGGCAGAGGGAGACTCCAGAGTATTCGGCCTGGATTGTATTCCCAGTTCTGCCAGCAGCCTCCCACTCCCTCGGCCTCAGTCTGCCCACCACTCACGTTCAGAGAGCAGTGTATTCATAGAGTTAAATAGAAATTAATTCACTTAAAGCTGTGGAACAAGAAGAAAAAACATTTCAAACTGTCCCTGCCATTAAAATAAAATCATTACATGTTACATAGTGTCTGCACTGTAGGGAGCTATTAATGGTGAGTTACCAGTGTGGAGACTGAGGGTCAGTAGAGTGAAGTTGAGACAGTTTCGGGTGCACATATATTTACCTGGGATTCTGGACAAGCGCTAAGCACTGATGGAAGCGTGCTAAATGGTGGTAAGAATGTGGATGTTGCTAATATCTTCATATTATTAACATTTCTCTTGATATTTATTTTTCTATAAAAAAAAAACTGTTGGAGGATGAGGCAACATGTCTCTCTGGTTACAGTTGCTGAACTTTTCTCTGGTGTCTTGGCAGCCATTCAGCCACACCGCTCTGGGCCAGCACCAGAGGCTTTGAATGTTTCACAAATGCCTTGATGAAGCTACCTGACACTTGCAGCTGCTTGCTGCAGCACCAGACCCAGCTGCTTCTAACAACTTGCACCAAAATTTCCCTCAAACATTTCCATCAAAGCCCAAAGGATACCTTGATTCCGAGCCCTAAGAGAGGGGCTTTCAACCTGGACCATGTCGTGACTGGTGTAAACACAGTACTTTATTATGAGGTCTGCTGCGATTGGTGCAAATATCCCTTTGCTGGATAATCAGGTTGCTCCTTCACTTTGTGATCCTGTTGGGAGAACTCCTCCTGTGCTGTGTCCCCTAGAATGGCAATATTAGGCTCGATATAAGGTTTCCTTCAAGTGGCCAAATCTTCTCAGTTTTCATGTCTATTATTAGCAGCGTAGGCTAAGCTGATATCATGGAAAAGAAGAGGCGAAGGCGGTGACAGAGGAAGAGCCACAGACACTAAAGCAACTGGCAGTTAGGCTACAAGAGAGGTGGAGCCAGAGAGTGCACAGCTTTGAGCGCTGCAGAAGGGCTGAGATGCAGGAGCTGAAAGCAGCTCTGTCTTACAGGAGGGTGCTAGCAACCCAGGAGAGGTAGCAGAGACAGCGGCAGGAGCCAATCACAGCAGTAGTAGAAACGGGATATCATATGGGCAAAAAGACTAAGGACCTTAGATGAGCTATCTACCTAAGTGCTGTCAAGAGCTGCAGACTTCCCAGGGCTCGACACAAGCTAGAGCAGCCATTATTGCAGGATGGAAAAACCCTTCCCACCCTCACCCCTATTCTGTCCCTGGGGTGTAACCTCTTATAGGTGCTCCCAGCCACCTGCTGTCATTTACCAATCCCAGGCTGGCGAATATGGAGACTGTCAAGGATGAGCAGTGGTAGAGCATCTCTGCCCCATCCACCAGTCCAGGAAGAGCAACTGGACCTGGTGATTGCTGAAAGGGCAGCTTAGGTGAGCCCACAGCTAACCCTCAGACTTGGAGCTCACTGGGTCTCCTTCATCCTTTGTGGCAGACAGCAAAGCAAGCAGCGATAGGAGTTTACCCAGCACCTTCCTTTTCCCTCTCAGCATTTTCCTATTGGTGTGCACTCTAGGGGGCCAAAACAATCTGGAGCAAAAAGACAAAATTAGAGGCCACACATTCCCAGACTTTGAAATGCATTAGTTAGATATTATAATCAAAGCAGCTGGTGTGAGCATGCATAATGTCACACTGACTGACATGACCAAAGGAAAGCCTAGAAGCAATGTAAAGTCTTTGAAAAAATTATTATAATGGAGAATAAAAGAGCCCAAAAAGCAGCTATACCAAGAAGATGGCAATGGCAATTATTTAAAATTCCAAAGTATTTTGTTTCTTCCTTATTTTTCTTTACATATGTTTAATTTTTGGCTGTTATATTTCTTGATGATTTTCTTACTGGTTTCTTAAAATGACTTTTCCCCCAAGAAGCATAGATGAAAGTGAGTGGGTGGAATAATTCTACCATGTCCGTAACCCGAGAAAGCCAATGTTTCCCTTACAATTTAACTCTTCATGTTAACTTTCTCACTAAGTCCTCGGCACCGTTTTCCTCCTGAATAAAGGAAGCTTTCCTGATAAATGAGACATAGTTGCTTATGGATGACGTAGCTTCCAGTGTATAATGGAGCCTCTGATTTAGGCCACCAAATAGTTTAGTAGGAAAATCACTTGAGGAAAAGGTCTGATATGTGTTCAGAAGCTAAGTACTAGAAAAATAAAAATAGTTCACTTTCATGACGTAATCTGTGCTAGATACTGAAAAACACACAGAAAGTTTTCGTCCATAAGTAAAAGTTCCAGGGGCTCGGAGATGACTCAATTCACAGGAAAAGAAAGGTCAGACATGGAGTTGGGAAAACATAGACGCTCAATACTAAAAAATAAAATAAAACAAGATAAAAATGCTAATAAAAACTCAAATTCAGTAAATGAAATAAAGCAGAAAATATTTTCTCAATGTTTTTCTCTTAGTAGCTGATATAGGAAGTTGTCAGGTTTTTCTTGCTAGAGGGAAAAAGAAATTAAACTTAAAACCAGAAGTCTTGACCAGAAAAAAAAAATGATCTAACCAAATAGACCTAATGGAAAAGTTTTGTCTAAGTCACGAAGGTAAGCTGTATTTATCAGTTGATAGTTCTTCCGTAAAAACAAATGTGCACCATCTCTTAAACTATAACACTCTTATTGGAAGGAAAATGAGGATTTTACTCTGCCTGGGCTCCAATTTGCTTTTTTTTTTTTTAATTCCGAAGGCAATAAATTAGCAGTTTTAGCAAAAACTATTTTGCTATTTTATGAAAACACTATTTTACAGATAATCCAAAACAATTAAAATGCATGCTAAGACTTGACTAATTACGCATGCCTAAATAAATCAGTCTGTTAGCACCCTGAATACTTACCCCAACACCACCATCCTCATTAGGTCCGTTTGCCACAGCGTTAGCCCAGGAGGAAATCACACACCAGATTGTTGGCCATGCAAATTTGAACCAATGCAAAAAAAATCACATATTTAAAAACTCTGTAGTTTACTTGCTTTTGATGGGCCTTCTTGGTGCCCCATCTTTACAAGAAAAGCATTATTTGTGTACATCTTCAAAAAGAGTGATACCAGTAGAAGGATGGAGCATCTGGGGCTGTTCTGTGAAGTGAATGAGTAAAGAAATCAGGTCTGTTTCTCAGGCAGTAATTCTGAAACCTGGGGAGTAAACTCTATGGTCCTCATGTTGTCTTAGACATATGTCAAATGATACGGAGTTGTCATTCCTGATACCATTATGTTTATTTCCTTGATATGAAGCAGACTGATTTTACCGGGCAATATCTCTTCTTGCACAAAGAATTCCCGTTGAAGTGAAGAGCCCTTCTGTTTACCATTGAGGTTTATCATCATTCTGCTTATGATAATGAAGTCAATTAGAACTCCATGCATTCAGAAAGGAGGCAGCTAGCAAAATCAGGCTTTAAATATTAGACATCTGGAGAAAAGCCAAAGATGAACTGGCATGAAAATGGAATTACCGCCTTGCCTTTACAGCTGGTCTCTTCAAGTAGAATAGGAGACTTCCAGAAGATGCATTGCAAAAAAAAAAAAAAAAAAAAAAAAAAAAAAAAAAAAAAAAAAAAAAAAAAAAAAAAAAAAAAAAAGTACCACTGGGCAAGCATAAGATGAGAGAGATACAGCTGTCAGTCTGCTGCTGGGGCCAGGGGGCCAGTTTTATCAGTCTTATATGAAATTAGTTAATGGATGGGAAAAATAAAGTGAACTAAAGTTATTATGGAACTAAAAATGTGCATCTTGTCAAGAAAAGGGTAAGTTCAGTAATTCAAAAGGAAATGGGCTGGAGAGATGGTCTTAGCCACATTGCATCATGTTCCTCCCACCCACCCACACCCACCACAAGCACTCATTTTCTGAAGGGCAAGATTGTCTCAAGGTCTTATCAGCACTACCTGCATTATCAAGGCATAGAGAATACAATCAGACCTCTCCCCTTCATAATGTAGATGTTGTCTTTTAAAAGCAAGCTTGATTATATTCTGAATAGGTCAGTCTGTGTGCCTGACATTTCTCCTCAGTTTCCTGTGACCTTTTAGTAAGAATGACTTGGTTTTGCACTGCAGAAAAATGGAACTATCCCTTTTCAGTAAGTGACTATGAAGAGCAGAGTTTGAACACATCCCGTTTTCTGTAGCAATTTATTATAAACCCAACAACAAAGTCAATGGAACTCTCCCTCGAAAAACACAGGTCCTATTTGGCTTTAATTTTATCTCAGTCTGCTGCTCACTCACCTACATTTTGTAAATATTTAACCAAATGTGCAGTCACATTTGCTCCGGGAAGGTAACAAATTAATATAGTATCTGGAAGCAAATCTGACTTTTATAATGTATGCTTAAACAGATGTCATCGCTGAATAGGATTGTAGAGAATTATTAACACGGACCTCCTGTGGTTATAGGAAGACAATTATCAACAGCAATCCAGCTTCTGAAAAGCAGAAATGTGCCTCTCTATTAGGTTTCAGTAACAGATCATTCAACTGTGCAGATCATCAGTGCTCAGATAAACATGATAGCCTCTAGCCCCTGTGAAATGCTTTAGGACCTAGCCTACAGGTCTGGAATACTTCCAATGGATGCCCATCAAGAACCATCCTGCTATAGACACAAGGCCACTCACTTCCTTAGGTGAATACACTTGTGCTAGAAAGGCATGAGTGTAGTTGTCATGCCTACAAGGGACTATGGTTTCCTAATGTACAAAGTACTCATACCTTATTAATTAAGCACAGGAATAACACTCACCAAGAGTGACATTAGCAGAGAACCGTGGTCTTACACTTATCTCTGGGACACTGAAACATAGGGTCAACTGTAAGTATATATGTATTGAGAACTTAGATTAGTAAGACTATGTGCCAGGTTCTTAACTGTAGATGCAAACACCCTTCACGAATGGCCCTGTCACTGCTGATACGAGAGGAGAAGTTAGCCAGCAAGGAGAAAGGGCTCTACTGACAACATAGTTGTAAATCAAGGTACATAAGACAGAGAGAATCATTGGAAGGCCCTGGTAGAGAACACAATCTAGATCAGAAATCAGCAAATTCTCTCATAAATCCCAAGAAACCAAACACATGGTGTCTATGGAATGCAGTTGATTGTTGTTGCAGTGTGTGCATGAGTGTGTGTGCATGTATGCATGCGTGCATGAATGTGAGTGAGTGTGTGTGCGTGTGTGAACTCAGGAAAACATATGCTATTTGCATACTTATATAGGTCAAAGGGCAATCTTGGGTAATAATCTTGCCTTCCATCATGTGTGATACAGGATCTCTGTTGTTGCTGTGCTGTGTGCACCATACTAGCTGTTCTCAAGCTTCTGTCCATAAGCTGACATGGAATACCCCTCTGTATGCTATGAATATGTTTTAGTATAATTGGCTGTTAAAGAAACTGTTTTGATCAGTGGCTTAGTAGAGTAAAGCCAGGTGGGAAATCTGAACAGAGATATAGAGAGAAAGTAGCTGAAGTCAGAGAGATGCCATTTAGCTGCTAAAGGAGACAGATGCCCAGAACTTTTACATGAGTCACAGCCTTGTGGTGATACACAGATTAATAGAAATGAGTTAATTCCTGATATGGGAGTCTTTTGTTTTGTGTTGATTTCATTGGTTAATAAAGAAACTGAATTGGCCCTTTAATAGGACAGAAAATTAGGTAGGCAGAGTAGACAGAACAGAATGCTGGGTAAAAGAAGCCTAGTCAGGCAGTCGCCATAATTCTCCTCTCCGAGACAGAAGCAGGTTAAGATCTTTCCTGGTAAGCTACCACCTCATGGTGCTACACAGATTATTAGAAATAGGTTAATCAAGATGTGAGAGTTAGCCAATAAGAGGCTGGAACTAATGGGCCAGGCAGTGTTTAAAAGTATACAGTTTCAGTGTAATTATGTCCAGGGCTAAGCTAGCTGTGTGGGATCCAGGTAGGAATGTAGCCTGCCGCTCCTTCTACAAATTCCCATTTCTGTTCATTTCTGTCTCCCATTGAGGTTAAGATAACACACTCATGCTGCATGGTAGGCTTTTACATGGGCATCAAACTCAGATCCTCAAGCTTGCACAATTACCCATACCCATGGGGTCATCTCCTCAGCCCTGCATTTTAAAAATTCCTTTTAAAAACTCTTAAGAGACTTAGACAAAGGTCCAAACCAGCCTTGTGGGTGATAGTTTTTCAAGACTTTGATGGATAAGGAGGAAGTGGAAGCAGAAAACAATTACTCCCCAAGACTCAAGTTGGGAAGTTAAGAACAGAGGAGGTAGAGGTATCTTATGGGGCGAAAAAGAGGCAACCATTTTGAAGGCAAAACAAACAAACAAAAACCACCATAGACCTTGAACATGGAAGAATAATCATCCAGTTTTATTCAGTTTTGACTTAAAAAGCCATTTTTCTCCTATGAAGAAAATTAGCAAGAGTTGTACCCAGAACCTGCTGAGAAGGAATTAAGGGACAGTAACAGGCAAGATAGAGTCTGGGGTGTGAGATGAAAGAGAGGAGAGAACTGTCCCTTTGCCAAGGGCTGTCATCTCTGTCAGTGCACTGAGCTAAACCACATGATCTGTCTTGTGGTTCTGCTGTTCTTCTGTTGGCCAAATGCTTCTAAAATCCCAGCTGGGAATTCCAGATTCACCCTTTCTAACGTCTCTGTTCAAGCCTTCATATTTGTCCAGGTGCAAGTGTCTACATAGAAGTGCTTACCTGGCAATTCATGTTGGTCATTTTCGGGTAGGTTGATGCCCTCCTGTTCCCTGTGCCTCCCCTCTTCTTTGGGAAGGGGCAATCAACTTGACTAGGCAGGCCTAGACAGAAGGCAAGCAGAAATCAAAGTTTCCCTGTCTCTGGGCTGTGAATCAGCATCTCTGTCCGCATACATTTCGTGCCATGCCTAGAGGACTCAGCGAGCATCTGCCAAGATGGTCCCTCCTACAAGAGTGAGCTCAAACCTCACCTTTTCCATGAAACTTTTCTAGGAGGAAAGGAGCCTTGACCTGTTCTGGTGGGTACAATGACTGGCCATTGATACACACCTGGCTTTCTGTCTCCAAAAATGTCGGTTCTCATTCTCCCATCCCACTTCTCAGCCACAGACATTCACATGTCCCAAGACAATGCCAGCACCCGGGTGCTGCTTTCTGAGGGTCTGTTCAATCTGATGCTCAGTAATCATCCTTATGAAAAAAAAATCCCCCCAGTACAATCTGTTGCAATAAACTCAAATAGAGACACCGCAAAGTGTTTCCCCTGCCTGCCTATTAAAGGCTTAGGAAATCCCCACTGCTTCTTTGGGTTAAGCCGACAAGATTCACAGCTTCTTGAGCAGAACGCCATTCCCCTTAAAGGCTTTACTAAGTGAACAAAAGTAGTTAGGTGTGGCCAAGTGTCTCTGAGGGCACCCTGAGCTCCAACTTTCTCCTTTGGAAAAGAATAAAGCAGATTAGCACATTACAGACTCCCAACCCTGTTAAAGGGCATTTGGCTGCTTCCAGGTTTCCCTGATGACAAGGTTTGTTTCTCTAAGGTAAACTAGTTCCTCAGAGCACTGTGAGGAGGGCAGCAGGAGAGCCAGGTGTTGCCCACAGTGGGGCTTGTGTGCGTCAGAACGCTTGTGGGAGAAAATATCCATTATTAGATGTGACATATCTGTAGCAACTCCACATCAGACTAGTTCCTCAAATTAAAAAGAAAGAAAAAGGTAATTTGGGATTGGGAATGAAGGGAGAAAAGTAAAGAGGCCTTCTTTAGGAAGTACCAAAAAGTACCAATGGTTTTAAGGAGCCTCATACTTGTGCAGTTAGCAGAGTCTAAAGAAGGACAATGGGTCACTATCCAGAAGAGAATGACCACATCCATATGACGGCATTTCTGGCTGTTACTGGGTTGTTTGCGGGCTGCACATCACAATGGCAAGGTGAGCTCATGCCTGATTCTGTGCCTTGGAGTGGGAATCTTCTGGATCGTTAGCTCACCAAGTTGGCTCAACATCTTACCGCTTTTCTAGATATGTAATTTGTCTTGTACACTGTTCTCTTCAGCTGTGAAATAGGACTGATACCAAGATGTGAGTGTTAAAGGTGTAAACTGAGGGCTGCCGGGAGGGTTAAGTGTTTGAGAATGCATGCTGCTCTTCCAGATGACTGTAATTTACTTCCGAACTCATTACTTTCTTTCCTGTATTCCCAACTCCAAGTTGCCATTTTTGTTCAAGGAGCTAACTGGATGTGAAGTTGAATGCCTATAGGTCACATGTTAGACTGTCCACAGCTGCCTCTAACTCCAGTTCCAGGGGACCTGATGCCCATTTGACTTCTACATGTACCTGCACACACACACACACACACAGAGAGAGAGAGAGAGAGAGAGAGAGAGAGAGAGAGAGAGAGAGAGAGAGAGAGGAGAGAGAGAGAGAGAGAGAGAGAACAGACACACAAGCACATACATAAAAATAAAATAAAAGTGTAAAATAATCTGATTTTTCTTAAGTAATTATTGACTGTAGCAAACAGAACTGTGCCCATGGTGCATATAAAGAACTTAGAATGTAGTTTTCAGGACCATCCTCAAATTCATGCTAAATCATCCACTTTCACCTCAGAGTTACAACTTCACTCATGTAAATTTATTATTATTATTATTATTACTGTTTTTTTTATTATTTGCAAATATGTGAAATAGCATCCAGGGTCTCAAGCATACTGCATAAACATTTTATCACTGAGCTACATCCGGCCTTTAACAAAATCAAATCAAGTATCAACCTTGCTCAACTATATCTTAATCAAAGCATATGTTGTTTATTTTTCTGATATGTCTTACTTTCCTAAAAACAGAGCAATATCTGCCACATAATTCTTTGGAGTTAATGGCAATTTCTTCTGCAAGCAAAGAAGATAAACTTTGGCCAAAGAGCATGCAGATGAGTACTGACTTAAGTTAACTTCAAAATGCTCCATGTACTTCCTCAATACAGAGTGTACTGGTTTAAATATGAAAACTCTCCCTCAGGTTCATGTTTGAATGCTTAGTCCCAAACTCGCTACCTTGAGAGGTTCTGAAAAACTTCAGGATACAAGCCTCTCTTCAAGAAGAGGGTCAGTACAGGAACGGCTTTGGAGTTATACTGGATAGCTGAACCTCTTCTGGCCCTGCCCACAACATGATCCTACCACCATGATTCTCTGCCCAAGTACAAAGAGCCAGGAATCCATGACCCATCCCCACTGGAACCCATCATCCAAGGGCAATCTTTTCTTCCCAATGGAGCTTACACCAAGCACTTGGTCACAGCAACACAAAGTGATGGGCACACCAAGTCTGTCCATCCAGATCCTGCCAGTTCACTTTTGGTTTCCCCTTGAATACTTACTGCATCAGACAGAAAGGGAATTTTAGGTTGGAGGTCTGGTGTTTTGTTTGTTTGTTTGTTTTGTATTTTGTTTTTATCAAGTTGGATATGAGCGAAATTCAGTCAATTTGCGCCGTGAAGAGAGGAAGCGGCTGATGGGCAGTCATCAGAATTACACTGTTTCCCAAACCGCTCTAAACAATCAGCTGTGCTTACAGTCTCTGATTCTCACGGTGAAATGTTTTTGGCCCAGATAACTCAGTATTTTCTACACAAAGGCAAAATCAAAACACATCTACCCGTGCAAACGCCACTAAAAGAAGCAAATCTTGTGGAGGTGTTTTGTTCATATGTCTGACTCTAGGCAGCCTAAACTGAAAAGAATCTCATTATCTCAGGCTGCCATATGTGTGTGTGTGCATATAAGTAGGAAGGAAAAGGAAAACAAACTCAAAACATGGCCTCAGCTCGCAGGACTGTGAGAGCCCGTCTCTGGTCCCTAATTGGAATATTACACACCAGCTATGATGCGTGTGGCCACGCCGACCTCACACGTGCACATCATCAGAGGAGCGCACTAATCAGGCTTCATGTCCACAGTTTATACGAAGTAAACAAGGAGGAGCGTGCCTGCTCTCTCTGCACTTGCAAAGCTTGGCTGGGGTGAACCTGTCCTAGAAAGAATTTCCAAAATTGAGTTGTCAAAGTTATATTACAGATTAAAGACTTCTTGTTATTCCAGTGGGAAACTACAGACACATGTGGTAATTACAGACACCTCATGTATCCTTAGATACATAATGTAGAGTGTAGGACTGAGAGTTTGTAAGGATTTTGTATGTTTTTATCACAAAAAAAAATAGAGGCTAATAGTTGAAAAGACTGCTGGTTTACCTTCATTTAATGTTTACTGACATGTAAACATTTTCTGCTATTATATGGTATTAGACAGATTACAGCTTTTATGTATGAATTTTAAAAGTTCAAAACAAGATAGAAATCAACATTGCCACTGTTTTTAACAAGTTAACATTTGAACAGAAAAGCCATGCAATGTACATGGGCTTCCCAAAGGAGAGCTGCAAATAGATTCAGTTACTACAGAGTGTGGCCTAGACATGGGACATGGACATATTCTATGATTCACAATTTCTTCCACCTAAGGCAGACTTTCTTCTCCATCAGTCCACTCGCAGACAACCCCAAGCAGCAGACGTAAATGCCTGGTGAACATGAGGGACAGACAAATGTTCTTTCTTGTCATGGAGCAGCAAGGATCCAAACTTCCTGCTGAGCCTTTCTGTGGACTGCTAATATATGAGAAAGATCTTGAAGCACACACAACTCATTTCATTACTGGAATTAATATTAGATAGGATCTATGCAACATTACTTAATGATATATACAAAAACAAAGGCTCAGAAAGACTTTATTGACTTGTACATGAACACATCAGTTATCCAGAGTTTAAAAATGTTTGAACGCATTTATCATCTGTGTACAGGAGGGCTACTGATTTTTTGAGTTAATCTTGTATACTGCTACATTACTGAAAGTGTTTATGAGTTGTAGAAAATCTTTAGTAGAATTTTTGGGGTCACTTTTGTAAACTATCATATTACAAATGATAAATGGGCTGAGAAAAAAAAACATCACCCTCACAACAGCTACAAATAGTATAAAATAACTCAGAGTAACTCTAACCAAACAAGTGGAAGACTTGTATGACAAGAACTTTAAATCTTTGAAGAAAGAAATTTAAGAAGACACCAGAACTAATCATAGAATGCTTCCAAAACATCTACAATTTTCAATGCCCCAAAATGTAAATTTCACAATATCCAATATTCCAATGAAAAAATGACACTGCAAACCAGCAGAAAAAGTATAACTTGTAATAAAGACAAAAAAATAATTACATACAGTCCAGAGTTGCATCAGAATTAGAATTGGGAAATGAGTATACTAAATAACAAAACTGAATTTCATATGTGCAGAACAATAGGCAGAGGTGGAAAAAACACTAAAAATAATAAATTGAGCAAGTATAAACTACAAAAAACTAAGATTATATTTGAAAAGATTGAAGTCATACAAAGTATTTTCCTTCATCTTAGCAGCAATGGTCTTTGAAAATTTCAAGGTTATTTGGAATTAACACTTATAAATAGACTTTGCATCAAAGAAAAACAGACAGACAAACATGAAAAGACAAAATATTGTGACTGGACAAAAATCAAAGAATACTGCTCACAAATCTATGAAATACTGTTAATCAAGACTTACAGAAAATTTGTAATATAAAACACAAAGGCAAACAATAAATTCTGAAACTGATTATTTCAGTATGTGCCTTATGAAATTAGAAGGAAAAGCATACCAAACCAAGCAAGCAGGGAGGGTGTGAAGATAAATATCATGCCTTTAATCTCAGCACTCAGAAGCAGAGATAGGCAGATCTCTATGAGTTAAAGGTCAGCCTGGTCTACAGAGTGATTTCTAAGCCATCCAGGGCTGTTACAAAAAGAAACCCTGTATCATAAAACAATAAATACAAATAAACTCAATAAAGAAAATCTAAATAACTAAAGAATGTCAACAAAGCCTATGCCTATGTTTGGAGAGCCATTATCAGCGTAGGTTCTGTGTTTGGTAAGGCTTGGAAGGGATGGACACTAAGGGCAGCTTTTTGTCTACTAGTTCAGCAACTTAGATGAAACGGCCCCCCTGAGAAAGTGGTCTGCAAGCCTGGCTGGAAGGGAGGCTTTCTCACCCTCCTATACTACTGGAGAAATACATCTCTTCTCAGAAACCTTTGCGCACAGAAGACTCAAAAGACCTACTTGGGTGAATTGTAGAAAAACTTTAAGGAAGGGGTAATACCAAATTTATACAAATCATTCCATATTGTTAAAGAAAGAAGAGTTTTCTAATCATTTTTTGATGCTAGCTTTACCAAAAGAAAAGCATAAGCAAAGGAAACAGGTCAACAACACTCGGGAGCATAAATGTAAACATTTTAGAGGGTTTTAAACACAATGACTCCAAAAGTGCATAAGAAATTGCATCTGATACTGAGTGTATAAGTGTGATCAATCCCAGAAGTGTGGGGTATCCTCACATCCTCGGTGAGATGACATTGTCACTGTGTGTCTTTGGAATTCATCACAACTTAGTATTTTTTACCACACCTATCTGATACATCTTTTTTAAAAAAAAAAAAAAAGAGATAAAACTGTTATTTGTAAACTGTTCTTTCATCCCGCAACCTTGCTAACTGCACTGTTGGTTTAGAAGTTTATTGAGTTGTTGCTGTTGGGGTGTGTGTGTGTTTGTGTGTTGTTTTGTTTTGTGGTTTACACTGACTTCCTCATGCAAACCCTCATGGCATCAGCACAGACAGCAGAGTTTCTTCCTTCCCAATCTGGATACATCTCATCTTTCGGTCTTGCCTTACTGTAACCTAGGACTTCCACCCCATAATGTTGTATAATCTCATTCATCATATAAGGGAAACCATTTAGTCTTCTAAGTATTCTTTTAGGGTTCTTGCCAATGTTATTTGTTAGGTTGGGAAATGTGTCTATTTCTACTGTATTGAGAACTTTTATAAGGAAGTGGTAGATTTTCTCAGATGCTTTTTTCTATATAAATTGTCATTACTTTCAACAGATTAAAAAGATTAACAGCATGCCAGAAATAAACCATTAATTTAAATCTACAAAAAATTTGCAAGACCCAAAGACTCAAAGCACTGCTAGTGAATTAATGGAGACAAAATAAATGGGAAACTCACTGACGAGAACTTCTCTGAGCATCTGGTAACCAGTAACACAAGAACCTGGAAGGTGGGAAGGGAATGGCTGATCTGTATCATGAGTCCCTGTCTCAAAAAGTCAAGAGCTGGGTGATAGCTCAATAGTAGACCACTCACCTAATATACACAAGACCTCAGGTTCCATTTCCAGGACCATAAAAGAGGAAAGCAAAACAAAAAAGGAACTCCCGTGAGCACAGACATAAAGGAAATGGGAGGGGAAAACCTGAGAAGTTCTGACTTCCCCACAAAAAGAATACTGGGAGAGCAAATGCCCAGAGGAAGAAACACACTGTGTATAAGGAAGAAGATGGAGTAAGAAAAGCAATAGGAGGAATGATGGGGATGAGATTAGAGATTCAGCCGGCAGAGAAGGCTGAGGACTAGAATCAGGAGTTTACTGGAGTACCAAACAAGTAAGGTTGTAATCCCTTTGTTCTGGTTTCTAGATGACATTCAAGCAAGAGAAAAACATAAGAGTTTGAGAAAGCCATTGCAAAAACAGAAAGGAGGCAATGCAATCCAGACTGGTAGAAGAGGAAGTCATGAGAAATGGCCAGATTCAGAACACGTGATGAGTAAGGCCGAGGTGATTTACTGATGGATTGGTTGTACTGGAAGAAAAGTGGGAGAGACAGAGCTACAATTCTCTAGGTCCCTGGAAGAAGAGATCGCAGTTTGTTAAAATCAGAGAATTATGGGAAGAATGGGATGGGGGAGAAGCTCACTTTAACGGAGCTGAAGATAATATATCTACTGAGATATCTAGCTAGAAACCAGAGACTGGCATTCAGGAAGACAGCCCTGGCTGGAGCTATCAATCTGACATTTGCACCCATGAAGATGAGTTGACAAAGGGAATGACTGAGCCCTGGGCTGTTTTGAGGACCAAAGGTGGGAAAGACAAACAAACTAATAAAAGACACATGGATAGGAGAAGTGGAAGGTGGTGATGCCCTGGGAGCCAGAGAATGCAGGGCATTGTTTGTTTGTTTGCTTGAGGGTCAGTCAATAGATTTAGAGCCTGTGTTTTCTCTGACTTGAGCTCCAATATGACCTGGTGTGACTGGACCTATGAGGAAATGGGACAGAAGACTTTCACATAAAAGGAACAAGATTTCTGTAGATTGCTTTTGTTTGTTTGATTGGTTTTTTTTTTGGGGGGGGGGGTTGGTTGTTTGTTTGTTTGGTATGGTATAGTTTGCTTTGTTTTTGTAGGGAAGAACAAAGAAATGGGTCAACTGCCTGCTAAGGAGAATCCTAAATCAAAGTGTGCTTTGTGATGTTGGAATTATCGGAGAGTGGGGGCTGTCTATTTGCTTTCTTTTCTTTTCTTTTTTATGTCTGTATTTTCCAAATTCCTAAAATGGCTTTATTTGTATTTAATTTCAAAAACAAAATAGCAGAAGAAAACAGTGTAAGTTCTTCCTCTTAATCATCATGATTCATAGTACATGTGGGTAGATTCAGTTAGGGAGACAATTATTCCAAAACATGCGCCATCTTGTTTATCTGTTTTCATCATTATTCTTTTACTTTGCAGTGATGGGGATTCTAAGTCATAACACAAAGAGACTAGCACCAAAGCCGCCGCCATGTGGGTGGAAATCTGGGTACCTGGCTCAGCCTTCCCATGCCCCAGGCAGAGGAGGCAGAGCTGCCACCCATGAAGCACTTTCAAAGTCTGGAAGCCTTTCGGTTCAGTAGCCATCTGTTGTGATGATTCAGGTCACCTACAATTACGTTTGAATATAAAAGTGACTTTAATACCTAGTAATTTCAATTATGTTCTATGCATTGGGAAACCATATCCTTGAGTTCTTTACTTTTTGGATTAACCCTGCAGTTTTTATGACTCATACTAATTCAAGGAATCAAGGGTCCAAGCAGGTATTGGCAGACTGGCAATACAGATGCTTGTGATGGACTCGGAAGGGAGTGAATCCTTCAGCAATGGGTAGCATTCTCACATGGGGCAGCTGTGGACACTGTGCTCTCATAGTTTGTAGTCAAACAAATGAATGTTTTAAAACCATTTTTAAAAGTTGATTTAATGATCTTTAAACACAGAAGATCTTGCCAAGTGCAACATGAATTGCTGCTACTTCTGGTTCTAGCGTCTTTGCAAGTTTGTGAAATATAGATATTGGGTATTTGTCACCTTTCCTAGAACACAAATCCTAAAACCTCTGCAGTCTCGAACAGTAAGTGTCTTTTAGTATAGTGATCCACGAGAAGCCATCAGAATGCTTCAGATGTAGGCTGGTCAACAAAAAGTGCAATGCAGGATTTGAGAGTTGGAGCTTTTTTCTCACCTCTAATTTTCCATAGACGGTCAAGGAACTAAAGCTTAAGATCACCCAAATGATCCATGAATTTAACCAGCATGGTTAAAGTACCACCACAAAACCTCAGAAAAACAGGGTCTGGAGAGGTTTCAAAAAGACCAACAAATGGGGATTTCAGAACATGGTGCACAACCCCCTATCAACCTCTTCATCTGTGTCCCCTAATCAGTGGGTGGCACCTTCAATCACTTTCTACCTTATTCTCTGAGACAAGGAGTTGCACTAGACCTAGGGCTCATTATTAATTCAGCTGACCATCTGGCCAGTGAGCTACAGGGTTCTGCCTGTCTTGTCTCTACTTGTCTTCCACCACTGCCCACTAGAGCTGGGATTATGGATGCGGGCTTTTACAAAGGTCCTAGGGGAACCTGCCCTCGGGTCCTCAGGCATGCACAGCCAATACTTGAGCAACTGAGCTATCCTTGCTATGATGATGTGAAGTCTATAACAAAGATGTCTCTTGATGAACTTACATATGCATATACATCATGTGCACATACAGGTACCTCAAAGAAATGCTCACATTAATCTAGGTATCTGGAACTCAGTCAGTGACCACCAAGAAAGAAAAGTAAAGCTAAAGGAAATGTGTTTGTCATTGACATGGCAGAGTCTACACCTGATTCATGGCCGGTTTGCAAGGCCTATAGGCTTCATTCCACAGTGTAAACTACTTTTGAGTTTCATTTTGTTGCTTGAACTGAAATAATCCATGGCCAGACACTTGTCCCAGTGGCAGGCAATTCTAACAGCTCTAGCCAAACATCATGCATCCAGATTGGAGAGGAGAGACTGAAGCGATAACTATCTGTTGGCTACTTAGGCTAAATTGACCAAAATACTTCAGTTTGTCGATGACTTAAAACTTCAGTACATTTTGGCGTTGGTTGCTGGGACATCAACAGAAATAAGCTATTTGACTCAAAACAATAGAAGTTAATAAAGGAAGTGAATCGTAAAAACATAGTTGCAAATGCTTTCCTGTCTAGCATGCTCACCTCTTCTATGAGACTTCTGTTTCTCTTCCCTGGAAGTGACATCCCCCTCCCATCTCCTTTCTTTGAATTCAGATTAAGTGTGAATTGTGTTGACCAGAAGAATGCAAGGAACACAGTGCTTTGCACTCCGAGATCAAACATTCAGACTTAACAACCTCCGATGATTTTCTTTGAGGCAGTTAGTTACTTAAGAAAAGCCCTCGAAACTGGGATGGTGGTACACACTTGGACAATCAGGATAAGTTCCATGTCAGCCTGGGCAACAAATGAGACCTTTATTTAAGAAAAAAAGAGGAGGAACATGGTAGTGTATTGGGTAATTTGTGTGTCAACTTGACCCAAGCTGGAGTCATCAGAGGAAGGAGCCTCAGCCAAGGAAATGCTCCATGAGATCCAGCTGTAAGGCATTTTCTTAATTAGTGATTATAACCTATGAGTATAAAATGTTTTGACGGTTTCTTTTGTTAGTATATTAATTCAGAGGGGCAAGAAAATATGTGAACTGTATATCTTTGTTCAGAATGTACTAAAATATATGGAGAAGGCAGCACAATAGGGTCAGGGTCATCCCCTATAAGCTCTGCTTCCTGGGACGAAGTCTTGACTTAGGACCACTCCAGTGGTAAAGCCAAAGCTAAGGAATGGTAAACAATAGCCCGACATCATGGTGCATAACTAGAATCCCAGCATTTGAGAGTTGGGGGGAAGAGGGTCTCAAACGAAAGAAAATAAAGTAGGAAAAGAAAAGGAACAGAAAGGAAGAGAAGTGGAAGAAAAAGGAAGAAAGAGGCAGAGAAAAGAAACATGAGAAGATGAGAAAAGGTGTGTGTGGAAGCACAGGGGATGCCTTGCCAGGACACATGACTGCAAGACAATGCAATTGTCTGGTAGAGTTAAATCAAACAGACAGTATTTATAGGAAATAGAGCCAAGTTTCAATGAACTAAGAAAACAGAAAAGTCAGACACATTGTTATTTCTAGCCCTTAGAGCAACTAGAATGAGCAGACCATGGCTGCCTAAGTCTTAGTAAACTGTGGAAGCATTCCAATTTTATTTCTCTGTATTTGTCATAAATTGCTCTTGTTCAATTTGCTGAAAGCTGTGAACTGTCCTGTTGTTTGAGCAACAACGGTAAAACCACTCACATGATAATATGTTCTCCTTTTCTATTTTGTCTTAGAAATTTATGACGTGGCCTACAAAGGTGACTCAGAGGGTAACGACGTTTATCTCTAAGCCTGATGACTTAAGATGCATGAGCCCATAGGTACACATACACACACAATTAATTAAAAATATGTGTCTCTGTCTGTTTAGGTCAAGCTATCTGCTTCTGCTCAACTTAATTCACTGTTCCATTTATCACAGGTATGAAGTTTTTTTAAAAAAATCTGAATTTGCATCTAGGGCATGACATAAGCAAGATGGCCTCTTTCTGTTTATGTTGTTTTTCCTAGAACCGCTCTCAGCCTGGCCTTTGTGTTCATAGAAGGAGCTCCCTGCACATGTGAGGTACCTAAGGAATTATTTGACCAGTTAGCATAAACATTCATTAGCCATGAAAGTGTTTTCCTCACAGACTTGCATGTTGCTTGGGATTCCCCTCACCGGTGCTATTTTATAATGATTATCATGGGATACATGGTGAACTTAGTCAAACATTTTCGAAGAAAGAAAACTTGTGCTAGCACATTATCTCAGTGTGAGCTCTGTCTACTCAAGGCATCTCTACTTAGCACGTCCTAAGAATTCAAACCAAGTCGGGCAGTGGTGGGGCACACCTTTAACCCCAGTAGGCAGAGGCAGACAGATCTCTGAGTTTGAAAGCAGTCTGATCTACAGAGTAGGTCCTAGGACAACTGGGGATACACAGAGAAACCCTGTCTATAGAAACAGAAACAATAAGAAAATAACAAGCAAAAAGAATTCAAGCCAAGGATGGATGGGTTTTGCTGGAGATCTAAATGGAAGGCTGGAAAAGTCTAAGATTCTCTGTGTGCCGCTCATAGTAAGCATACATCCTGCCCTATGGACCTATCATGTTTGGGCTATTGGGGAGAGAGTAATGGAAACAGGGGCGGAGGAAAATTATGAGGCTGGCATTAATCGATGCTGGGAAAGGAAGGAAATCAACTCTTCTCTCCTTCTAAGACATTTTATGAAACACTCCTACGAGTAATCCCAGAATCTAGGCCCTTCCTGATCTGTTAGGTATTCAACTGGAACTTACATCTAAATCAATTGTCTAATAATGATACAGGCTTCCTCGCAGGCAGAAAAAAATATCCTTCCCTATATTTATTAATGTACAACTTGTATTGATACAATAATATACACTAATGTACCATGTAGGAAGAACGAAACTCAATGCTATCTGTCTCGGGGAGAAAGATGCCATTCCATTGATTGTACCTGGAAAGAATCAAGTGCTCTATGATCTAAATGGCTTTGAGCTTATATAGTAATTTACAGGAAGCTAATGCTGTGTACTCCGCTTGGAGACAAGAGCTAATCCTGTAACGCTAGAGTGTTTTTTAAGATATCAGGGAGGTTGACTCATTTTAAGATAAACCACAAGTCAAAGTAGCCCAGGTAGCAAATGTTTCTTAAAAGGAAACATATTCCCAGCATCACATTAGAGCTACTGCTGCTGCTGAGGCCAATTTAGCAGAAATTGAAAGGCGGGCAGTGCTTTCCTGTTCTTCGGCTCGCTTTCCTGAGTTTCATATCCTGACCAAGCACTCACAGAGAAGGAACCCATCGGCTGGAGGGCATGGAGTCAGGGGGCTCGAGTGCTTCTGCCAACTGCTCTCCTCTTTCCCTCTGCCCCCTTCCATCATGTTCTTTGTGCTGGCTGATCGAAACCTGCAGCTCACAGTGATCGCAGAGGGTCACCTGCCACTGGCGTCAGGAGCCTGATTTCTGGTCTTCTTTATCTGAAGTCATTCTGATCAGAAACAACGGAAAGCAGGAGAGAAAGGAAGTCTCATAGCAAATAAGGATAGCAAAAACAACCAAGTCCTGACCAAATGGGAAAAGGAAAAGGCATTTATATTTATATACATTTATGGATGAAGTTCCTATTTTTTTTCAGTCCTGAGACTAAGAAAAGGGAGGGACCATCATTAAAAAGCACTTTCATATTATGTGTCAACTCTTCAAGTCAATCAAGTTTGAAATCTGCCATTTTCTTGAGAGCCTAGCTTTATGCCATAAGACACTTTGTAACTGGTTTCCTTTTCACAATGAAATGATTCCTTAGAATGGAGACATGGTGCCAGCCAGGTCCTCTGTTGCCATCAGACAGACTCACGATCATGTTTTAAAGACCCAGTTCCTGTTACACGCCTGCTTGACTCCCCTAGTCATCCGACACTTGGGTCTGCTACTGCTTTGTCTCCATAATAAGTACTTGACTCTTAATTCTGGCATTTTCTCTGTGTGTGCCCACTTGTGTCTCCAACTGTACCTAATATCTCTTTAAGGAGAAGTGTCTACCTTCTTCCAGATCTCCCATAATCCTTAGCATACTTTCTGGCATGAGAATCATTATTGTAATGAAACAAATTCAGTGCTTTTCATGAATAATTCCAAATTAGCTATACTTTAAGGAAATGCATAGTGAGGTAAAGCCACTCAATTATTCTTAAATACTGGAATATGACATTTGTCATATTCATTTATTCAACTGGAACTCAGATAGCAGGAATTCCTCATCTTCTCCACATCACAATATACATAGAAAACATTCTTGGGTGGCAGAATGGGAAGTTGGCTCCGGGTGATTGGAGATAACTGTCTTGGACTGATAGAAATATATTTCTTAGCATACTTGTGATATATTCAGAGAAAAAGAACAAATCATGGTGAGTTTCAGGAATGGCTCCTGACTGTAATCTCATTACTCAGAAGGCTCAAGTACTGGAATTGGAAGTCTGAAGCCGGCTTGGATATACAGGAGACCCAACATAAAACAAAAGCAATAACAAACAGCAAAGCTAAGGTGACTTTGGGGTTATTTCATCTGTAGGGACTCATATGCTATTCTACTGAGACTTGCATACAAGGGTGAATCCAAGGTCAAAGATGGTTGACCCTTGACATTGAAAAGTAGAATGTAAATGCATAAGAAGGTCTATACTAGGGCCAGAAAGGTGTCATGGCCTGATGAGGGACCAAAGATGCTGTATTGAAAAGATGGGTTACAAGCCTTGTACAGCCTTGATATGAGGATTTGTGCCTAGTGTTATTATAACTTGTTCTGCCATGTTTGGTTGCTATCCCTGGGAACCCTGCTCTTTTCTTAAGGGAAACAGAAGAGGAGTGGATTTGGGGGAGGTGAGACATTGTGAGAAGGATTTGGAGGGGATGGGGAAAAACTGTGGTTGAGATATAATGTATGAGAGAAGAATAAATAAATAAATAAATAGATAGATTTTTAAAAAAGCAAAGATGATGTACCATCTTAGAGTCACTGAGAAAGCTCAGCAGACTGGGTGATGCTCAAGGCACTGGGAATAAGATTCTAGTTCTGAAGGAGTAGCTTTCATCCCAGAGGACTCCTTCGCTAAAGACACAGTGTTAGACAGGAAAGCGGACATATGACAAGACAGGAATGCCTACAAAACTGGTAGGGTAAACTTGAGTTAAACATTAAAGGAAAAGTTGAATTTCAACCAGTAGAAAGCCAGGATATGAGCAAAGACTTTGTTCCATAGAAAGGCAGCAATCAAGAGAAGAATGTGTTTTCATAGCTGGATAGAGCAGGAGAGATCTAGGAGAATATTGAGAGGAAATAGAAAGGCAATCAGCCTCCTCAGTCACCTGAAGAAAGCCCAGCCCAAGGCTTGCCTTTGGGCAGCTGGAAAGGACACATTCACAGATGCCCATTGAAGACGAAAAATGAACAGAGAGGTGAAGGAGAGGCATAGGTGAAGTTAGAGGCCCGGTTCCAGGTTCAGCAAGCTTATCTATAGGCTTCCCACTATATCTGATTTACAGATAAGTAGTAGGTGTTAGTGGGAATCTACCTCTTACAACATTGGGGCATTCTAATAGCTAAAAACCAATTCACTGTTCATCTAGGATTCTAGTTTCACAGGGCACCTTGTTTTGCATCAACAACTCAGTGGGAGAAATGAGACTCAGAGGCCATGGGAAAGTGAGCCTTGGCTCTTAGTCAGCTTCTCAGGGACACCATCTTTGCTTTTTTAAAAATCTATTTAAGGTCAACACAAACTCCCTTCATTTTGAAGGTCTTCTTGGTATTCTGTTACTTACTAAAATCTGAGGAGCTTTTGCAATGAGATTTTTTCAAATACAAGAAGTAAAGAAGTAAGTGCCAGCAATCATGAAGCAAGCAGACAGCAACAATGCACAGAGCAGAGGACCCAGGAGCCTGAGTAATTGAGCAGACCAGGGTTAGAGAAAATTAAAACGCAAAAGGCACAAATTAGGAGAGACCGGTTAAAGACTCTTAATGACTTCCAAAGATTGTTAGGAGACATTTCCAGTCTACGACCAGCTGTTGGGATAACACCTGATCTAATAGTTCATTTAAACAAAACCTTAGATGGTGATAAAGATTTGAATAGTCCAAGAAAACTGACAGCTGAAGCAGAAAAGGAACTGACAATGATTGAGGAAAAATTACAGGAGGTACATGTCGATAGGGTGAACCCAAATCTTAGCTGCGTCCTAGTCATATTGCCTTCCAGAATTTCTCCTACAGGGATTCTAATGCATGCCTGATAGTGTAAATTTGGTCAAAAATTTATAGCTGGAGCTGTTGCAGGCTCTAGAGAAGAATTTCTTCCTGATGTTTTGATAAATGGACATGTAATACAAGTCCCTTCAAAAGATATGTGTTTATATCCATAGATCGCGCTGACTTCAGTCTTGATCAGAATAGTTTCTTTTTTATAGAATGTAAATTATTTAATTTGAAGACTGATAGCTGTGGAAAGCACGAAGAATAAGTGAATAAATGAGACATTTATAGCACCCCTTCCAAGGGCCAGAGAGTACCATGGAAGAGGGTAAGGAACAACTCTAAGAGCCTAAGATTGTGGCATGGTGGAGGGGATGAGAAATACTGTTCTATGTTTTCTGGATATGACATGACCATTGCAATCATGAACACAGCTAGCCGTGATCCCCTAAGTATGACCTGAGTGACTTACAGGCAGGGACATGGGAAAGAGACTGCTTAAGAGGAAGAAGGAACTCAACAGGAGGCTGGGGAGATGACACAGGGTAAAAGAGTTGATTGTAATCAAGATAACTTGGATCACAGCATGAAACTGATAAAAACAATCTTTTTTTGCAAGATGGATGATTTCTCTAGAAAACTAAAATAGACTTGCTAGTAGAGAAATTTATAAACTCTTATTTGGAGAGTCACAGTATGTCAGAGATGAATACATCAAGTGAAAGGCCCATATCGACTGGAATATGTAGATATAGAGTTCCAGAAATGCTGAGCTATGGCTTAGAGTTATGAATGGGTCATCAGGACACAGGATTAATTTGTCTAGAAGACCTGAAGTCATTGAAATTTTGATATTTTTTTAAAGTGGGAAGTAAATCATAGATTCTAATGAATAAATAATTAGATTCTCATCTTTTGTGTGAAAATATTCCCCAAATGTCTCTGAAGGTTATGACCGTTAGCTCAGTCTGCATAATAGCAACCAACAGTTAACCTTCTATTTACAGCTCCCTTATTCTCTTATGATGCAAATACGTTTGTTTCCTATTGAAGGAAAGCAGTGTTTTCTTTGCAATGATAAAGAGTCCTAGGTTATGGCAATCTGTGAAATACATTAAGTGAAATGAGATTTTTTTTTCGCCTTTTCTCGCCTTTTTATGAAAAATTTCAATAGCTTCACATTTCATGCGAACATTTTCTCACAACTTTCCTATTCAGAAGCTATTATAAACTAGTCAAATGGGAAGTAAGTGTTCTCTGTATTTCACAAACCATCTTAGAATAGCACACATATTCAGATAACAAATTCAAGAAAGTATATGGTGAAATTCTGGACAGGGAAGACTGAAGTATCAGTAATGAACAGTCTCATGGAGATTTATACCACAGTATTTAATCCCTCTGCTAAAATGCTTTGCAAGTCAGCCTGATTTTGGAAGTCATTATCCAAAGAACAAATTAGTTATCACAGCTCTTGTCATCAGGACAGCAGAGGCCTTAAGCTGCCTAATAGACTAATTAAAGAATGTAAGTTCTGTGGAGTAGAAGGCTTAAAATATTTCGGGAGAAATAATTCCTGATAAAATCCAGCCTAAAGTAGAATATACCATTCATAAAAACATTGATAGTGATAGTGCCCAAATCTGACACATAGCATAGAATTGCTAGCTAGTTGTTCCATGCTGAGGTCACACTATGTAGTTGGATGTTTCTCTTTCTGATCACCTTTTCCCAAATAGCCAGGCACTGTTTCCCAAAGGCTTATATTAATTATAAATGCTCAGCAAATAGCTTAGACTTATTACTAGCTAGCTCTTACCTTTTAAGTTAACCCATATTCCTTATTTACCCTCAACCAGTTGGAAGTATGTTTATTAGCAAGGCAGATTCATTTCCTGCTCCCGCTGCATCTGGCTGGTGACTGCAGAAACCACCCTTCTTCTTCCCATCATCCTTAGTTTGATTGTCCCTACTAAACTTCCTGCCTGGCTATTGGCCAATAAGTATTTTATGAAACCAATTCAAATGACAAGTCTTTGCAAAGTACAAGAGCTTTATTCCACCACAGCTCTGCATGCTGTAATTTTACTAAGAAGATTTTGTTATAAAATAAAGCAAATTAAAATATATACCAATATCTGTTGTTTGGTATAAACATTAGATATCATTAAAATTTTTACTGATAAAAACAAATTAGGATACTATAATATATAAGTACATAATACTATACAATGAAAAAAACACCTTCTGGAATTCTTTTAGATAACNGAGAGAGAGAGAGAGAGAGAGAGAGAGAGAGAGAGAGAGAGAGAGAGAGACTCAGGTCAGAATAATAAAACTGATTAAAACTGACAAGGTATCTCTGTAAGCATACATGATGACAAAGAAATTAGACAGCACCAATTATGAAATCATTGTGGCTTTTCTCAACCTATAACATTAGGAATAATTTTATTGCATATTTCATTATTTTCTAAGGAGTTTTCGGTAAACATTTAATTATTACCTTAACAATCAAAGAAATGTAAGAAAATATGTCTGAGTTTTTAAAGATGTACTTGTGAGTCTTATCAATCCCCAATGTCACCAAACAAAAACAAGCAAAAATCCATATTTGTGAAGCCCAAGTCAGTGTCTAAAGAAGAGAAGGGGAACAAATTTTAAGAGCCAGAGGAGCAGGGAGTTTGCTGTGATATTGTCTCCTAGGAATGGCAGAAGCTCTGCCCGTAAAATCTCAACACATGAGTGCTTAAACATGAGCTGAACAAGGATACCAACAATAGACATGCTGATGTGGACAGGAGGAGAGCGCAGGAGGCCTCAGCCCTACACGAAGAACTATAGACAGCTAAGGAATCCTCAGATCAGGAGAATTAGTCTTCCCTGGAAAAAACTCACCAATTAGTTATACAATACTAAATGGTCAATGCTAGACACATTTATACAAGTAATACTAAATAGACTGAGCAAGTGGGACTTTGTATTTAGAACTATGTATGTGTGAGTACGTGCATGCATGTACTGTGTCTGTGTGTCTGCGTAATAGCAATTAGTGAAAAATAAAGGTCATAAATTTGAAAGAGAGCAAGGAAGGGGTATGTGGGTAGATTTGAAGGGAAGAAAGAGAAGCTGAAAGGGATACAGTTATATTATAATCTCAAAAAATAAAATAAATATATGGATTTTTAAAATATTCAGCAGATCACAGGCAGGAGGAGTTCATACCTGAAGAAACTTACTGAAAGATCTACTTGATTGCCCAGGGGATACACACTTCTAAAAACCTACTACTGTATTACAGCATCCACTTATCTCATCTAAACCCCCATTAAAATTGAATACAGACAGCCAGGAAATGAATAATACGGTAAACATAAGACAGATATGTATCACACCCATGATAGGAATATCTCCTGGAAAGACACTGTAATTCAGTGAAGAAAAGTTTGCTTTGGCATCACACAGAAGCAATTTTGAATTCCAATCTCCCCTCCACAAAAGATAGCTATGATGCCATTGCCTTTAAATATTTTGGGGTGAGCTGAAGCTTTTGTGCTGGGCTCTTATGGAAATGGCATGAAATAAATATTGGAACCCTTTTCTGCTATGGGTGTTTAAAAAAACTCTGTCTCCTCCCATACCATCCCAGTTTCCAAACATGACCACAAGTAAACAGATGCCCAAGAGGCTCAAAAGGAAAACTAGACTTGATACACACAAACTGTAATGATCATCTCTTTAAAATTAAGCATAGTATGATGAAGTTCTTAGTATGTCATAAAATATAAACTCACAGGCACATGCCTCACTACATCAACAATGTCAGATCATGTTGGGGAATATTTAGAAATTTATAGAGGGAGAGGTGAACGCCTGGGCTGCCAGATGGAGGGCCTTGCTCTCTAGACCCTAGGCCCTGGAGTCATTCCCCTCACCCCTTGCTCATCCTCCAGAGCCCCAGAGACCTAGGGGCAACCTCCTCACATCCCTAACCATCCTCCATTACACCTGTGACCACAAGAGCCTTGGCCCCAAGTGCTCCTGGAGAGGTGAGTATCTGGATTCCCAGCTAGAGGGCTAGATTTGTGGATATGTACTGTTTAAATTTGTTTTTGTCATGGAATATCTTGTTTTCTCCATCGATGGTGAATTCAAGCTTTACTGGGTAGAGTTAGTCTTGCATCTGTGGTCTCTTAGTGACTGCAGCACATCTATCCAAGACCTTTTGGCTTTCCTGATCTCCATTGAAAGGCAGGTATAATTCTGATAGGTCTATCTTTATATGCTACTTGACCTTTTTCCTTTGTAGCTATTAATATTCTTTCTTTATTTTGTGTGTTTTGTGTTTTGATTATTATATGGTGAGGGGATTTTTTATTCCGTTTATTTGGTGTTCTGTAAGCTTCTTATACTTTCATAGGGATATCCTTCTTTAGGTTAGAAAAGTTTTCTTCTATGATATTGTTGAATATATTTTCTGTGCCTTTGAGCTGGAATTCTTCTTCTACCCCTATTATTCTTAGGTTCAGTTTTTTCATGGTGTCCCAGTTTTCTGGATGTTTTGTGCTTTAAAAGCCTTTGACATATTCCAATACCTCTTTATGATAAGGATCATAAGGATATTAAGGATACAAGAAACATAGCTAAATATAATAAAGGCAATATACAGCAAGCCAACATCTGACACCAAACTAAATGGATAAAAACGCAAAGAGATTACACTACAATCAGGAGCAAGACAAAGCTCTACTTTCTCTGAATCTATTCAATATAGTACTGAAGATCTAGCTGGAACAATATGACAACAAAAGAGAATCAAATGGATACAAATTAGAAAGGAAAAAGCCAACTTTTCACTACTTGCAAATGATACAGTAGTATACATAGGTGAACACAAAAATTCTACCAGGAAACACTTACAGCTGGTAAACACCTTCAGTAATGTGGCAGGAACCAAGATTGACTAAAAAAATCAGTAGCCTTCCTACTGATGATAAATTGGCTGAAAAAGAAATCAGACAAACATCACCTTTCACAATAGCCACAAATAACATAAAATTTCTTGGGGGTAACTCTAACCAAACAAGTGAAAGACATTTATGACAAAAAAAAACTTTAAATTTTTGAAGAAAAAAGTTGAAGATAATGTCAAACTCTTAATGAAAATGAAAAGATCTCTCATGTTCTTGCATAGATAGGATCAATAGGATCAACATAGTAAAAAAGACAATCTTACCAAAAGCAATCTTCAGATTCAATGCAATGCCCATCAAAACCCCAGTAGCACAGACACTGAGATCAAAAATTATATAATTGGGACTTTGTGAAACTCAGAAGCTTCTGTAAGGCAAAGGACATGGCCAACAAGAAAAAAACCAGCAGACTACAGAATGGAAAAAGATCTTCACCAACCCCACATCTGACAGAGGACTGATCTCCAAAATATACAAAGAATTCAAGAAATTAGACACCCTCCCCCCCAAAAAAAAACAAATAAACCAATTAAAAAATAAGTTACAGATTTAAACAGATTGCTCTCAGCAGAGGAATCTCAAATGGCCAAAAGGCATTTAAGGAATTGCTCAACCTCCTTAACCATCAGGGAAATGCAAATCAAAACGACTCTGAGATTCCATTTTATACTTGTCAGATGGCTAAAACCAAAAACACTGGTGACGCTTAAGCTGGAGAGGATATAGAATAAGGGAAACACTCCTTCATTTCTATTGTGTGGACAGTTTGGGGAGTATTGGTATTAGTTCTTCCTTGAAAATCTTGTAGAGTTCTGGTCATGGGTTTGTTTTGGTTAAGAGACTTTTGATGACTGTTAGTGCTTATGGGTCTATTTAATTTGCTTATCTGGTATTTAATTTTGGTAAATGATATTTATCCGGAAAATTGTACATTTTCTTTAAGTTTTCCAATGTGTGGAGCACAGGTTTTTGAAGTTTGACCTGATGATTCCCTGGATTTCCTCTGTGTCTGTTGTTATATCCCCCTTTTCACTTCTGATATTGTTATTTGGACATTTTCGCTCTGTCTTTTGGCTAGTTTGGGTAAAGGTTTCTCTGTTTTGCTGATTTTCTCAAAGAATCAAATCTTTGTCTCATTGGTACTCTGTGTTGTTTTCTTTGTTTCTATTTTGCTGATTTCAGCTCTCAATTTGATTATTTCCTATCCTCTAGTCCTCTGGGAGAGTTTGATTCTTTTTGTTCTAGAGTTTTCAGTTGTTCTGTTAACTTGCTAGTGTGTGATTTTTCCAGTTTCTTTATCTAGGCAAAAGTGCTATGAACTTTTTCTTAGCACTGCTTTCATTGTGTCCCATAAATTTGGGTATGCCGTGCAGTCATTTTCATTGAATTTTGGGAAGTGTTTAATTTCTTTATTTCTTCATTTACCCATGGATGATTCTGGTGAACATTGTTTAATTTCCAGGCATTTGTGTGTTTTCTGAAATTAGTGTTGCTGTTGAATTCTAACTTTAAGTCATGGTGATCCAATAAGATAAACGTGGTTATTCCAAGTTTCTTTTATCTTTTGAGGTTTCTTTTGTTACCAAGTATGTGGTCAGTTTTTGAGAAGGTTCTTTGAAGTCCTGAGAAGAAGGTATATTCTTTTATGTTTGGATGGAATGTTCTATAGATGTTTGTTAAGTCCATCTGAGGCATGGTATGTGTTGGTTCCTTTATTTTCCTCTTAAGTTTCTGTCTGGCAGGCCTGTCCAGTGATGAGAGTGGAGTGTTGAAGTCTCCCACTATTGTGTGGGGTTTAATGTGTAATTTAAGCTTAAGTGGTGTTTCTTTTATATATGAGGGTATCCTTGTATTTGGGGCATAGATGTTCAGTACTATAGTTTCCTCTTAATGGATTTTTTTTCCTGTGACTAATATGAAATGTATTTCTTTGTCTCTTTTAATTGACTTTAGTTTGAAGTTTTTTTTTTTTAGATATTAGGATAGCTACACAAACTTGTTTCTTAGTTCCATTTGATTGCAATTTTTTGCAACCCTTTACTCTAAGGTGATGTCTGTCTTTGAAGTTGGGGAGTGTTTCTTGTATGCAGCAGGATGAATTCTGTTTTTATATCTAATCTGATAACCTGTGTCTTTTTATAGATCAGTTGAGTCCATTTTATATACTAAAGGTTATTAATGAACAGTGATTGTTAGTTCTTGTCACCATAGTTTTCATTGCTGGTGATGTTATTGTGTATGTGTTTCCCTTCTTTGTAATTTTCTGCTTTGAGATCATTCTATTATCTTGTGGTTTTGTGGGTGTAGCTGATTTCCTTGGGTTGGAGTTTTTCTTCTAATACTGTGTGTAGGGTTGGGTTTGTAGTTTGGTATTGTTTAAATCTCGTGCTGTTGAAGAATATTTTGTTTTCTCCATCTACAGTGATTAGAAGCTTTGCTGGGTATAATAGTCTGTGCTGGCATCTGTGGTCTCTTAATATCTGCATAACATTTGACCAGGACTTTCTGTATTTCATTGTTTCCATTGAGAAGTTAGGTGGTGTGGAAGAATTGTCTGTATTCTGTCAATCATGTTTTAAATAAATGCTGACTGGCCAGGCAGGAAGTATAGGAGGGTCAACCAGACAGGAAGTAGAGGCAGGGCAATGAGAACAGGAGAATTCTAGGAAGGAGGAAGCCCGTTCCTCCCAGTCCTGCCCAGACCACCAAAGAAGCGGGATGTTACCTGCCCCGCTGAAAAAGGTACTGAGCCATATGGCTAACATAGATAAGAATAATGGGTTAACATAAGATGCAAGAGCTAATAAGAAACCTGCGCTAATGGGCCAGTCAGTTTTATAACTTATGCAGCAGACTCTCTGTGTAATTTTCTCTGGGACTAAATGACTGGGGGACCGGGCAGGACAGAAAACCCAACGAGCAGGCCCTCATGTTACAGTTAGGAATAATTTAGATAGGTCTGCCTTTTATGTTACTTGGCCTTTTTCCTTTGAAGTTCTTAAAATTCTTTCTTTATTCTGTATTTTTAGTGTTTCAATTATTATGTGGTGAGGGGACTTCTTTTTTTGTCCAATCTATCTGGTAATCTGTTAGCTTCTTGTATTTTCGCAGTCGTGGCCTTCTTTAGGTTGGGAAAGTTTTATTCTAAGATTTTGTTGAATATATTTTCTGTGCCTTTTAGCTGGAGTTCTTCTCCTTCTTCTATTTCTATTATTCATAGGCTTGGTCTTTTTATGGTGTACTATTTTTTCCTGGCTATTTTGTGTTAGATTTTAAGATTTTCTTTAATCAATGAATCTATTTCTTCTATCATATCTTCAATGCCTGAGACTCTCTCTTCCATTTCCCATATTCTCCTGTTTATGCTTGCATTTGTAGTTTTTGATTGGTTACTGATATTTCCTATTCCAGAACTTTCTCTGTTTGTATTTTCTTATTGTCTTTATTTCATTTTTCAATTCTGGAATCATTTCTTTCACCTGTTTGATTTTTCATGGTTTTCTTTAAGGGTTTTGTTGATTGCTTCCATTTTGTGTGTGTGTGTGTGTGTGTGTGTGTGTGTCTTCCTCGACTTATTTGAGGGAATTTTTCATTTCCTCTTCAAGGGCCTTAAACATTTTCCTATGATGATTTTTAAGGCTGTTTTCTTCTGCACCATCTGTGTTGGTGTGTTCAAGTCTTGCTGTTCTAGAACCACTAGTTTTTGCTGTTCTAGAACCACTAGTTTTTGGTATTTCTGTGTTGCTCTTTGTGTTGTTGAGTGTGTTATTTCTTTACTGTCTACCCATCTTTTCCTCCAATTGCTGTAGTTGAGGTTTTGTCTCTGGTGATCACTCCTCCAGGTGCTAGTGGTTCCAAAGCTCAGCTGGTCTCTCCTCAAGGTGGAGTCGGATTCACGGTTCTAGCCACTTGGCTCTCCCAGAGGTTGCTTGGGCCTTCCTGCCTGCTCTAAGAGGACACTCTGGTCTTGCTTGCCTGTTCCCAGAGGTTACTGGGTGCTCTCGGAGGCCTCTTGGTGCTCTTGGAGGTCAATTGGGCCTTTTACTTGTTCCAGGAGATCTCTTGGGCCTTGCTTGCCTGTTCTCCTATTTTTCTTGTTTTAAGTGGTGAGGATTAAATGCAGGACCTTAAATGCAAGGGTTCTACAGCTGAGTGATACAGACTTTTCCAGCATCAACCACCAAAAAGAAGCATGTTAGAATCTGTTGATTTGATGACTAATGGTTTGAAAATAGTATTTCTGGCAGTTGGTGTTAGCTGGATCTTAGCACCCTCTCTTTAAGACGTGTGCTGCCAAACCCATAGTCCTTTCCTTTCCAGAGCCTGTTTCTCTGGGATAACCTCTTTCTCACTTATGGATTCACTTCCCTTTTCATACCATGGCAAGGAAATTTCAAATCAGACGCTAGATATCATGTTGCCACATACTTGAGTTTTGGATTTTTATTTGTGTGGGTGTCTGGTATGTATTATTACTTACAAAAAGACAAAAAGTCTTGTTCTACATAAGGCTCCTTCATCTATGTGAGGATGGATCTAGAGTAGCCTTTACCTTGAGCATTGCTTAACTAAGTATCATTTGAAGAATCTCTACTGGATTCTTCAGTTAGTCAGGAGAAGAATGTTCAATGTCAGATGAAGTGGAGCCTGTTTCTTTGTTTTCTCCATTTCTGGCTTCCTGGAGTGTCTTTGCCTCGCTTTATGAGTGTTCACTTGGGGTCCAAGGGTGAAGAACTCAGCAGACCTGCACATCACCTTCTCAAGTTTATTTTCTATGTAGTATTACCTCTTAGGATTGTCCTGCAACCCTTGCCCTCCTCAGTCTTTCGAGACTCTAATCTCTTTACAACTTGGCCTGCTGCCATGGCAGCCTAAACAGGGATGTGCCTTCAAGAAAAGCCAGAGAAATTCTGGAGCCCTTTGGCTTCTTCCACCCTGAAATGAGAGCTTTGCCTTCCCTGTTCTTCAGCACAGATGGTGTCACTTCTCATCCTGATGGTCACTCACAGTGACAACAAAAGTCTGGCCTCTGTAACTCTACTCTTAGAATGTGGGAATCTGTTAGAAGTGCATTCATGAGTCATCAAAACTGAAGAAAAACATGATAAATTCTAATTATGCACTCAGATTAGTAAGTTTTAAATATAATCAATATATAGATGTATTTTAAATTACTTAATACCATTATACTATAATAATTCTACACTTTAACTTTATCTATACGAAACAGAATTCTACCAGACTCTCAAAGAAGACTTGATGCCAATACTCCTGAAATTATCCCACAAAACAGAAACAGAAGGATCATTGCAAAACTCATTTTATGAGAACAGTCACCCTGACATCCAAGCCACACAAAGACTTAGCAATAATTAACAGTCTCTAATAGAATTCCTCATATATTTTACTTAAATTTTGCTCACAAATTTTCCTTGTCAATTAATATACGCTAAGAAAAAGTTAAAAGAATCAATGTAGCAAGGTCAAGGGAAAACTATAAATAATTGTTGTTCAGTTATTAAGAAAGCAATGTTAAGGACCAGCATGAGCATCTTGTGTGCAGTGTCTATTCAAGTGATAGAGCTAAAATTTTACTGTGTCGTAATCATCACAGGAATGGTAACAGAGTTTGAGGGCCATGGCTGAATACAGTGCTAATTTTCCCCATCAGGAATAGAACTTCTGGTTTGAGTAGTATTCCAGTAAAAACATGCCATTTAAACAAAAATGTAGTTCATGATGAGGCTTGACCATCTGTGATACTGAAAGTTAGGAACTGGGATTATGTTTTAATGACCTGCCTGCCTTTTTGAATTCACAGAGGTAAAAATTCATTGAGTGGTATAAACCCATTTGATAATTTAGAAATTCTACCTAACTCAAATATAACCAACGACTGTCACAATTTCAATTATAAAAATTATCTCAAACATATGGATATGACAGTGATGTCATCAAATGAGAAAAGCATATGTTTGCTCTTGCTGACTGCAGAAATTGAAGACGAAGTGTGGATGGGAGGCAGGGAAGAGACAAGTCGGCCATTCCTCCTTCCACCAAAGGCTGAATAACATATGAAAGGAAAATCATGCACATAGATAGCCATGGCCACTGTGCAGAGAAGAACACCTAACGTGAGAAATTAAACCCGAAATAGGATATCTTTTCAGAATGGCTTTACCAGGAAATGTGGAGAGCCTGCGAGAAGCTCTAGAATGGGTCCACAGAGAAGGCAGACAATTATTGCTAATTATCTGGGGCAAGCTATCCATTTGGTAAGTTTCTTTTTTAAGTTTCCAAGAACAGCAGCTCGTCACTCCAGGAGACAAGTGCACTCCTTGTAGGAGAGCGCCGGTGCCCTTTTCTATTTTCTGCCCAGAGCTGGACATGCAAGAGAGCTTCAAACACTTCTTCCACTCATTTTCTCGACCTGCTGTTCTTTTCATTAAAGTTATTTGCTCCTGCATTTTGATCTCCTAGAGATCCTTGTCTTTCTCATCCTTTCCCTATGGGAGAAAATGATCAAGAGAACTTGAATGGGTTTTATGACTCACCCCTTAAGAGAAAAGCTTAGCGAAAAGTTTGGGACTTTGTGCTCTGGCAGAAATGTGTTTGTTTCTGTTCATCTTTCACCACCTGCATATGGGAGCAGTAATGGGGAGCGACTTGATTGCCTGCCCTGACCACAGGGAAGCAGGACTCACCCAACTGTTGTGGTTGCTCAGAACGGGAGCTGGCCCTTTATAATCCAGCCTCTGAATGACCCTTAAGGCAAGGACTAAGCTGACCACATTTTCTGAGAAGATTAAAAATGAAATCTATTATCGGTAAGAGCAGTGTATACTACATAGACTTGATGTCTTGTCAAATGGTTAATGGCTGGGATTTACCGCTGACAGAACTAAGACCACCTGCTTCTCCACCTAGTGCTATTTATTGCAATAATAATAGCATGGAATATAAAAGTAGGCATTGTTTTAAAGCTCCTTTTTTAAAATAATAAACAGTTTAACACCTCAAATTTAAGCATCTAGTATTTAAAAATACTTCATCTTAAATCCTTCATTACATGGCTCTGGAAACCCCTTGTAAATGTGTGTTTCTTCTGTACTTCTGTTACAATTGACACTGTAAATACAATGCTTCCAATAGATTTATTTCATCCACCTAGGTACACAGAGCTTCAATTCATTTATGTATTTAATAAATGTTTCCTGATTATCTCTTCGAGGCCTTAGGAATATGGTATTGAACAATGCAGACTAAGGTTACCTCACACCACTTGCATGAGTAAGCAATTAGATTCTGGATGCAGTATAATATGGTAAGTATTAGAAAAGGTGCATGATGGTAATATTATTACTGACCATGGAAGCCCCTGTCAATGAAAGGCCACAAAAATCTCCCGATAAAGACCTGCATCGGAAGCAGGTTAGCCAGGAGGAGGCCTCAGGTGAAAGCGCTAGCAGAGACGTTCTACCCTGGGAAGAGACTCAGCTGAATCCAGGCATAGGAAGCAATTGTGTTCATAAAGGATGCAGGGGTATGTGAAGCTAGAGCCTTAAGTCCCTGGGATCTTCAACATGCTACATTTTGAGCATGCTGGTGAGTTGACCTAAGTCTGACAGGCACCAGCTTGCTTCAGGGTGAAAAAGCTGGCCACAGGAAGAACCAGAGAAGGATGACAGGGTTGGAAAAATCAGCACCACCCTCACCTTTAAGCAGAGAGAGAGGAACTGGAGAGTAAAATGATCACCAATGGCCGGTAAGTTGATCAAGCGTACTTATAAAATGAAGCTTTCGGAAAGATGCAAAATGACAGAGTTTAGAAAGCCTAAACTCTGTCAAACTACTGTACAAAAGAAGAGAATTCTGGTGCCCATTGACTAAACTCTCTGTTGTAATATGGAGCGGCGGGGCTGCGTCCCCAACACCCCGGCCGCTTGGCTAGCTCACGCCCGAAATAACAACACACAAACTGTGTTCATTTAAGAACTGCTTGGCCCCTGAACTCTAGCCCTTACAGGCTAATTCTCGCAACTGGACTAGCCCATTTCTAATGATGTGTGTAAGCACCCCAAGGTGCGCTTATCGGGAAGATTCTAGCCTAAGTCCATCGTGGGTTGCAGCTGCCTGGGAGAGCAGAGCATGGCGGCTGTCCGGTCCCTCTGGAAGCAGCGCAGAGTCTGACCTCACTTCCTCTTTAGCCCAGAATTCTATTCTGTTTTCTCCTCCCATCTATGTTCTAAGCTATGAGGCCAAGCAGTTGGTTTATTGCTCAACCAATGAAATCAACAGATTGATATGACACTCCCACATCAACTCTCCTCCTTTTCCTTCTGTAGTCTCTCCAGGCTCTGGTGTGCCATATTCTCCTCTCACCTTCTTCTGTGACTTCAGTCTTTCAAGACTCAACATAATGAACAAGTCTCTGTGGTATCTATCTCTCCATGGCTTATTTCACTTGACATAGTGACCCCCAGTTTCATTCATATTGTTGCAATGGAAGAATTACATCCTTTTGTGGCTTATTGGTGTTTCACCCATCAACATTCAAACATTCTTTGTCATGCTTTTGCTGTTTTGAGATAGGTTCTTGTTATGTAGCTCAGGATAACGCAGAACTCATGCTGACTCCTGTCTTTTGCTACCGGGCCATGGATTACAGGTGTATACCACCAAATCTAAGTTCTACTTCTTGAGTAGTGTATATAATCCTAAAATCAAAATGGTAACTGTCTTGGGGTATACATCTAGTAATAAGAATACCAGACTATGTGATACTCTTATTTTCATTTGTTTAGGTGAGCTCTACTATTGTCCACAGTGGCTGTAAGAATTTACACTCCTAAACGTTTGCAAAGGTAGGTGTTTTTTCCATATTCTTTTCATCAACTTTTACCTTTCATCTTTTTAATAACATCCATTCAAACAGAATATGGTTTTGATTTTCACATCCCTGAAATTCAGTGTTGGAGAGAATTTTCACAAATACTGAAGGACTATTTTTATTCCTTTGTAAGATATGTCACACTTGCTTTTCAATCTGGCTGCTTGACATTTTTTTTCCTTAGCTGTTGAAATGTTTGAACTCTGTTGTAGTCTGGAAACTAGCCTCTCTGTTAGCTATGTAGTCTGCCAATATTATCACTGACTCTGTAATTCGTCTCTTCATTCTGTTGATTATTTCCTGGGTTATACGGAAGTTTCTTAGCTTGAGGTGTTCGTCTTTTTCTCCTCCTCCCATTTGTTTCCTGTATTTCTATGGTTTTATACAAAATATTCTTGCCCATTCCAATATCCCGAAGACTTTGTGGTGTTTTCTCCTAGCAGTTTCATAGTTTTATGTCATGCATTTAAATTTTTAACTTAGTGTGTGCATGAGCACTTATGTGTGTACAGATGCACAGGTGTGTGGGAGTGTGGACATATAGGTGCACATGAGTGAAGGTCAAAGACTGAGCTCATGTGATCTTCCTTAAGAGCAGCCCACCATGATTCATGAGACAGAGACTCTCTATAGTACCCTGCACTAGTAACTAGAATAGGCTGCCTGGCTGGAAAGCTTCCGGGAGATTCCTGTCTCCACTCTGCAGCATTAGGGTTGCACAAGCCAGCACATGCAATTTTTTACATAGGGTCTGGTGATCAAACTCAGATCCTTGTGCATTTGTGTCAAGAGCTTCAATGACTGAACTATTTCCTCTGACCTCCTCAAACTTTTATTTATTTTGGGTCTGTGAGTTATACATTCAAAGGGAAGCCAGAGAACAGCTTATGGCATTCATCTCTCTCCTTCCATATCTCTCAGCAATAGAACTCTGTCAGGAGTGGTTGTCGCCAGCTGTTGTGGGCCATGATGCAATCACAGCTTATAGCAATTGATGTCAACCCACCAGAGAAAGTGTTTCTTGATGGATACTGCATCAGCAAGGCTTGGGAATAACTCACTCTGGAAAGTGTTGATTTCATCTGTAATTTCATGTGCGCAATAACAGCTGTGGTATCTCCCTATTGCCGTGCATTTTTATGTAATGTGTACATGTAATCTCATACTTCCATCTCAGTCTTATGGGCATATACATCTGTGGGTGGTCAGGAAGATGACTTTTCATTTGGCTGTATAATTTTGGTGTATAGAATATATGTTAGGACGTGCTTCATAACAAGATCTATTTGTCCCATGAGGACTATAGACACTTTAAAAACCTGCCTTGTTCCTTTTGCTAAAACTACTGCACACAGTTAGCTCATTGTTATCTCAGAGCAAGTTCAAACTAAAGGCTTTATGTACATAAGTTTACAATTTTACAGCTGTGCAGAAGGTCAGAGCTGCAGATATCCAACCATGGTTACTACACAGAGCACCCTAAGAAAAGTACGACAATTCTTTGCTTGTCAAGTCTGTTAACAATAGGCCTATGTCTCAAAGCTTATATCCCTTGACACTGTACCCCAAACCCTCTTGTCATGGTCTTACCTCTGTAACCTTGTGTTGCCAAGGCAACGCCCTAGCTTCTAATTGCTTGCCCTAGTAATGTGCTTTTGATCAATAACAGGTAACTCTTGTAATATTTTTTATCACTTAGAGGCTCCTGTAAGAAGAATGGATTTTAGGCTAGAGAAGAAGCAGCTAGGAGAAGAAGCTAGGATGAATTAGGAGTAGGACAGGAGAATTAAAGTAGAACAATAAAGAGATTGCATTGGAATAGCATGTAGTGAGAGATTTATTCACCCTGAAACATCCGGAGTCCATCACTGGCTGTTGCTTCCCTTCTGAACCATGAGAGGGCCTTGGGGCTGGATCCCAAAGTCTATAATTAGAAGACATTTTATCTGACTTGGAGGTAAGTGCTCATATCTGATGAGCCATCTGTCCAACTAGCCAATATTTTTTATAGTGGTGTTTTTATATGCTGTGAAAAAGAGAGCTCTCTTATCAACTCCTTAACATAGATATCCAGTCTTCCTGGCAGCATGTGCCAAGGAGGTTGCCCTTATGTATGTATGTACGTATCATCACTAGATGGACTGCAGGCAACTGGTTTGTAGAAGCCTCTCCTTCCTTCTGGGCTCTCCATTCTGTCCCATTGGTTTGTGTCTGTATTCTGATAGGAATACCATCCTATTCTGATTTCCAAAGCTTTGTAAACCATATCAGGTAGTGTCATACTTCTCATTTTGTTCTTTCTATTGAAGGTCGCATGTGTGTTTGGGGGCATCCATATGATCTTTAGGACTGATCGGTAATTTTAAGTGAGAAGTCTGTAGACAACTACAGTGTGCAACAAAGAACAACTGATAGGAGACTTCTCCATGTCAGCATCCTCTCTGGTCCTGATGCTGCAGTATACACTGAGTATGACAGACTTCAAAGTGCAACAAGCCTTTAGTCAAATGCTCTGTTAGTTGGGCCCGTTTCGGGCAGATCTCTGGCATATGAGGAACAAGGGCAGAAAAGCTATTAATTGATCTAAGGGGGGAAAAAAACCCCTCACAAGTCTTTTACAATACTGTTCTTCCAATTTTAACCTTGGCTGAAATGATGAGTAGATATTTTGGAAGTGATACAAGAAAAAAGGCGCTGTAGATTGGAATTCAGCATTCAAATCCCAGCTCTGAGTAGAAATTGTTGAAATTTTCAAACAGATGAGCACCAGACTGGCCTGGCTTTATTACAGCAATTAAAGCTATTGTTGCAAGGGAAATAAGCAATTACAGAAATGACTCAGCTGTGTCTTTCTGCAGTGCTATTCAAGGTACAACAAATGATTAGTTCAGAAATAGCAAAAACAAAAACCTAACAACACAGCGTGTCATGTGCATGCAAGTAATTACTAGCAGCTCTTGGGTTGATGGTCGGGTCTAGAAGAGTTCTTAACAGCAGTAAATGTGAAATCAAACATGGGATGCATTTCACATCGTACAGGAAGGACTGGGCAGTAGGAGCAGGAGGGCTGGAGCATATATAGGAAGCTGGCACTCTGTTCCAGCTCAGAGACAGCTGCCAAGTCACTTCCCCATGAGTTCCTGTTAGAGTTACAAGAAGGGCTGTTTGCAGAAATAAGCAAATAAGGATTAAGAAAAATGTCTGAGATATTTTGTAAATAAAGAGTTCTTGATTCTCTCTCAAATCATTCCTTGGTTTACCTAATCAGCTTAGGGACAAGCAATAAGTGAAAACAAAGTTGGGACTGTTCTTTGTTGAGATGGCTGCAGGGAGAAATAGTGAAACCAGAGGTATAGGTAGCAGAGATTGGTGAGCCCGTTGCAAACACACCCACACACCATCACATCATGCACTGGTACATAAAAATTGTACCTGAGGCCTAGTGTAGTGGGGCACACATTTAAATCACAGCCCGAGGGATACAGATGCGGGTAGAGACCTCTGCTTAGTTTAGAGGCAGAGTTATTAGTTCTCAGGACAGGCCGGTCTATACAGTGAGTTGCACTCCAGCTACATGATGAGACCCTATCAGAAGAAGAAGAAAAGATGGAGAAGAAGGGAAGAAGAGAGGGACGGATGGAGGGAGGAATAAAGAAAATAAGGCACCTGATGATTAGGAGTCTTCAAATATGAAGTTGGAAGAAATTGCCAATAGTTCATAGTACAAGTGGAGAAAATTTAAAGGTATAACAGAATTGGAATAAAAGAAAACAAAAACAAAAACAACCTTATAGCTAGGTACCACACCTGTAAGTCCAAGTGGCTTGAGCTATCTGTAAAAATAAAATACTCAAGGAACTGAATAGATGATGGCAGAGATGTTTCTGAACTGGGGAAAGGTGTCAGCTCACACTCCTCTGTAGGCCTCTGAATGCCTCAGTGGGACATATATGAAGACATTCATTTATTTGTCTTCCTGTCCCCAACGTGCTGAGAAAGGAAGGTGAGTGTGAGGAAAGGAGAGGGGGCAGACAGCAGAGACAGAGTGAGACTGGGAGATGAGGTCTCCATAGGAACACAGAAGCAGGATGTGGTGAAGCGTGGCTACCAGGTCTAATATGCAAAGAACAACTCAGAGTTGATCATTCAGCAGGCTGCAAAGATGGCTCTGTGGTTAAGAGGACCAGGGTTCAGTTCCCAGCACACACCTCGGACACCTCACCCCTGCCTGGCACTCCAACTCCAGAGGATCTAATACCTTCCTCCATTAAATAATTTAATAAAATAAAATAACCTTAAAAGAATTTGTTGCCGAGAATTTTATAACGAACAAAAATATTCACCAGAATTAGAGGTGAAGTAAAAACTTTTTCAGAAAAATAATTGAAAAAAAAGATTTTTAATAAATAAAATTAATAAAAATAGATTTTACTAATATTCTAGCATAATTTAATGTAGAAAGAATTTCTAGCAATAAAAATGAGGATCCTATAATAGCATAAGCATTAATCCATGTGAAAATTATGACTTTAAATAAATAATAAATATATGCTCAATAAAAAATAAAAAAAAATCTGATATATGTATTCAAAGATCCCCCTGATATTGCCTCCAAAATGCTAGGATTAAAGTGGTGTACCACCACCCCCAGCTTTTTTATTTTTGATGAATGATCATTTTGAGGAGTTCAGGTAATGCATTTTTGTGGCTTATCCTTTCAGCAACTTTTATGAAAAAGTGTGTATGGATGGCTATTCAACCCAGATAAGTCACTGGTGACACACAAAACACAGTATTCCACACAAATCTAGCTTAGTGGACCAGTGAGTTTATGAGGTTACTACATAAGCACAAATCTCTCAAAGACAGCTACGTCACTGAAAAGCCTAGCACAGCCTGGGTATTTACAAAAGAAACCTGAATTTGTGGAGCTCCTTGCGTGACTTGTAGGCAACTCAAAACGTTAGCTGATCTCTTCTCCACAGCAGTGACAGCTGCTGATACGACCTCAGGGAGGGACTGTTTGAATCCTGTAAGCTTCAGGAGCTCTCTGAGACTTCTGAGTGCTTTTTAAAACTTGTAAGTTTCGTTTACTTTCTGAATCTGCCTTCAGGAGCTCCCTCCGGGATGGAATGTTTCAGTTCAGAGCAAAGGTGATGCACATCCTTCTGGTAGGATAGTCGTTGATTTGCTCATGGTTTGTCGAGCCTTCTGATTTTGCAGAGGAATGTCACAGTTGTTACCTGTCAAGTCTATCCACTAACAGGAAACATCATTGCTGATGCTTTCAACTGTCAGCAAGTGCTTTCCAGGCTTTAACGCTCTGACTCCCTTTTTTTCTAACCATGGCTCTTGTGTCTGAAAAGGAAGACATTATATACAGCCCATGCTTTCCTTCCTGTGGGCCAAGAACTATAACTTACATGGAAAACCTCTACATGGGAGATTTTAGCTCTTTTTCCTCTATTTCTTTACTTTCTGAATTATTCTTTTTAAATATAATGCTTTATTTGTTGAGAATTTCATATATGTACAATATATTTTACTTGCATGCATATTGTTCCCACACTAGTATATTATACATGTTCTGGGGTATTACCCTGGGCTACTTTACTCCTCAAAATATTCCATATTTAGCAACTGAGAGTTCTTCCATTGATTGTTGTTGTTTTGACTTTTTTATATTAACAGACACATACACTTGTGTGCATGTGTGACTTGATTGTTTTGAGTACTTTCTTGCTTTCTGATACTCTGGGCTTATATTTTTTTTTTTTGCCATAGCCCTAGAATGCTTTATTTTCCACAGAAAGCTCTTTGATTTAAAAGAGATTTAAGAATTCAAGATCTGGGCACGGGATGTGACTGGTGTTGATGTGGCATCATTGTGTCCAAAGCCTCAAATAACAGAGTAATGGAATACTTAATATACTAACAAATGGATGTGTGGTAGCCACACACACCATCTGCACACATGTTACCCTAAACATGGCTTCAAATGTCTCCAACTCTAATTCTTTGGCATTTGAGTATTTCTTGTCATTCCCTTTGCTTATCTATAATTCTCTCTCTAGTACTGAGCAAATGTTATTTATATCCAATTATTCACCTAATTGTTTATTTCAAATATACAGAAAGTCTTGGCATCAAAAATCTGTCATCCTTAAAGAGCAATAAAGCCAATACATATAGAATAGCTATATGTATTGCTTATAAGTATAAATGGAGTTTTATTGACTTGGCTTACACTGCAGGGGCTAGGTATCTGCACAGTGGTAAAAGAGGCCCCGATATATGTTCAGTACAGGAAGTTAGATAGCTCCTAAGAAGGTGGTGGACTACAGGGGTACAGAATAAGTTGAAATCCATAGACCAGATCATTAGTGTACTTTGAAAGGCTGAAGAATCTAGAGTCTCCGGTGATGACAAGAACAATTGACACACTTACCCAGAAGCAGAGCTTGAAGTCACTGGATGGCATCCTTCTTCCATAATCACTCTGAGTCCTTCATCAGCAGCCTACCTGCCGGAAAGTACGGCCCACACTCGGGGAGTCCTACAGCCTTGGTTACTCTCCTCAGTCTGAGTTCCCAAATGACAAACGTTGCTGAGGTTTATTTGATATGCATAGTAGATCAAAGTGTGTCTTCCATTCTTGGTGATTTTTTAAAAAATATTTTGTCCAATTTCATTGAATTCATAATTTTCTTATTCATTGAAAGAAGTTCTTTGAATACATTATATATAAGTCCTTCATCATATAGAAGAAATCTTTTTAGAGGTGTAGGATGAGACATTCAAAACATTGACAGACAGCACTAATTCAGAGATTATTGCAATAAATGAACCCTTACAAAAACGATGACTGGACTAGCAGATATTTGTTTTGCTGTAGTTGGTAGTGATGATAGTGGAGTATGTGCCTGTCTTTATGTGTGTGTGTGTGTGTGTGTGTGCGGTGCTGAGAATTATGTATATCTGTGCGTAGTGTGTGCAAACGTTTCTGTATGTACATGCCTGTGTACCTCTTTCTCTCTCTCTTTCTCTCTCTCTCTCTCTCTCTCTCTCTCTCTCTCTCTCTGTGTGTGTGTGTGAAGTGAGAGTTCTATCTTGAGTGTCTCTATCCTTTTCTCCACCTTAATTTTTGAGACAGGCTCTCTTACTAGACCTGAAGCTCACTCATTGGTTAGCGTGGCTGGTCACAGAGTTCCAGGGATCTTCCTCTCTCTATCTCAACAGAGACCACACACACACACACACACACACACACACACACACACACACACACAAAACCTCTCTGGTTGGCTGTATGAGGACAAGGATTACAAACTCAGCTCCTCGCCAACTAAACCTTCTCCCAGCCACTCAATGTTAAAGATTTTATTATGGTGTATATAAGTTCAGTACATATTCTACTTTTAACTATATCCCCAATACATGATATTGGTAAGGTTATCAGAAAAAATCCATAAATGAATAATCAAATTTTCCATAAAAAAGAGAGAAAATGATGCTACACTCAGTAAAATTATTTTCAAGAATAAATTTGGGATAAATATGTTCTCTCATGAAGTAAATAAAGAGCTTTACCAGGAAACTTAAATATCTTTCCATGGTGACTACCAAGCCCACAGTTAGCATCTTTGGTTCTCCCGAGGCCATGGAATACAGATCAGAGAGGAGAAGGGGAAGCTTCCATTTCATCTGTGTTCTATCTAGAGTACCTGGCACATTTTTCATACAATGTCCAAAGAGTCTTAGTGAATTTTGCCTAAGGTCACAAGGACAAGAAGCATACTTCATTATATATTCAGATTATAGATACCACCAATCAAGATTTAGCAAACATTTGTTTTAATATATACTTAAAAATATACATTTGTTCCAGACTTTTAAATTAATGTTATTTTTTAAATGGAGGATGCATTTATTTTAGCCTCCTATTCCAGTTTCCAGCCCATCACGGTGGTGAAGTCAAGCAACAGGTGTTTGAGATGGCTGATCCTATCATTACATGCAGGAACAGAGAGAAATGGGTTAGTATATGCACACCTGCAACTCAACTCCATTACTATACAATTCAAAACCAAACCCAGGAAACGGTGCCGTCCATTTCTGGCTGGGTCTTACCCCATAAACCCGCCCGTACACCAACCTTATCCTGACAGTCCCTCACTGAGTCTCTCCTTACAGGAGAATCTGGATTTCTAGTCCACCCCTCATCAACTTGAACTCAAACACAGCACTGCAAGACAATCACCCAGTCTGTATCCTCAGCCTCGCATTTTATTTTACAATGTAAAGTGCAATCTAACCAAATTTTAAATAAATCAAACACTTTAAAATGTCCAATTCTAATACCTTCCAATTATAAATGAAAACCAAGGTATGTACTTTCAACGTATAATAAATGTCACAGAATAAACATTCATTTACAGTACTGAGGATCAAGCCCAGAGACTCATGCAGGCTACTCAAATGTTCAAGTGACTCTCAGCTGTATTCCCAATTCACACTGTTAACCTCTTAAAGAACTTTACATCACAAGGGAATGTTAAGGAAAAATTGCTTCTTGGAAAAGCAGAGAATAACACTAGTCAGAAAGGAACTTGCTGAATACAGAGTGTGGAGAGCTTGTCTCTTGCTGGAAGTTCTGTTTACCATGTGATGATAAAATTTCAAGCAGTGCTCAGCAGTGTTTTCTATATGGAATGTTATATGGCTATGTGACTTGTATAATTTTTAGCTTCTCCTTGTGTCTTTTATTTTCTCTGTGTTTCGTATATGTGCAGTCTAGCACAGAGCTCTATCCTTAACCTATCCTGTGTCTTCAGCTTCTCAGAGTCTACGAGACAGAGTCATTAAACCTACAGGAAAAGCAAATGCCTGCAGTGCAGATCAGCACCCAAGGGGAGCAGCGAGTGTTGAGCATCCCTATGCTAAGAAGCTAATTACACATAGCCCTGCTCAGTCCTAAAAGAGGGAAACCATCCCTCAGCGCTCATGGATGACCCAGAGCAGAAGCCCACACATGATGAAAACTTTCTACATCCTAATCTCATGCAGCAGACTCTTGAGCAAAACGATAGTTTCCCGAGTCCCAGATAACCTACATCCAATAGCGGCCTGGGATATTAGATGAAAAATTCCAGAAATAAACAACTCAACAGTTTAAAATAAATAACTTTCAGTAAAGCATATTGTTGCATTGTTCTAATTTATTGTTGCTTTGTGGTTAATCTCGTAGAGTGCCTAAATTTATATATTAAAGTCTGTCACGGGTATGTTAATGTAAGATAGAGTCATATATAATTCGATGACATTTCAGGCATCTGAAGAAAATTGTGGGCTGGAAGAAAATCATCTGGGAATGGTCAGGCATAATGAACAGCAAAGAGGGTGAGGAGCAAGGTTTGACTGGGGGGTTGTTTTGTTTTGTTGTTCTCTTTTCCTCTATTTGGGACAATATTCATATTGCTATGCTGTTCCATTTATAAGAAAATCAGAAATATTAAAAGCAAACCTCGTGCCCACCCAGTCAACTGATATCTAAATTTTATGAATTATTATTTAAAATGGACTTAATCTTTTATCATCCATTTGAGATATTACCATTCATTTGAGATGGCAGGAATTATCACATATCTATAGTGACATTTTTATCTTCAATAAATTCTAATTCAGTTCATACATTAACTGGAGAAACACAATTTTAGAGTGGTTAATCAAAATGGTTTATGGATTCCTCATTCCATACCACTACTGTAACAAAGATAGTAACGAACGGATTCTAATGATGCAATGAGGCTGGTCTCCTTCCCCCTTTAAAGATCTGTGAAAAGGAGCAGCCTTGTTGGGCAATTCGTAATTCCCAAAGGTACCATCATTTTCAACACTTTAATTGTTGGCCTAATTTCTTCTCTCTTTCAGGATTTCTCTACAGGGGTGGTTTGATAGTTTGACTCCAAATTGCTCAGAAATGAACAAGTCTTACAATGCACGAGTATGCTTTTGTTGTCAATCCTGTGGAACACCATGTGTTTCCAGCCCAACATCCAGGCAATTTTAAACTGATGGATAAACCTGTGAGTGACAGCAGCAGCCCTGGTATCTAACCACGTGCCCTGCAGGGAAGGAGAGAGCACACCTTCCAACTATCATATGCCATCACACAATGCTATTTTCTGTATGAAACAAAACCACATTTTTGTATTCATCTAACATTTTTATGCAATGTTAATACAGAAGATTTATTTCCAATTTTCAGTGTGTTTGGGAGTTGAATTCTTGCAGCTAATGTTCTATAATCTAAGCTTTATAAATTTCTGAATAATTCAGCATTCTGTGAAGTTAATGAACTTTCATTACTGTGTATTATCTTCTAACCTAATCTTCTACCCAAATTTTTAGATTCTTTAGCTCAGTGAACACACAAGCCATGAAGAGAGGTGGTGTCTAATGATGCCCCTCAGATCAAATTGTAAAGATTGATTACAACAAATGGCTTCACTTACCAATGCGTGCCTACATGACTCTGAATGTTCTTGCCCTCAGGGCTTCTCTACACTGCTAGGAAGGCTATCTTACTATTTCTCCTTGCTTTGGGAAACATTTTACTCAGCTTTAACTCTTTTTCTCCTGGCAAAGCAAAGATGAGGACCAGTCATTCTCTGCCTGTCCGCAAACCAAATCCTTTAAGTAACTGCTCAGCCATGTGAGCTTATTCAGAAGAAATCATCACAGGAACTTGGTAAGGAAAAATAATTTCCCTCAAGCTGAAATTTTAGGCATAAACAAAACAAGGAATGTACTGATAGTTTTCCAAAAACCAGGTCAATTATATACTTTCAGTTTTAACTCTGAGTATCTTTTGACTATTAATAACATTTAGGACTACAAATTAAACTTGAAAAGGGATAAGTCTTAAATAATTTAATCACACCTCAAGGCAATCCTTTCTAGCATTTTCAAAAAGGGTTTCAGGTTACAGTGATGAGATATTTATATTTAAAACAAGTTTTTAATGTCCCTGTCCAGAGCCATAAGCTTGGTTTTGACAAATAATAGTTCTTAAGTGGAGTAATTTCAGTGTTTGTGTCTAGCACTTTTCTTCAATTTAGTAACGCTATTATAACATCTGGGCTCAGCCATCCTTTACACTGTAAATACAGGTTTGGTTACATTCTGCTGCATTAATCACTCATCTGGGGGTATTTCTAACAAGCGGGGAAATAAGTCAGCAGAGAGTAAGAGAAGCTAAAACTTGTGCAGAGGTAAGAGAAATGAGAAAGCAACTTGAGTAAATCTACAGATATTCAACTAAGCCAGTTAAAGGAGAAAATTGCAGCATCGCAGGACAGGATCACTGGTTAGGAAAAGGAAGAAAGAATATCCAAAGCAAAACACTGATTTCCTTGCTTTTCAGCCTTGTTCTGTAGCATTTCATACAGCCCCGGTTAACCAAAACCGTAAGGTTCTACCCCAGACAGAGCTGTAGCTCAACTGCTTCACTACAGCCATCCATTCTAAATAACATGTGACATTTGCCAATATGTAGTTATAGTGGAAACCATCTACCTCGTCCTTCTGAGTGGGACCACGTCACCATGACAACGCTCTGCCATTGATTCTTCCACCATGCTGTGATTTTGGCAGGGACTGGAAAAAAACTTAAGTTCATAAAACCCTCTTCATATTTAAAATGAATTTCATTTGCATTTTTTTTTTAGAATAAGTAACCTTTTCCTCAGTCACCGACAATACAATCCTAAATGCTACCCTCATTGTAAAAGCTGAGAGTGTTAAGAGACAAACTCCACGTTTTTATATGCTGGGAAATCGTGGTCAAACACTAACTGACTTAACTCTCAGCCTGCTTCTGATTTGCACTCAAGCTTTGGAAGCTAAACAAATTTTCAGCCTCAATCACTTCTGTGCACAGTGAAAACAGAGTTGCAGCCAATGACAAAATTTGAAATTAGAGAATGATGAAAAGCAAGAAATGCTGTGTTTGATGAGCTGCAGGCTCGGGTTTTCCTGAGAGAAGACATTTGTGGAGTTACTGTAATGATGAGTCTGTCTCCTCTTCCAAAGGCTTCGCTGCCTAATGAGATTTTTGGACAATTCGCCATAAGTTACAGGAAAAGTTTCTGGGTTTTATGAGCAATATATTTTCCTAATCATTCCATTCCACTAAATTTGGCTTTTTCTCAAATCCCTCATTTATTCTGGAATATTTACAACTGGTAACCCCTGTGCTGTTGACTCTAGAATCATCCCTATTTGCAAACAAATTGTCTGTTGACTGCCACCTTCAGAGGAGCAAACGCCTTCAAATGGTTCCAGTTCCACGTGGATTTTCCTTTGTGGCTTCCTAGTACTCAGTAAAATGTAGTTATGTTGGCCACTTAATGGCTCAAACCCAAAGAACCTGTGTTTTCATTAATAACAAAAAAAATTAATCAAAACCATAGCAGAAAATGAGTGAATGTTGTGTAATTTAACCTTACACCTTATTTAACTCAGCTTACAATATTCTTCCAGTTTAAATTTACACTCTATAGCTTCAATATGCTTCCCAAATGGCCGAGAAGTTGCAAGCATATGGTGAGCTATAAACCCGAATTTGTCACTTTATTTTGACATTAAAGGTGCAAAATGCAAGCTTTGATGGAAATGAGCGCTTGTGTATTCGTGCTGAGTAGCCTTGGTAGAGATCTGGTTTTCAAATCCTACTTCTGATCCCAGGCCACTTCCTCTACATATACCTGAGAAAACGAGTTTGGTTTGTGCGTACTGAAAGGAAGTCTAGGCTCTGTTTTTATAGACTGTATCTTAGGTTCTATATCATGTTCTTACAGTGTCTGCTGGCCCTGTATCTAAATAATAATCCAAGCCTTTGCAGGGTAGTTTAATTCCTCACCCTTTGATGCATAGAAGCGTGTCACCAGAGAACGTTTAAGCGGCAGTCAGGAGCCACAAGCCTTTCGCGGCTGTCAAGGCACACAGCAGTCCGGGTGCAGGGACGGGATCTTGGACTGGATACCTCAAAGAAGCCATGAAGAGTATAGTCCCAAGGGCTCTATGAGGCCTGGCTCCCAGCATTTGGAAGGAAACCAAGAAGCATGAATTCAAATGTCTATGCATTGTTTTAGGTAGCGATTTAATGCATGGACTACGCAGATTATAACCTTTGAAGGGCGCTTCCAACTTGGCTGCTGGCCATCAGCCAAGAGGAGAGATAGCGTTCCCTGCAGAGGCCCAGTCTCTGAGTATCGGAGTGCGTTCCATTTTGTTCTTTTTCCATGCTGTGGAAGATAGGAGTAACATGAGCAAATTCAAACAACTCTCTCTCTCTCTCTCTCTCTCTCTCTCTCTCTCTCTCTCTCTCTCTCTCTCTCTCTCTCTCTCTCTCTCAATGTGTGTGTGTGTGTGTGTGTTCCTTCATCCTTTCACTGAGTTAGGTTTCTTACAATAAATGTAAGTAGACAATGTAATTACTCATAGAGAAAACTGCAAAACGGGGTTGCTTAGCTGAAACCTAATACCCCATGTTCTCTGGGTCCCCCCGAAGGCCCTTTTCATGTATGCCTCCATTGTCCCCTCCAGGTTGTTAATGATACAAGTCAATGGTGTGCGTCAACCCCTCCTCCTCATTCAGGGCTGTGCTTCACCCCCTTATTGTGCAGGCCCTTTCTTCCTCCTCCTGCCACATGAACACTTGCCCTGAAATCCTATCACTTTGCTAGAGGATTGATGTAAGTCTCCAGCAATTAACATAATTACAAGCCTGATTATCTTCTAATTGCATTATGAGTATTTGGTTATTCACTACACAAATTAGAGAAAATTAAAGAGGAGCAAGATCCTGGGGCGTAGGCGTTGAGTTTTCTAGCACAGTTACGAGAATTTGAATGCGAAGCCTTAGCCCAGGTGAGGACTGTTCTCCATTCGATGGGCTAACAGTGAGTGCATTTGGGAGAAAGCCTTCCTTTTCCTTGCTAATGAAACAAAATTCCCTCTGAATTATTTATAAAGTCTCTGCAAAAATGCCAAGGAGCGTAAGATAAGCTGCAGCATGTCCACGCTGGTCTACGTTGATTTTTCTTATGAATTTGTGATCATAAACCATGAATAAATAAATAAACAATGGGAAATTACTAAACAAATAATAAGTAGGAAATACTCCAAGTCACACAGGGAATTTGTAAATGAGAACATCAGTAATATATAAGAATAATCCTAACAAGAACGCCAGGATGGAATTTACCATTATAAAGGGTTCAAATGTGCAATCTTTAGATTGTGCTGTGATATCAGGCCTGGATCAAATTTCTCTCTAAGTAGAGGGCAGAGCCATCCACACTGGACAGCTTGTAGACCAAATGACTCTGCTTTTCCTTCACTAATCCACAGTAATGCATTCTCTCACTTGAATCTTAGGCCACAGCAATCAGACTCTCGAAAACTCAGAAAATAGCTGCATAGGTGATTTTGGATCACACAGAAATCTCAATTATTGACAATCAAGATAAATTCTTATAGGCTTGGAAACCCTGAAGTAAAAGACCTGATAATAGCACCAAACCAAACCAAGCTCCCAATGACATAGCCTGCTACTTATGCCAAGCAAAACAAAAGGACCCATACACACACACACACACACACACACACACACACACACACACACACACATTTTTCTCAGCTCCTCTTCTGACATTTGAAGTCAGTTGACATTTAAAAGAGAAACTTTATTAAATGATCAGGGAGAATAAAATGAAAATTTTTGACATAAAACAAGCAACATAAAAATAGCCAAAAGATACACTCATAAGCTGACAGAACTCTCTGAGCTCTATGGAGGGCTCCATGCACCTTGGCTTGCTGCCAACATAAAAAAGCGCATGGTACCATCTGAGTTGGGGAAAATGCAAGATTCTATTCATTTAATAAAAATAGTGGTTGAGTTCTAGGCAACAAAACAGTACCAGCTTTTACACAACCTACAGTCTAATGAAGGTGCAAATGTACATGTTCTCTCAGATCATACAGAAAAGAGACAAGAGTTAGATTTCTACATTAAGAATGATTTTGCCTAGCCCTGGCCTGAGGGCACAGGAGGCTTGAACAAAGGGACTGACTGATTAAACTTAAAACTTCTCAGGTTGCCTGAGCAGACCTCCACCAATTATGAAACATTATTTTTTTTCCTGATGAAGAGACAACTGGATTGTGGAATTCCCAAAAGAATTGACAAAGTTGGAGGAGGGATGTGTGGGAGGCTATTTAGTAAGAGATGCTTAGAGTATGGTCCCTTGAAGCTCGTTTAGGTTGGTGGCAGTAAACATAGAGAGACACAGACAGATGCAAAAGTGATGGACCAAGTGGCATCCACAGCACTAAAGAGGAGGCGAGACACTAAGACATGAAGTGATGGAGTGTGGCAGAGTAGCTCCCGGACTGCTGGAGTCTAACCTGAGAGAAAGGAAACTGGAAAAACTCAGGGTTAAGCTTCCTGTTTGTTAATCTCATGAAGCATTCAGAAAAACCCAAGCAGAAAAAGTCAGGAAGTCTTTGGGGCCGGCGGGGGGGGGGG